>NC_048222.1:104881695-104942954 GCF_002007445.2 Ailuropoda melanoleuca | reverse complement strand
TGTAAAAAAAAAAAAAAAAAAAAAATAGATCAAAGGTCACTACCAGGGCCCCCTGGGTGGCTCAGTCAGTTAAGCATCTGACTCTTTATTTCCATGCAGGTCATTATCTCAGGGTTGTGAGATCGAGCTCCACCTCTGGCTCTGCACTGGGTGTGCAGCCTGCTTAAAATTCTCTCTCTCTCTCTCTCTCTCTCTCTCTCTCTCTGCTCCTCCACCCCCACTCCCCCCCCTCTATTTAAAAAAAAAAAAAAGAAAAAAAGAAGTCACTACCAATACAAGGCAAGGAAAGTAAATTAAAGGCTGTCAATACCAGAAAAAAATTGGCCCACAAACTGTGCTCAAAGCTCAAGATCCCATGAGACTCAATGCTACGTTTCTCTAATAAAGCAATAGAGGAAAGGTAAAACAACAAAAGGTTATCTTAATTTTGGTAATTTTATGTAACCAATGAGACACACTTGCAGAAAGAATTTCTCAACCACTTAGGAGATCAAATCCATGGTCTGAAAATTAAGAACAAAGAAATGTAAAGCATCTCATACATTACCTTTTCAAGACTGTATCCTATTACCAAGAAGCCCTTGCAGGCAAGCATCTGCTCCTGCATAGCGATTGAGTTCTTCAACAACTCCATGATAAAAGCCAGCAAAGTTGAACTAGAATAAGAAAACAGACAACAGTCCAAAAAACATACTTTTTTTTTTTTAAAGGTGGGGGGGTTGTTAGATACAGCAAGGAAATTGAAGTTCTAATAAAATTGCCTCCAACATTATTTCAGGATTAGAATTTGAAGGTAGGATTAGGACTTACTCAATTATTTATTCCATATACTTTATCACCAACCTACTAGTAAGTGAATTACTCAGAAGCAACGTGAGGAAACATGCAGGAACTAGAGAAAAATTAGCCATGTCCAAAAACAAGTAATAAAACAGCTAACATAAGTATATGAAATCCTTAAAGAATATATGTAATTTAGATCAGCACGTATATTCAATTTTAGAGAGAGCCCACGCAGAGGGGAAACATACACAGAGCAAACACACTAGGGTAGAAACACTCAGAATGTGTTAGGGCTCCAGACTGGCCTGGTTTGAATGGAGTTCATGAAGGGGAAAATAAGAAAGTAAAATTGTGCAAACCGAAGTCCTCAAACACTAATTTAAGAATTTTGTACCTTATCCCAGCAGGAAAATCATAACTCAGTAACCAATTGAGAAGACTTTAAAAACTGAATAGGCAGTACATTCATACTCGCATCCTCACAACTTTTAGAGATACCAAAAATGGAATGGAACCTTAGTCAGCTGTTACCTCCTTCTCAAAAGCTCTGAGATATCTCCACCAAGAAAGGCAGTTTGACTGGCAGCCAACCTTCTCCTCCAAAAAAGTGCTCTTAAAATGTCAGCAATTCCAATAAAGATTTTGAAAAGTTAAAAAAAAAAGAAAAAAAAAAGGNTCCAAAAAAAATTTTGAAAAGTTAAAAAAAAAAAAAAAAAAAAAGGATAACCAAAAAAAAAAAAACTGAGGTTCTGCTACACGGGTTTCAAACTAAGACACAAAAAAATTAATGAAGTAGCAATATGTCAAGGATAATTTTAATTTTTTTAAACGTCGTAAGTACTTGATTTGATAGCTCATTCCTTAGGGGATAAAAAGTCAGGGTGCCTGGCTGGCTCAGCCAGTGGACTGTGTGGCTCTCGATCTTGGGGTTGTACGTTTGAGCCCCACGTTGGGTGTAGAGATTACTTAAAAAAAAAAAAAAGTCATTTTGTTGCCTAAAAATAATTCCAAGAGAATTATTACATCATTAAATACACACATTGATAGCAGATATCAACTTATGTATCAAAGCAGAAATGAGAGAATTCTAAAAGGGAATGGAAAACTCATTTACTCAAATAATACATTAAACATAATTACTAGTCTCACTAGAATATACAGCCATGAAAAATTCATTTAGACACCCCCCAATGTTTTATATTGTTTCCTCTTATGTCTCTACCTTTTTCAGAATCTATACTGTAAGAGAGGAGACAAATATGTCCAATGTACAATCTAATTTTTAAAAAATACCACCTATAATATAAATTTCATCATCAAAAATTTTAGTTTATAGTTATATGCAATAATTAAAAATGAAAAGCTAAATCCCCATAATAAATCACTGCCATGTAACAATCTAAAATAACTTATCTTTTTAAATTAGAATGATAGAGAAAAATGTATTCATTTTTGTTAAATCATTATTTCCAAATTTATTCAAAAACAAGATTATGTTTTTTACAGCTTCCATGTTTCCCATCAATAAAGAATTTAGATTAATACTACTATTACTGATAGCAATTCGTAGTAACATTTATAGCTCATAAATTTCTTTATATTCTCTTTTAACCCTGCAACAAATTTAAAAGGCAGAAAAAAATACTGTGTAGCTCAAAAGTAATGAAAGTAACTCTCACATCAAATTAAAAAAAATAAAGGCACTCACCATATAGTCAAGTCAATCTCATCAGATAAATATTGCCTATAATCCAACTGTGCAAAAAGTGGAAACAGCACTTGTACTCCTCCAATTGAATGCATAGCACTTTGAATGGAATGTGTTAAAACTGCCTTCACATCCTTATAAAATAGAACACACAGTAAAAATTCTAATGATTTCTTTTCCAAAATAATTAAAATAAAGCATAAGAACAATATGTTAATATTGCATGTATTTAACAGAAGCTACCTAATACACCTCAATAACACATCAAAATTCACCATGAAAAATATTCTTAAAAGATTATAGCTTAAAAAATAAAAAAAGATTATAGCCAGTACCTGGAGCATAAGTGCATGCGGTGAATGAACAAAAATTGAAGGATTGTCCTTAGGGGATGATTCAAGACAGAGCTGGGCATCTGTAGCACGTGGATTGTAAGTGAATGCAATGGCACTAGAGAGTTTGCCATCATACAATAAAAGTTTGTGATGCTCAGCAAGAAACAGATCACTTTCTGCTTTGAATTTAAATGTACCCTATGAATAAAAAGTAAAACAGTTAAGATAGTACACCACAAAAAGAAAATTTAGATACACATCACCACAGATATAAAAATTTAAGGAACATACCTTTGATCATTTTCCTAACAATATCAAATAAGAAGAGCCCTGTTTCTTTAATTACTTCTAAAGTGCACTGTGTTCACTTTAAAGATACAATGGAAATGAACTCGACTTGGTATTAAAACTTACATTTAAAAAATGTAAACCTTAGTGCCCTACACCAGGTACTTTACCATTTTTTTTCATTGTATTTTGCCTTTCTGAATTTTTTTAATTGTGCTTAACATGTTACATAAAATTTACCACCTTAAACATTTATAAGTTTACAGTATAGTATTAACTATATGCATGTTGTTGTACAATGAATCTCTAGAACTTATATATCATGCAAAACTGAAATTCAGTATTTATTGAACAACATCTCATTTCTACCTATCCCCATCTCCTGGCAACTACCATTCTACTTTCTGATTCTATGAGTGTGACTATTTTTTATAATTCATATAATTGGAATCTGAGTGTATTTTTTATTTGCTTATTTCATTTAACATAATGTCCTCAATATTCACCTTGTTGCAGCATATGTCAGAACTTCCTTCTTTTTAAAGCTGAATAGTATTCCATTGTACATATATGCCACATTTTACCTATTCATTTGTCCATGGACAATTAGGCTATCTTGGCTATCATGAATAATGCTACAATAAACTTGAGTATGAAAATATCTCTTTCAGATCCTGCTTTTGATTCTTTTGCATATATACATGTAAGTGCAAATGCTCAATCGCATGGTAATTCTATTTTTGATTTCTTGAAGAACCACCATACCCTAGCAAACACTTGTTATTTTGTTTCATTTTTTATAATAGCCATCCTAATAGTGTATGAAGAATTTGCATTTCTGATGATCAGTGATGTTGAGCATCTTTTCATGTTTGTTCACAATCTGAATATCTTCTTTGGAAAAAGTCTATTCCAGTACTTTGCCCACTTTTTAAGTGGGTTATTTGGGTATTTTTGTTATAGAGTTGTAGGAGTTCATTATATATTCTGGATATAAACCCTGTATCAAATATACGGTTTGTGGGACCTTCTCCCATTTCATAGGTTGCCTAGTCACTCAATTTCTTGATACACAAAGTTTTGACATGCAAAGATTTTAAACTGAGAGATACATTGACCTGTCTGCAAACTAGCTGATTTTATCAGTTCTAACAGTTTTTTGTGAAATATTTAGTTTTCTACACATAACATCACATCATCTGTGAACAGATGTAATTTTACTTCATCCCTTCCAACTGGGATGCCTTTCCTTTCCTATTCTTGACTAAGTGCTCTGGCTAAGATAGCTGGTACTATGTCCTACAGAAATGTTGAGAATGGGAATCCTTGCCTTGTTCCTGATCTTAAAGGAAAAGCTTTCAGTCTTTCACTACTGCATCTGATGTCAGCTGTGGCTTTTCATATACAGCCTTATATTTTGAAGTAGTTTCCTTTACTTGTAATTTGTTGAGTGTTTTTATTATGAAAGAATGTTGAATTTCATCCAACAGTTTTTCTTTTTTTTTTTAAGATTTTATTTATTTATTTGACAGAGAGAGAGAGAGACAGCCAGTGAGAGAGGGAACACAAGCAGGGGAAGTGGGAGAGGAAGAAGCAGGGTCCCAGAAGAGCATGGAGCCCGATGTGGGGCTCGATTCCAGAACGCCAGGATCACGCCCTGAGCCAAAGGCAGACGCTTAACGAGTGAGCCACCCAGACACCACTCCAACAGTTTTTCTACATCAACTGAGATGATTGTGTGGCTTCTGTCCTTTACTCTGTTAAAATGTATATTACAACGACTGACTTTCATATGTGGAACCATCCCTCCATTCCATGAATAAATCCCTGTTCGTCATAGAGTGTGATCCTTTTGGTGTGCTCTTGATTTTGATTTGCTAGTATCGTGTTGAAGATTTTTGCATGGATATTAATCAGGGATATTGGTCTATATATATTTTTTTTTCCTTGTAGTGCCTTCGGCTGTAGTATCAAGGTAATGCTGGGCTCCTAAAATGAGCTTGGAAGTATTCCCTCCTCTTCCTCTTTGAAAGAGTTGAGGGCTGGTGTTAATTCTTCTTTAATGTTTGAATTCTCAAGGGAAGCCATATGTAGTACTCAGCTTTTCCTTATTCCGAGGTTTTTGATTACTGATTCAATTTCCTTAGTAGCTACAGTCTGTTCAGATTTGTTTTCATTACTTCAGTCTTGATAGGGTCTGTGTTTCTGGAAATACCCATTTCTTCTAGGTTATTCAATTTGCTGACATAAAATTGTTCATAATAGTCTCATAATTCTTTTTATATTCATGGCATTAGTAGTAAATGCCTCCTCTTTCATTTCTTTTAGTTATGAGTCTTCTCTTTTTTCTTAATCTAGCTAAAAACTTGTCAGTTTTGTAGATCTTTTAAAAAACAAACTCTTAGTTCTGTTAATTTTTTTCTATTGTTGTTTTAGTCTCTATCTCATTTATTTGTGCTCTAAATCTTTATCACTTCTTTTCCTCTGACAGTGCTGGGGTTAGTTTGCTCTTCTTTTTCTAGTTCCCTAAAGGGCAAAATTAGGTTAGTAATTTCAGATCTTTCTCTTTTTTTAAATAGGTGTTTGTCACTATAAACATTCCTCTTAGTATTGCTTTCACAAAATGCCATAATCTTTGATGTTGTTTTGTTTTCATTTGGCTCAAGAAATTTCCTGGTGATTTCTTTGAACCACTGGTTGTATAAGAGTATATTGTTTCATTTCCATAAATTTGTGTATTTTCCAGATTTCTTCTGCTACTGATTTCATTCTCTTGTGGTAAGAAAAGATATTTGGTGTCATTTCAGTATTCTTAAATTTAATTTTGTGGCTTAACATGTTGTCTGTCCTGAAGAATGCTCCATATGAGCTTGATAAGAATGTGTTTTCTATCGTTATTTGGTGGGGTATTCTGTATATATCTATTAGGTCCAATTGGTCTACATTGTTGTTCATGGTCTCTGTTTCCTTAGTGATCTTCTCTCTGATGGTTATATACATTACTGAAATAGTTTTGAAATATCCTAGCATTATTGAGTTACTACATACTTCTCCTTTTAGTCCTTCATTCACTTTGGAGCCCAAAAGTTAGGTGTATGTATTTTTAATTGTTAGATCTTACTGGTGAACTAACACTTCTTATCATTATAATTTCCCTCTTTGACACTTGTAACAGTTTTTGACTTAAAATCTATTTTTTCTGATATAGGTATGGCCACCCCTGCACCCTTTTGGTTACCATTTGCATGAACTTTTTCCATTCTTTCATATTCAGCATATGTATGTCCTTTGATCTACAGTGCCTCTCTTGTAGACAAAATATAGTTGGATTTTGTTTTATTAAATCCATTTAGCCAATCTATTTCTTTTAATCGATTTACATTTAAAGTAGTTAGTGACAGGGAAAGACTATTGCCATTTTGTTCACTGTAATTTGTTAACTGACTTCTTTTATATGCCAATGATTTCTGGTACTTATATCCCTTTCTCCTTTAGTTTCGTGTAAAGTTCTATAGGTATTTTCTTTGCAGTATCCATGAGAATTACATAAAACATCTTAAAGTTATAATACTTTAAGCCAATAACAACTTAAGTTCAAATACATACAAAACCTTTACTCATTTACAACTCTACCACCATTTTATGTTACTTATATCAAAAATTACATCTTTTTATATCGCATACATAGGTTTAGATGTTTTAGGGTTTTGCCTTTAAATTCCATACCAGAATTAAAAGTGATTTATGCACTAACATTACAATATTACAGGATTCTATATTTACCTTTACCAAAGAGCTCATATTTTATCTTTTAAACCATACTTTAAGTAATCACAGACAAGGATTTTTTCTTTAATTTAATTCCAACCACTTAAAGCTAAATGGAACGTCTTTTCCAACAAAGACTTGTTGGATTCAACTTGTGAATTCTGCTTCAATACTATTATAAAAATAAAATGTAAAACAGGGTAAGACTGCCCTTACCTTTCTGATTTCTACATGAAACATTTAAAAAGCTTTAATATACCATTTTTCTAAATTTCTGCCTCCTATATAAACTGTTAATAAATTTGTAAGCACTGATTATTCTTTTTTTAATTTAATGAAAGCTAATTATAATGGGAATGTTAGCATAACTGAAATAAATGTTTTCAAACAAGTTAATAAATGCTTTTGAGGGGAAATGTCATTTGGGCAACCTACAAAAGCTAACCTATTTACCAACTCACAAAATATAGCTATATGATCTGGGAGATTATATATCCATTTTCCAAAGGCAGAAACTGAGAAAGTCCAAAGAAATTAACTGACTGCTTTGAATCCACAAAGATAATTTGTGGCAGGGTAAAGATCAGAAACTAGTTCAATTAAAAAAAAAATTTAGTCTCTGCTACTATTCAGACTATAGTACCTCAACATTAGCAGGTACATTTTTTAAAAGAAATAGCAGAACAAACATTTTTTCTATTTTGAGTGGAATTTAGAAATAAATCACTCCCACTAATAAGTCAGCAGAGAAAGACAATTATCATATGATTTCTCTCATCTATGGAACATAAGAACTAGGAAGATCGATAGGGGAAGAAAGGGATAAAGAAAGGGGGAGGTAATCAGAAGGGGGAATGAAGCATGATAGACTATGGACTCTGAGAAACAAACTGAGGGCTTCAGAGGGGAGGGGGTGGGGGAATGGGATAGGCTGGTGATGGGTAGTAAGGAGGGCACGTATTGCATGGTGCACTGGGTGTTATACGCAACTAATGAATCATCGAACTTTACATCAGAGACCAGGAACGTACTGTATGGTGACTAACATAATATAATAAAAAAACATTTAAAAAAAATCTCTCCCACTAATAAATCTAAACTAAATTAAATCTAAACAACACTTAAAACAAAGAATCTGACACATTTCAGGAATTGCTGCTAACTTTACCGAACTAATACTCTTGTGTGAATACTATTCAATACAATTAATTGAAATAAAAATTTCCTTTCAAAGTACTTAAAGCAATATGGTGCTTCATCAAACACTAAGAACACAAGAAAGAAGCATTTAATCCTTCATTTCTTTTGAAATATGTATTTTTTAATCCTTAAAGTACTTAATTGTACTGTTCAAAAGGTCACTCTATGCTGGTTTTCCATATCCCTGCTATCTTAACTTTGAGGAATTCTCTAAAACATGGATTATATTACACAACAGATTTCAACATTAATAAATAAAGCAAAAAGTAATTCTCTGATCATCAATTTCTCACCTCACATGATTTTTAAGATTTTATTTATTTATTTGAGAGAAAGAGGGAGAAGCAGACTGCCCGCTGAGCAGGGAGCTCGATGAGGCAGGGCTCCATCCCAGGACCCTGGGATCATGACCTGAGCTGAAGACAGATGCTTAACCAACTGAGCCACCCAGGTGCCATCACCTCGGATGACTACTAGTACAGTTTTAGCACTATCTGACCATACAAATAAGGAAAAGACTAGCCATTCATATATCAGAGAGGACTACTGATAAGATTTTTGAACTAGAATTAATAACAGCAGTTATTTCTACACATTTACCAACAAGGCACTTCTCTGGACCCCAGTATATTTCACAGATAGGAATATAAACTATGACCAAGTGTGATTATCTCAGAACACAAGGCTGACTTAACAACATTTGAACAATCAATTTAAAAGCCAAAAATCACAATCATCCCAAAAGAAGCACAAAGAGCATATGATAAAATCCAACAACTCTTCATGATGAAAACAGTCAAAAAAACCAGGAATAAAAGTGAACTTCCTCAAATTAACAAAGAACATCTATGAAAAGCTAGTAGCAAACATGACACTAATGGTAAAAAATGGAATGCTTTTTCTCCTAAGATAAGTAAAAATACAGTGATGTCTGCTTTCAACATTTTTTCCTGTTTTTGTTTTTTTTTAATTTGATTGTGACAAGAATACTTAACAGGAGAGCTATCCTCTTAACAGATACTAAGTATACAATACAGTACTGTTATCTGTAGGCACAATGTCATACAGCAGATCTCTAGAACATATTTGTCTTGCATAACTGTAATTTTATACCCACTGATTGGAAATTCCCCTTTTCTCTCTACCCCAGCCCTTGGCAGCCACCATTCTATTCATTGCTTCTATGGGTTTGCTATTTTAGATCTCTCGTATGAGTGGAATCATGCAGTATTTGTCTTTCTATGACTGGTATATTTCACAGAGCATAAAATCCTCAAGATGCTCTATAGTATAGGGTCTAGCCAGGGCTACTGGGCAAAGATATAAAAACCACCCAGATAAAGACAATTATTGTATGATCTCACTCATATGTGGAATTTAAGAAGTAAAACACGGATCATAGGGGAAGGGAGGGAAAAATAAAACAAGATGAAATCAGAGAGGGAGACAAACCATAAGAAACTCTTAATCATAGCAAACAAACTGAGGGTTACTGGAGGTGAGGGGGGTGGGGCGATGGGGTAACTGGGTAATAGACATTAAGAAGGGCATGTGATATAATGAGCACTGGGAATTATATAAGACTGATGAGTCACTGACCTCTACCTCTGAAACTAATTAATACATTATGTTAACTGAATTTAAATAAAAATAAATTTAAAAGAAAAGAAATATTATTCAAACAGAAAAAAATGATATGAGATAGAAATATGAATTTACAGAAAGTGAAGTGCCCTAGAAACGGTAAATACAGAGGTAAGTACAAAAAACATGACCTTGATCATTTCTAATGTCTTTAAAATAATAAAATGAAAGTAAATGAATCAAAAAAATCTATCACAGGAACTACAGTACATGAAGAAAACTTATAATAACAAAATAAAGGATAGGAGGAGGAACTGCAGGATTATGAGGAAAGGTGCTGTACAATAATATCAATTGGTGGTAGACTATAAGTTAATGTCAAAAAAATAATAATCCAGGTGCATCCAGGTGACTCAGTTGGTTAAGTGTCTGCCTCTGACTCAGGTCATGATGCCTGCTTTTCAGTCTCCCTCTGACCCTCTCCCCCTCTTGTGCATGTTCTCTCTCTCTCTCTCTCAAATAAATAAATAAAATTTTTAAAAATAATAATTATAGGGACACCTGGGTGGTTCAGTCGGTTAAGCATCTGCCTTTGGCTCAGGTCATGATCCCAGAGTCCTGGGATCAAGTCCCCCATCAGGCTCCCTGCTCAGCAGGGAGTCTGCTTCTCCCTCTGCCTGCTGGTTCCCCTGCTTGTGAGAACTCTCTCTCTCCTATCTCACACAAATAATAAAATCTTTAAAAAATAATAATAATAGAAATAAAATGAAATACTAAATAATATGCAGTTAATTCAAATCAAAGCAGGAAAAAAGGGAAGAATCAAAGAACAGATGACAGAAATAGAGCACAAATCACAAGACAGATTTAAGACACATAGTATCTATACTTAAACTGACTGTAAATTATGTAACCACTCCAATTAAAAAGAAAGATTGTCAGACTTGGTAAAAAAGCAAAACATATTTTATAAAATTCAGTATCTACCTAATAATAACGCCCTGGAAACCAGAAACAGAAATTGCTCAACTTGGTAAAAGGCATCTGTAAAATATGTATGATTGCTTTACCCCTAAAATCAGAAACAAGGCACAAATGTCTACCCTCATCATTTCTATTTAACTATTTATACTGGCAGTCTTACCCAGTACAATAATACAAAAAAGGGTAGAGGCATAGAGACTGGAATTAAAGTAAAATTTACAGTCTACATGAACATACATGCAGGAAATCCAAGAACAACAACGAGGGAAAAAAGCTAGTAAAACTAGTAAGCAAATTTAGCAAGGTCAATAAACAAAATTCAACTATATGTCTATACTAGAAACAAATAAATGGAAACTGAGATTTTAAATATAACTTATTACCCAAAAAACATGTAATACCTAAGAATACATTTAACAAAATGTACATATGACCCATACGTGAAAACCAAAAAACAGTGCCAGGAGAATTTTTTAAAGACCTAAGTAAATGGAGAGATACATCATGTTCATAGACTGGAAAAATCAATATCAGTTAGATGGCCAATTTGCCCCTCAGTGATCTATATATTCAATACAACACCAAATAAAATCTCAGTAGACATTTTTGTAAAAATGATTAAGTGGGTTCTAAAATACATCTGGAAATGCAAAGGGCTTAGAAAAGCCAAAACAATTTGAAATAAAATACAGTTGAGGGTTTTAGATGTCCTGTTTTCAAGATTTACTATGAAACTAACAACAATCAAGACAATACATACAGTATTGGCATAAGGAAGACATATAAGTCATTGAAATACAATACAGCCTCAATGATGCCAAGGTAAGGCAATGGAGAAAGAATACTATTTACAAAAAATTAGTACTGGAACACCAGAGTACCCATATGGAATAAAAATGAACCTTGACCCTTATGTCATACCACAAACAAAAATTAACTTAAAATGGACCAATAAGTCTAAATATAAATGCTGAAACTATAAAAGAAGAAAACAAGAGAAGATCTTTCCAACCTTGGAATAGGTAAAGATTTCTTAGGATATAAAAATCATGGCAATAACCAAAAAAGTTGATAAACTAGAATTGATAAAAATTAAATTCATCTGTTCTTCAAAAGCCACATTAAAAAAAAACAAAAGGGCAGGGCACCTGGCTAGCTCAGTCAATGAAGCATGCAACTCTTGATCTCGCGGTTGTAGTCTGGGCCCCACATTGGATGTAGAAATTACTTAAAAATAGGGGCGCCTGGGTGGCACAGCTATATCCAGAATATATAAAGAAATCTCAAAACTCAACAATAAGAAACCAAACAAAAAATGTGCAAAAGATGTGAACACACTTCACAAAAGAAGATGCACAAATGACCAATAATCAATGAAAAGATGCTTGGAATCTGGTCATTACAATAACACAAATTAAAACCAAAGTCAGATACTGCTACATACTCGCTGAAACATCTAATATTAAAAAGACCAGCAATGTAAGATGTTTAGGATATGGAACAAGGAGAAAGCTCATACACTGCTTGTAGAAATGTAAAATTGTACAACTACCTCGGAAAAGGGTTTGGCAATTTCAGTTACCATATCACGTAGTAATTCCACTCATATATTTATGAAATAAAAATATGTGTCAGCACAAAGACTCATATACCAATATTCACAGCAGTTTATTCATAGCAGCCCAAAACTGAAAACAACCCTAATGTCCATCAATAGAAGAATGATTAGAAAATTGTGACATATTCATACAATGAAATACTACCAAACAATACAAAAAAAGGAGCTACAACAAAACAACATGGATGACTCATAAGAAACCAAACTCCAAGGAGTACATGTTGCATGATTCCATTTACATAAAAACTTAAGAAAATCTAATCAAGTGACAGATTAGTAGTTTCTCTCAACAGGAATTCAGTGGGGTTAGAAAAGTGGAGGAATTGACAGAAGTAGCATCACTGAGTCTTTTGCGGGAACAGAAATATTCTATTTCTTGATTGTTGTGGTAGTTATACTTTTGTCAAAACTAATTAAAATAAGTATACTTTACTGACTGTAATGGTATATGTAAATCAACTCAATAAAACAGATTTTGTTTTCAAAGGAACATAGCAGACTAAGTTTCTCCCTGAAACCAAACTAGGCTAACAATGGCTTAACCCAGAGGTTTCCAAATTTTTTTAGTTCATGACAGTCTTAGTGTTTCAGTCATTGTTTATGGTGCTTTAGATCAAAATAAATATTAAGTGATTTGGTTCAAACAATTTTGCATTTTAACAATTTAATAGCCATCTGAAAAAATTAAGGCACAAGTCAAAAGAAAAAAATAATGTTTCCTTCATTATTGTATTAGTAAAATTATTTATCACTTTTTATGCATCTTGGGCACTGCATGAACTCTCAGATTTGGAATCAGATTTCACACCATCATCCTCAATTCCTGTTCCACGTTAATTTCCACATGGTACTTGTTTTTTTATCACAGAAACTGTTGAAAACTTACTTATGCAAAGACAGACATTGTCAAAGAAATGCAGCATGAACTAGAGCTGAAACTTGAGCTAGTAGTTTGCACAGCATCCCACATATGACAAGTACACTGTGTTTCCCTCAAACATTTATTTTTTTTTTAAGATTTTTTAATTTCTTTATTCGACAGAGATAGAGACAGCCAGCGAGAGAGGGAACACAAGCAGGGGGAGTGGGAGAGGAAGAAGCAGGCTCATAGAGGAAGAGCCTGATGTGGGGCTCGATCCCATAACGCCGGGATCACGCCCTGAGCCGAAGGCAGACGCTTAACCGCTGTGCCACCCAGGCACCCCACCCCTCAAAAATTTAAAGTACCTTTCATTCAGATTCCTGTGACTTCCCTGTGGTACTTCTGATTACTCTGACATTCAGTTCTGTAACCCAAGGTAGGATGCCCCATGCATCACCTTCCTTTAAATTAAGCTCAATTAATACTGCTTAAGCAATGAACAATAAGTAAAGTACCTTATATCCCAGGCCCAACTGATAAATAGCAAAAATCTGAGCGGCATTAAGAGCTTCACTAAAAAGGTAAACCGCAGTCATCTGACCACAGAATACTCTGTTAGCATCTGCTGTTTCTGATGAGCCCAGGAAACACTTGTCAAAGGTCTGTGAAAAAATAGATTGTATTAGAGAAAAAAACAAAAAATTATCTCCTCTAGAAAGAACAACCTATACTCCTTAACTGTTTTGGTATAAACATTGGTATAAATGTTCTGTTCGTTCTAAAGGAACCTGGCTAGATTAAAACAATTCACTTAGCATTTCATTTCATTCACACATTGTTACCTACTGTAGGGATCAGAAAAGACATCACAAAAAAGGAGATAACATAAGTTTTCCAGGGTACAATAAATAAAACTTGATGAAAAAGTAGATGTAGGAAATGAGAGTCAGAGAAATCATTATGGACTCTGAAGGTTCATACTTGGGCAACCAAAGAAGCAGTCTCTATTACAAGAAGGAAAAATCATGAGTTAAGTTTAGGACATAATCAATCTGCCTTTTCTGTGAGTTAATATGTATGGAGCTAACATGAATGGAGAAGCAACTGTCAACAGTGTTCTGTAAGTTTGGTGAGAAGTGAAAATTGTAAAGATTTTTGCAGATATCGAGATACAGATAATAGGTGAGGTCACAGAGTAGATACAATCTCTGAAAAGAAATATGTAAATCCAGAAGCAAGTGTATGTTTTTCTTCTAACATAAAAAAAATTCTCTTAACACCTACATTGCAAACCACATTTTAAAGACCCATATGTACAACAAAAAGGAACTAAAATAAAGTTCTTCACATCTCTTTAAAAGTATCCTCTTATGTGACAAAACCATTAGAAAGAATGTTGAAAAATATATACATGTTGACATTAGGGAATACAAAAAAGTTGTTAACATTTGGGTTCTGAAGACAAGCCACCTAAGTCAAATCACTGCTTCACAGGCTGCTGATCTTGGCAAGTCATTTAATCTCACTGTGCTTCAGTCTCCCTACCTGTAAAATGGAGATTATAATAGTACGTACCTTGCAAGGTTGGTGCTTCTAGAAAATAAAGGTATTTATTATAATGCCTGGAGTACAAGAAGCACTTAATTAAATATTAACATAAGGAAAAAATAGTTTAAGAAACAGTAAATATATCTGATCCCCTTTTGGTGTTAAAAAAAAAAATGAGAGCTAACACTTACTGAGCACTACTCTGCACAAGGCACTGTGCTAACAGATTTGTGAACAGTATCTCATTCAATTATCACATTAACCTTGAGATAGGTACTACTTTACACCCATTTCCAGGTGGAAAAATTTAGGCCTAATAGATTAAGTAAGGTCATATAGTCTCTAAGTGATGGAACTGGGGATCAAACCTAAGTCTATTACAACAACCTAAACTCTTAAGATTGTTGTTACACAATACATAAATATGTGTAGCACAGGATACAAAAGAAGCATTTAATGGTGAATGGGTGAAATGGTTTGCAATCATTCTCCTGTATTTTTCAAGTTCTCTATTAAAAAATCACTAGTGAGAAAAAAAACTTTTTAATTCCTATTTAAAATTTGAGTTTAATATATATGGATCTCTTTTTCAATCCTGAAAACATTATTAGATAACAGTGTTCTATAGCAGCTATGAATTATTTGCAAAATTTATCAGCATGTATCATCTAACTCATTCATAAAAATGATCAGAATTCTGTAGAGCTCCCAACTTTATTTGATAAATGGACCAATGATACACTTTCAATATATACCCATTGTTACCTATAAATCCTCATCTCTACCCTATCCAGAATAATTTTTAAAAAAGGACTCAGTAATGTCTTATGTGACCTATGAAAACAGTTCTACTCTATAAATATATTAACATGCTAGCCAAACTATCATTATAAAACTGCCACTGTGGTAATCTGAAATTTATTCTCGATGTAAAATATACTCTCCTTATTTTAAAAGTTCATGCTTTTAAAATAATTTTTTTCAAATTACTTACATCACTGGTGTTGACAAACCATGTTATCTCTCCATAGGAAGCTAGCTCACCATTCACGTAACAACGAAGCTCACTGTTCTTCCATCGGTTATAAATGTGCACTATAGTTACCATATACCACTAAGTAAAAAGTTTAAAAAAAAAAAAAGATTATGATTCTCGCAATAATTCAACCACATTGATAACAACAAGTAAAACTTAAATTATAAATTACAATTAAATCTAAAAATAAAATAAGACTATCTTTATTATCAATATTCAACCTCCGGAACAATATTTAATCAAGGGAACTCTCAATAGGTAAGAACTTATTGTGAAATTATCTTTCCAACTTATTATTATGAAAATTTTCAAATATATCCCAAAAAAGTTAAAGTTCAGTACAAATACCCTCTTTTCCACCATCTAGATCCCACAATTGTCAACATTTTGCCACAGTTGTTTTATCTACTTATTTATATATACATACACCATCCATTAATCTCTAAATTTTAAGGCACAAAAGAAAACACATATTACTACTACTACTAAAGTAACTGCCACTGATATTTTCCCCTGTACTTCTTTTAAATTCAATGAAAAACAAAATATGATTCTTTTTATTATCCAAATCAGGGAGGTTAACAATTGTCCAGCGATTTATACTTCATTTTCTGAAACAGAATAAACACAGTTGTGATCTACCACATGTTATGTCATTAATATTAAAACAAAGCATTTTGAAGGCTAGCATAGCTTGTTAATTTAACTAATAAGAACACATACCTTTTGTGGCTTAAAATCAAATTTCACACAGTGCTGAAAGCCTTTTCCTTTTGACTTTATTGATGTTATAATCAAACAGCCCCCAACAAAGTGAGCAGAATAACCAAGACCTTTGCTTGTTCTGAAACTACAAAGAATAATTTTCATTTTACCTCTAAATATTCTCTCACTTTCAAAGTAAGATAATAACACTAAGTTACAAAAATACATACCAATATAAATATGGTTTATCCTTATCCACATTGATGTTATTTACAGGATCCATTCTTAGCCAGGTATGAAATGTAAAACCATTCTGGTATGGCCATTTGGCTATAGGAGGTAATGCAATGGCCTAACGGAAAAAACTCTGCGTTACTGATTCACATGAAAAAACTTGATTACTGAAATCAAGAAAATGAGACTTTACAATATTGTATATATTCCTACTACATGTTATTCTATACCATGATTAAAATATCTAAAAGTCTCCTTATCCAAAAGACTTTTAATAACTTCTAAATTTTCCAAAATACATAGTAATATTACTTTAAATGATAAAAACATTCCATGTGTCCTGCTGGATACACAAATCTTATTTGCTTCATTTCTTACAACGAAAAAAAGATTCAAAAGTATTCCAATTAAAAGAGATAGGTAGTAATATCAAATTGGAAATCTGTTTCTCAAATGATAAGGTATTAGAATAGAGAAAGATGGACATGAAAGGAAAAAAGTTAAGGAAAAAGCTTAGAATATGATTTTTTATTAGCAAATATAAAGCTGGAAAGAATTAGTTCATAACATTTTAAAATTATATTCAAAGCACTACATAAATGACTTCACTACCTGGTTTAAAATTTTACTGAAAAGATCGTAATTTTATTTAAAGTTACAAATTTTTAAATCAAATTTTACTAAAAGTACATAATGCAAGGAACCCAGAGTAGCAAAAAAACAAAGTTGGATACTTATATTATCAAATTAAAAACCTAGGACACAAAGGTACTATTATAAAGACTGTGTGGTACTGGCCAAAAAAAACAGAAATATAGGTCAGTGAACTACAACTGAGAGCTCCAAAATAAACCCTTATATTTGTGTTCTACTGATTTTCAACAAGAATCTCAAGACAATTCAATGAGGAAATAATATTTTTTTCAACAAATGTGCTGGGATAACTGGGTATCTACAAGCAAAAGTATGAAGCTGACTACTTTCTTACATTATATATGAAAAATAACCCCAAATAAATCATAGATCTAAATGTAAAAGTTAAAACTATAAAACTCTTGTAAGAAAAAATAGGGGTAAATCTTTGCAACCCTGGGTTTAAGTAAATCCTTGTTAATTAGGCCACCAAAAGCACAAGCAACCAAAGGAAAAAGTATATCAACTGGACTTCATTAAAATTAAAAAAGGTTTGTGCTTTAAAGAATATCATCAAAAAAGTTAAAAGACAAGCCAAAAGAACTAAAGAAAATATCTGTAAATCATACATCTGATAAGGAACTTGTACCCAGAATAAAGAACTTTTACAACTCAATAATAAAAAGACAAACACAATCTAAGAAAGGACAAAAGATATGAATAGCCAGGTGTCCAAAGAAGTTATACAAATGGCCAATTCGGACATGAAAAGATGCTCAACATCATTAGTCACTAAGGAAATGCACATTGAAACCATGGTAGGATGCTACCTGACACCCACTAAGATGGCTATAATCAAAATGACGGACATTAACAAGGGTTGGCAAGCATACAAAGAAATTGGAACCCTCATAAATTGCAGGTGGGACTGTAATATGATACAGCCACTTTGGAAAACAATCTGGAAGTTCCTCAAATGTTTAAACATAGATGTTCAATATGACCCAGCAATTCCACTCCGGTGTACATACACAAGAGAAATGAAATGAAAACATATCCACACAGAAACTTGTATGCAAAAGCCCAAAGCCATATAATTCGTAATAGCCCAAAAAGTGGAATCAACTCAAATATCCACTAAGTAATGACTGATTAAACAAAAGGCAGATATCTTACATTAGAATATTAAAAAGGAACGAAGCAATAATTCATGCTACAACATGGATGGGCCTCGAGAACAGTATGCTAAATGAAAAAAGACAATCACAAAAAGCCAGATATTGTATGACTCCATTTGTATGAACTGTCCAGAATAGAGAAATCCACAAAAAAAGTAGAGTAGTGGTTGCTTAAGCCTGGGAGTTTGAGAAGGAAATGGGCTAAAGAAAACAGGGCTTCTTCTGGGAAAGAGGAAAATGTTCTAAATTTGATTGTGATGGTGGTTGCGCAACTCTGTAAACACCATAAAACATTCAACTGTACACTATACAAATGAATGGTATCACATGTGGATTATAATAAAACTGTTCAAAAAGATCAGACTACACAAGTTTTTAAACTATTATAACTTACATATGCACTTATCTACATATATACCATAACATACATATATTCTTACATGTAAGATATCCCATTAAACATGAAAAAAATCACAGAGCCAAATTTATGCAATAACACTACTGACACTTTAAGAGACCGATATAAAACAAATTTTGCATTAAGAAAAAAAAAGTAGGGGGCACCTGGCTGGTTCAGTTGGTGGAGCATGTGACTCTTGATCTTGGAGTTGTGAGTTCAAGCCCCAAGTTGGGCATAAAGCTTACTTCAAAAAAATAAAACAACGGAATACATATTCAATGTGCATATATGTTTTCTCTCACTAAAAAATGAGAATAGAAAATGCAAAAGCTGGGATGCTAAGCATCTGACTCTTGATTTCAGCTCAGGTCATGATCTCAGGGTTGTGAGATCAAGGACAATGTTGGGCTCCATGCTGGCTGTGAAGCCTGCTTAAGATTCTCTCTCTCCCGGGGTGCCTCAATCAGTTAAAGCAACTGTTTTAGGCTCAGGTCGAGCCCCGCATCAGGCTCCCTGCTCAGCGGAGAGCCTGCCTCTCCCGATCCCTCTGCTGCTCCCCCTGCCTGTGCGCGCGCTCTCTCTCTCAAATAAATAAATAAAATCTTTTAAAAAAAAAAGATTCTCTCTCCCTCTCCCCTTCCCCCACAGCTCATATACATGCGCATGTGCTCTCTCTAAAAAAGAAAAAGAAAATGCAAAAGTTTTATAATAAATTATAAAAATAATTTATCCATGAATACTTTAATTTCCCTTTAAAAGCTATATCTAAGAAAAGAAGTGAGTCACTGAATATATTTAAAACACCTATTCTCTAAAATTTCCAAAAGCTGTTTGGCTGAACTATCCCACTTCCAAGATAAATGCAAGTAAGTGGAATAGACACATTATGAACTCAGAGAATTATAAACAATACAATTATAATATGCAAGATTATAGAGAAAAGAAGATGGCAGAAGAGTAGGAGGACGCTAGGCTCATCTAGTCCCAGGAACACCACTGCAAAACTATCAAATCATTCTAAATACCACAGAAATCAACGTGAAGACTGACAGAACAAACTCCACAACTAAAGGGAGACAAGACTCCACACCAAGGAAGGTAGGAAATGTGGAGATGTGGTTTAGGGGAGATCACAGGTGCTACAGAGAGGAAGGAGCCATGGTCGCAGAGAAATGCAAGAGAGAGAAGAGCACACAGGGGAACACACAAGAACATTTCCCCCAAAGACACAGCCTGGGAAAATGAGAGGGGCTGATTTTCATGAGTTCTTGCAACCAGCAGGGCTTGAAAACTGGAGTTTTAAAGGTCAATGGGCTTGGCTGGAATAGAGCCCTAAGGGTGCTGCCCTACTCCTAGAGAGAAGGCAGGCAAACAACCCAGGGGCAGAGAGCATGGACAGAGTGATCTGAGGAGCGCCTCGGGCACACTGGGGGGAGGTTAGTGGAGCATGTCCCTGAGAAGGGGTACTCAAGGAGATTCCTCTCTGGAAAAAAGGACCCAGCTGGCACCATTTCCCTCCCCCGCCTCTCAGCATATACACAGAGCCACCTGCAGAAAGGGGCTCACCCCCAACACTGGCTGCCTGACCTCCTTATAGCAAATCCCACACCCTGCACTCTGGCACAACTGCCCTTCTCAGTCAAGCTTGCCTCAGTCCTAGCATGGTGAGACCCTCCCCCAGCAAACCAGTGCAGGCTCCTGCCCACAACACACCCTGAAGCCTGAAGCTTTAAAAGTCAGCAGACTTGCTGGGATAGAGTCCAGAGGGCACTGCATTGCTCCTGAACAGAAGGCAGGCCAACAACCTGGAGGTGGATGGTGTGAAGACAGCAATCTGGAAAAAAACCCTAGGACACACAGAGGGGAAGACCACTCGCTCTTCTCAGAGTGCTTCCCTGATAGCAGTGTGCACAGAAACGCCTCTGCAGGAACAAAGGAGCTGGATGGTGCCATTTTCCTCCCCCCACCCCTCTGCACAAACACAGAGCCACCTGAGGGAAGCAGCCTGGACACTAGCTGCCTAACCTGCTTCACCAAGTCCCACACCCTGGCTCTGGTGGTACTGCCCTTGGTCAACCTTGCCTCAGTCACAGCCGGGCAGACCACTTCCCCAAAAGAACAGCAGAAACCCCTGCCCACACCACGTCTCCCGACCAGAGAGTTCTGCAGGGCTTCAGTTCTAGTGGAAGTAGCTATCAGGCCTCACTTAACAAGCAAACCAGAGCACACCTAGTAAAAACTCACCACATTCTGACCAAGGACCAAACGCTGCCACTTCAGGCAAGGAGAGTCTCTGCAGATGAATGGCCTAAAGGATAGAGCAGCCAAAACACAACAGCAAAGTGCACACAGCACACACCAGAGACACTCCCTGAAGCACCAGGCCCTGGACACTATATGACCTCTTCTTCATAAAACCATTACTCTTAGGAGCAGGAAATATAACGGGCTTTTCTAACACATATAAGAAGGCAGAGACTTAGATAAAATGCCAAGACAAAGACACTCATCACAAATGAAAGTACAAGATAAGGTCCCAGACAGAGACCTAAGGGAAACAGATATAAGTAATGTGTCTCATGGAGAATTTAAAGTAACAAACATAAGGATACATGCTGGACTTGAGAAAAGAATGGAAGACTTAATGCAGAGATAAAAGAGTTAAAAAACAGTCAGAATGAAAAACGCAATAACTGAGATTGGAAACAGGATTGATGCAATGAACACAAGACTGAAAGAAGCAGAAGAATGAGTAAGTGATACAGAAGACAAAATAAGGGAAAATAATGAAGCTAAACCAAAGAGAGAAAGAATAATTATGGAACACTAGTATAGATTTACAGAACTCAGTGACTCCATCAAACATAGTAACATTTGTATTATATGAGTCCCAAAAAGAAGGAGAAAGAGAAAAGGGGACAGAAATTTAGTAGAGGAAATCATAGCTGAAAAATTCCCTAATCTAGGGGAGGAAACAGACATCCAGATCCAGAAGGCACAGAGAACTCCCAACAAAATCAACAAAAGCAGGGCAACACCAAGACATATTATAATTAAATATGCAAAATATAGTGGTAAAGAAAAAAATCTTAAAAGCAGCAACACAAAAGAAGTCCTTAACTTACAAGGGAAGACCCATAAAGCTAGCTGCAGATTTCTCAACAGAAACTTGGCAAGCCAGAAAGGAGTGGCATGATACATTCAAAGTACTGAATGGAAAAAAGCTGCAACCAAAAACACTCTACCCAGCAAGGCTATCATTCAGAATACAAGGAGAGATAAAGAGTTTCCCACACAAACAAAAACTAAAGGAATTTGTGACCACTAAACCAGCCCTGAAAAAAGTATTAAAGGGAACTCTTTCAGTGGAAACGAAAAACCAAAAGTGACAAAGACAAGAAAGAGAACAGAGAAAATCTCCAGAAACAATGACAAAACAAGTAGTAAAATGGTACCAGACACATATCTATCAATAATTACTTTGAATGTAAATGAAATAAACACTTAGGGTGTCAGGGGGCACGTGGGTGGCTCAGTCAGCTAAGTATCCATTCTCGATTTCAGCTCAGGTCATGATCTCAGGATTTTGAGATCGAGCCCTGTGTTGAGCTCCATGCTGGGCACTGAGCCTGCCTGGGATTCTCTCTCCCTCTCCCCCTGCACCTCCCTGCTTGTGCTCTCTCTCTAAAAATAATAACAACAACAATAATAATAATAATAATTAATAAAAAACTAAAAAGACATAGGGTGTCAGAACGGATTAAAAAACAAGAACCACCTAGGGAAGGAAGAAAAAGAAAAAGAGAGAGGGAAGCAAATGCTAAGAGACTCTTAATGATAGAGAACAAACTGTGGGTTGACGGAGGGAGGTGGGTGGGGGAAGGGCTAAATGGGTGATGGGTATTAAGGAGGGCACTTGTTATGATGAGCATTGGGTATTACATGTAAATGATGAATCCCTAATTTCTACTCCTAAAACCAATATTACAATATCTGTTAACTAGAATTTAAATAAAAATTTGGAAAGAAAAAAAGATTAAAAATCAAGACCCACCTATATGCTGTCTACAAGAGACTCATTTTATACCTAAAGACAACTACAGACTGAAAGTGAGAGGATGGAGCAACATTTATCATGCAAATAGACATCAAAAGATGCCAGAGTAGTAATGTTTATATCAGACAAACTAGACTTTAAGCCAAAGACTGTAACAAGAGATGAAGAAGGGCATTATATAATAATAAAGGGGACAATCCAACAAGATCCAACAATTGTAAATATTTATGTATGCTCAACATGGGAGCATCCAAATATATAAAACATTCAATAACAAATATAAAGAAACTATTGATAATAATACAATACTAGTAGGGGACTTTAATACCCTTCTTACATCAATGGAGAGATCATCTATGACACAATGGACCAAATGGACTTAACAGATACATTCATCATTCCACCAACATTCCATCCTAAAGCAGAATACACATTCTTTTCAAGTGCACATGGGACTTTTTCCAGAATACATCACGTACTAGGTCACAAATCAGGCCTCAACAAGTACAAAAAGTTTAAGATCATACCATGCATATTTTCTGACCACAACGCTATAAAACTTAAAGTCAACCACAAGGAAAAAATGTGAAAAGACCACAAATACACAGAGGCTAAAGAACATGCTACCAAACAATGAATGGGCCAACCAGAAAACCAAAGAAGAAACAAAAAAAAATATGGAAACAAATGAAAATGAAAACACAGTGGTCCAAAACCTTTGGAATATGGCAAAAGCTGTACTAAGAGGAAAGTATATAGCATTACTATGCCCTACCTTAACAAGCAAGAAAAATACAAATAAACAACCTGAACTTACACCTTAAAGGAGCTAGACAAAGAACAACAAATGAAGCCAAAAGCCAGCAAAAGAAAGGAAATAATACAGATTAGAGCAGAAATAAATTATATAGAAACTAAAAAACAACAGATCAATGAAACCATGAGCTGGTTCTTCGAAAAAATTAATGAAATTAATTTTAAACCCCTAACCAGAGTTATCAAATAGAAAAGAGAAAGGACCCTAATAAATTCACAAATAAGAGAGGAGAAATAACAATCAACATCATGAAATACAAACAATTATAAGACAATATTATGAAAAACTATGTGCCAACAAATTAGAAGACCATAAACTACCAAAACTGAAACAGGAAGAAATACAAAACTGGAACAGACTGATAACCAGCAAAGATACTGAATCAGTAATAAAAAATAACCCAAGAAACAGAAGTCCGAGGCCAGACAGATTCACAGGTGAATTTAACCAAACATTTAAAGAAGAGTTAATACCTATTCTTCCCAAACTGTTCCAAAAAATAGAAATGGAAGGAAATTCATTTTATGAGGCCAACATTACCGATATCAAAACCAGATAAAGACTTGACTGAAAAAGAGAACTACAGGGGCGCCTGGATGGCACAGCAGTTGAGCGTCTGCCTTCAGCTCAGGGCATGATCCCAGCGTTGTGGGATCGAGCCCCACATCAGGCTCCTCTGCTGTGAGCCTGCTTCTTCCTCTCCCACTCCCCCTGCTTGTGTTCCGCCTCTTGCTGGCTGTCTCTATCTCTGTCAAATAAATAAATAAAATCTTTAAAAAAATAAAAAATAAAAAAGAGAACTACAGGCCCCAATATTCCTGATGAACATGGATGCAAAAAGTGCCAATAAAATACTAGCAAACCAAATCCAACAGTACATTAAAAGAATCATTCATCACAACTGAGAAGGATTAACTCTTGGGCTGCAAGGGTGGTTCAATATTCACAAATCAGTCAACAGGATACACATTAATAAAAGAAAGGATAAGAACCATATGGTCCTGGGACACCTAGGTGGCTCAGTCAGTCAAGCACCAGACTCTTGATTTCAGCTCAGGTCATGATCTCAGGGTCGTAAGATCAAGCCCCCTGTCGGGCTCCATGCTCAGCAGGGAGTCTACTTGAGATTCTCTCTCTCCCACTCCCTCTGCCACTCCTCCCCCTCATCTCTCTCTCAAATAAATAAACAAATCTCTTTAAAAAAAAAAAAGAACCATATGATCCTATCAACTACATTTTTCACAGAGCTAGAACAAGGAAGCCTAAAATTCATATGGAACCACAAAAGACCCTGAATAGCCAAACCAACCTTGAAAAAGAAAAGCAAAGCTGGAGGCATTACAATTTTGGACTTCAAGTTACATTACAAAGCTGTAGTAATCAAAACAGTATGTTACTGACACAAAAATAGACACATAGATAAATGGAACAGAAAAGAAAACCCAGAAATGAACCTACAACTATATGGTCAATTAATCTTCCACAAAGCAGGAAAGATTATCCAATGGAAAAAAGACAGTCTCTTCAACAAATGGTGTTGGGAAAACTGGACAGCAGCATGCAAAAAAATGAAACTGGACCACTTTCTTCACTATACGCAAAAATAAATTCAAAATGGATCAAAGAGCTAAACGTGAGATAAGAAACCATTAAAGTCCTAGAGGAGAACATAGGCAGTAACCTCTTCGACATCAGCCATAGCAACTTTTTTCTAGATACGTCTCCTGAGGCAAGGAAAACAAAAGCAAAAATAAACCACTGGTACTACATCAAAATAAAAAGCTTCTGCAAAGCGAAGGAACTATCAACAAAATTAAAAGGCAACCTTTGGAATGGAAGGAGATATCTGCAAATGACATATCTGATAAAAGGTTAGTATCCAAAATATATAAGGAACTTATAAAACTCCGTGCCCAAAAAACAACCCAATTAGAAAATGGGCAGAAGACATGAAGAGACATTTTCCCAAAGAAGACATACAGGTGGCTAACAGACACATGAAAAGATGCTCAATATCATGCATCTTCAGGGAAATACAAATAAAAACTACAATGAGATATCACCTCACACCTTCAGAATGGCTACAATATAAGAAAGAACAAGTGCTGGCATGTATGTGGAGAAAGGGGAACCCTCTTGCACTGTTGACGGGAATGCAAATGGGTATAGTAACTCTGGAAAACAGTATGGAGGTTCCTCAAAAAGTTAAAAATAGAGCTACCTTACAACCCAGCAATTGCACTACTAGGTATTTACCTAAAGAATACAAAAATACTAATTCAAAGGGATACATACACCCTGATGTTTATAGCAGAATTATCTACAATAGCTCAATTATGAAAAGATCCCAAACGTCCATCCACTGATGAATGGATAAAGAAGATGTGGTATACATACACATACATACACACACACACACACACACACACACACACACACACAATGGAATAGTACTCAGCCATCAAAAAGAATGAAATCTTGCCATTTGCAACACCACAGATGGAGGTACAGAGTCTCATGCTAAGCAAAATAAGTCTGAGAACACAAATACCGTATGATTCCACACATTTGGAGAATTTAAGAATCCAAACAAATGATCATAGGGGAAAAAAGCGAGAGGCAAACAGAGAAATGAACTCTTAATTATAGAGAACAAACTGATGGTTACCAGAGGGGAGGGGGGCAGGAGGATGGGTAAAACAGGTGATGGGGATAAAGGAGGGCACTGGTCGTGATGAGCACCAGGTGATGTATGGAATTGCTGAATCACTAAAATGTTTACCTGAAACTAACATTATACTGTACGTTAACTAACTGGAATTTAAAAGAAAAACAAAGTTAACATAAAAAAATTATAATATGCACTTCAGAAAAGTTAATCTCATTAAGACTGCTTCTTGTATTAGAGGCAAATTATAGGCTCGATGTCAAGAGAGTAAAATTATTCTGGAAAGCTTCAAATCTAAAATGCATAGCAAGGAAAAATTACAAAGGAAAAACAATACAAGCAATAAACTTTGCAAAGAAAGCTGTGTATTGTGTGCAAAATATTCAAATATTACAAATGTCCTTTTAAAACACTCCTTTCTTTCTACAGGTATTATCCACATAGGGCCTAACAAGCAAATAAGATATTATGAGAAACTAAGTAAAAATAACAAAAAAATAATCTCAGAAAAAGAAAAGGCTGAAATAACTTCAAAAAAATTTTAGCTAGTCACAAGCAGACAAATGTAATATGAAGAGGTAAAAAAGCTTCCATAATTAACATATATACATTATACAATGCACTCCTATAACATTTCAAAACATTACAGATATTACTATCAATGTCTTATTTAAGCTATATTAAAGTGATTAACAACTTATAAGAATGTGGAAACTAAAAAAAAAATTTTTTTTTAAAGTGCTGAAACTGATATAATTTGGAAACTCACAAATCAGAAGAACTTGCCAGAAAGCTTCAGTTATTCTCATTCTATACACCAGGTGCAAAAGAAACACCCTTTAGGGAAATGCAAGGCTGAAAAAAGATATTCAGTAAGATAGAAAGTGAAAGTGTCACACATAAATATCTACTGGAGAATGCAGAGATAAATTCTAAAGACAACATGTTCAAAAGAATTGGGTTCTTACTCCATTGTTGCCCCAAGCTGTAAATGGGCAGCGTTCTTAATTTCTTTGAGCCTGTATTTCCTCACCTCTACAACAGGAAAAGGTAACACAAATAACCGCTGTAAGGAGTAAGTTAAGCTGTGCAAAGAAGTTTCTACCTAACAATGAACCTGCCAGGGTTGTTTACACGGCTGTACTTTCTGGAAGCCAAGGAAAAAACTCCAAGTGATTTCCTCATTAAAATTTACTTACTGCAGCACTCTTTCCTGGAAAGTTGAAAAAGGCATCAGGACCATACTTCTGAGGCATATGCTTTAACACAGACAGCAACTTCCCAGCATGTGGAGGCTATGAAAATAATCAACAACTCATTAAACACATTATTCGCCATAAAACAAAAGTACTTATTTTAATATACTCATACTTTAATATACCCAAGAAAAACCAAATAATGCTGTTAGCTAAAAGCATATAAAAAGCATATTATATTCACTATTTTAAAGAAATATAAAATGTACCTGACACCTGAAACTTCTCCATACTGCAGCAAAAATGTTTTAAAATTACAAACTGTATCAGCCCACCACCCATCCCTCTTTAAAACACTTTTTAATTTCACAAATAATGCTTACTATATTACACTGTTTAAGGCTGTTTTCAAGAAACAATAAAAATATTTTAACCTTATAACCATCCTAGAGGTGGTACTTTATTATCCCATTTTATGGAAGAGGAGTCTGAGACAGAAGAACATATCCAAGGTCACAGAGGTAGCAAATGGCAAAGCTGGGATCAGAACTGTCTGACTTGAGAGCCCGTACTTTTAACCACTATACTTTTACCTTTCTATTATGCTTCTCTCCAACAGCTTCCCATTGCCTTTAAAATAAAACCAAAAGCCTTAACATAGCTCCCAAGATACTCGATCTACCTCACTAGCCTCAGTCTGCAGTTCCATCTTCCCTTCTCTCTACACTCCATCCACAAAGCCTCTCTGCCTTCTTCCCACAACAGGGCCTGAGCACAAACTATTCCTTGGACTTAAAATGTTCTCACTAGGCCTAATTCCCTTCCCTCTTAACTAAGTTAAGTAAATCTTACCCATCTTTTAGAGCTCATCTTAATGGTCACTTCCTCATAGCAGTCTTCCCTGACCTCTGAGACTGGATCCAATCTCCCTGTCATATTTCATTCTACAATATTACCTTTACTATATAGCATATAAAAAAGTTGTAACATTACATTTATTTAATGCCTCTTTGACCCACAAATCTCCTCTAATACATGAAACAACAGCTAAAATGAAAATTATTTACAAGGAAAAGCAAAGAACAATCATATATACATTGCCATTTTAATCAGTTTATAAGCAAACAGGATAAAGTGTAGTACATTCTTCTTCATTAAAAGTGCTAAACAGGGTCAAACTACAAGTGAAATCACTGGCTTGCCTTCATCCTATTTGGTATCTGGTCTATTTACTAAATGTCTAAAAGAGTCCAGCATTCTTTTAGCTAAATGTTAAATGGAGAGCTTTATTCTTAAGTGACCAAGAAATTTTCAATTAGCCACACTGCTCAATTATAAAAGTGTAATAACAAGTACCACATCATATTGATTTTTAAAAATAAATTCCAAAATGAAATAACAAAAAGTAACTCTGCAGTCAAAAATAAAAATACAATATTACGGCATTTCCATTTAGAGAACCATTCCACGAATGTCTGAGTTTTTTTCGATTTTGGGGGTTTTTTTGTTTGTTTGTTTTAGGTAATCTCTACACCCAATGTGGGGCTCGAACTCACAACCTCAAGATCAAGAGTTGCATGCTTCACCAACTGAGCCAGTCGGATGCCCCAAGACCTTGCTCGTTTAATTAACAGCTCATTATTTTCTCCCTTTATGCCCTAAACCTATTCTCACTCTACGCCCAATCACATAAGCAACTGTATAAAAACATATTTAATATTTTTATATGTTCCTTCAAAAATGTTTTTATGACTGTACTTATAATTTAAATGATGTTGGGTTAGATATATGAATCTGTTTCTTTCTTCCTCTTCTTGCATCTATTCATATTAACTTTTGCATCAATTCTAACTGCTATATAATAATCTATTCGATGCATCCAATACATTTTACCTATCTACTCTCCTAATGGTAAGTCCCCATGGTGACAACTCACTGCCACCAAAAATAATGCTTCATTGAACATCCTCATGTGTATTTCCTTATGAAACTGAGAATTTCATGGAACATGTACTCAGGAGCAAATTACCAAGTCACTGGATATAGGTATAATTTATGTGACTAAGTAGTGGTAGATTACTCGAGGTTGGCTAAATGAGTGTTCACTAGCATACAGGTTCAATATAACCCTATCCCTGTTTTCCTTAAGTGATAAATCACTAAATTCTACTCCTGAAACCAGTAGTATATCTTAACTAACTAGAATTTAAATAAAGATTTGAAAATAAAATAAAATAAAAACTGGAACAAAAGATGGGATTTGAAATAGAAAAAAATCAAAATACGTATGTAACTACAAGATGTGTAATCTAACACTATGTTACATAACCCTCAGAAGTTAGATGCAATCACTTGGCCGTGATAATTATAAT
Organism: Ailuropoda melanoleuca; assembly: GCF_002007445.2. Lineage (NCBI taxonomy): Eukaryota > Metazoa > Chordata > Mammalia > Carnivora > Ursidae > Ailuropoda > Ailuropoda melanoleuca. The sequence continues at coordinate 104,912,980 of NC_048222.1, read as the reverse complement.
TATGCTTCAATATTCTAATGTGCCCACCACAGCAAGTGACGGGGGGAAGACATCAATCCCATCAATTCTGTCATTTAAGCATAGCCATGTTCCTTTTTGAGTTAAAGAATTCTGCTGTAAGCTAATTAAAAAGTAGGCTATAGTCTATCTTGTGCTATCATTACTACCATTAGTGTGAAAACAGTTCTCAAAATAGTGAATCAAATAATTTTGTTTCAACTACGGATGCAAAGACTTAACTTGCTGAAACAAAGCAAAGCTGCCAATCAGCTAATAAATATAAATGTTAGCCCCTACCAAAAAAAAAAAATAAAATAAAATAACCCTACCACAATTATATTTGCTATTATCCAACTTTATAATCCTTAATACTAATAGACATAAGATGACATATCAATATTTTTTTTAATTTGAACATCTCTATTAGTGATTTTGTGTTTATTTGGTTGTGGGATTTCTATATCTATAAATACATATCTATTCATATCCTCTGCTATTTTCTCAGAGTTTTCTATAGTCACCGACAAAAATGTATTAATTATACATTTACAATAAATACACTGAATATAAATCAAAACTAAAATGAAACCAGTATATAGACCAACCTTGACTTCTGACAGTTCAACTTACAATTTTACTTCACAATGGTGAAAAGGTTGTATGCATTCAGTAGAAATAGTACTTTGAAGTTTGATCTTTTCCCAGGCTCATGATTAGCAATATGCAGTATAATACTCTTACGACACTGGGCAGTGGTAGCAAGCCACAGATCCCAGGCAGCCACAAAATCACAAGGGTAAAAAACTGATACACTTACAACCATTCTGTACCCATACAACCATTCTGTTTTGCACTTTCAATACAGTATTCAATAAATTACACGAGATATTCAACACTATATCATAAAATAGGCTTTGTGTTACATGACTTTGCCCAACTGTAGGCTAATATAAGTGTTCTGAGCACATTTAAGATAGGTTAGGCTAAGCTATGTTGTTTGGTAGGGTAGGTGTATTAAATGCATTTTTGACTTTTGACATTTTCAACTTACAATGGGTTTATCAGGATGGAACCCCACTGTAAGTTGAAGAAGATCTGTATTTCCTCTTCTCGACACGATACAGTAATAGGACCTAGACTTATCAAAGCACCATAAACAACCAGAATACTGGATAAAATGTATGAAACAAAACCTATTTTTAGACATGGAAGAAGAGATAGCTCAAGACTGTGATACATGAGAAAAAGGAAACAAAATGAGCCATGAGATCACCAGACTTTCTACCAGGATGCAATTTCTATCACTGCACAGGAAGAGGGAAACAAAATAGAATTTGAAGGTCTCATTGACTTGATGAGGCACAAACTGGAATATGGGTAGTCTGAGGTAGACAAAAGCTTCAAGGCAGAGTACTACAGAGAAAAGAGCTATGCAGACAAGATGCTTCAGAAATCTGCACTGACTCCTGGGCTTAATATCAAATTATTCAAGCCTATTATAAAACTGAACAAAGTGAGGTCAAGATATTAACAACTATAAGTCAAAGAATTCCCATAGCTACTATAGAGCCAGAAATTGTTTCCCTACTAGACACTGTGAAGAGGCCACGGTCTTAACACTACCTCTTATCCCATATCTGAGACTTGGGGTCATTCACAGAGACCCTAAAAGAATCAGGCCTGAATAAGGAGGCTAAACTAGCCCTAGAATAACAGCCAATCTGGACCCGACCAAAAGAAAACTTTTAAACTAGCCTGGAAGGGTAAAGTTGATCCACAAATAATTTATCTGCCTGCAAAAACAGTCTAACAATCTGAAAAGGGATGTGACAAAATCCTGCACTCAACGAGGAAAAATTCACTATATCTAACATCACTCGATCTAAAATCACTAGCATTAGAAGAAGGAAAATATGATCTATAAGCAGAAGCAAAATCAGTGAGTAAAAGACTGATCTAGAAAATGACAAAGATAACAGACTTAGTAGATAAGAACATGAAATTAACTATTATACTATAAATATGCTCAACAGTCCCAAGGGTTTAAAGGAAAACATGAACATAATGAGGAAAAATAAAAGATACTAAAAAAAATTAAAGAGAATTCTTAGAAATAAAAAAATGTGCAATCTGAAAATTTTAATGGATAGAATCAACACACTGCAGAAGAAAAGAACAGTTACCTTAAAAATACAATAATAAAAGCAATCTAAAATGAAGCACAAAGAGAAAAGGCTTAAAAAATAAGTGAAAAGATCTTAGTGACCTACTAGACACTATCAAAGAGAGCTGACATACATGTAATTAGAGTGCCAAAAAAGGAGGGAGGGATGAGAAAATGATATTTAAAGAAATAATGACTAAAATGTTTCCAAATTTGCTGAAAATTACATTATAAATGCACAGATACCAGAACTGTAATAAGAATAAACACAAGGTAAACCACACCAAGAAACATAATCAAATTGCTAAAAATTAAGGATGAAATTTTTTTTTTTTTAAAGTAACCTCCACACCAAACATGGGGCATGAACTCAAGACCCTGAGATCAAGAGTCACATGTCCTATCCACTGAGCCAGCCAGGCACCCCCAATGATGAAATCTTAAAGCAGCCAGAGAACTAAAGCTTGATACAAAGAAGGTCAAGTCTAACCACTTTAACACAATAGAGTATACAATTGCAACACACCAATTTAAATATATTTCAACAGAGCTAAATTAAGGATCAGGTGTGGCTGAGCAGTGCTTTGGGCAATGATCTCTAAAGGGCACTAAAATAAGCCTAGAAATGCAACAAAAATGGAGAAAATATTTATTAATATTCCTCTAAGAGGTAAGTAACCAAGTGGTAGGAAGAAACAGTTTGCTAAGGCAACTGGAGTTCAAAATAACTTGACCACTATTGCCATTCATTGAAAAGGACCACTGACTCTGTGGAGGGTGGATCCAATTAACTGCACAGCTTGTGTTCACTGAGTGGGTTATGCAAGTTTAAGGGCTACAACTGAACTACTCAGGTCAAAAGAGAATCTACATGCTGCTACCTAACACTCTTCCTTCTCTGTCCTTACCCTTTTCCCCTAATAAATGTTAAATATATGTTTGAAGACCAACAACTTGAAGAAGGGTCAAGTTTTAGCCTGCCTGGAACACCCAGTTCTCTTGGTCTGTACCTGTGTCGGGTTATGGCAAAAGTAGCTGTACAGACCTACACGCTACTTTAATCTCTTCCCTTCAATTTGACATTTACCCCAGTATAACAATAACAGTTGCATAAAAGCCACTAATGTGTTTGAGGAGAGGGATACTTTCAAATATCAAAGGGTATTCAGTTTTTTTACCCATTGTCCTTTATCTCCTTGAAGTTTACTGAAGAATAGCTTTAGTTCTCGAACGGTCAAATTATAGCTAGCCAGCACTCCCAACATGTCAACTAAAAGATCTGGAAACAAAAGAAAACAATAAAACAATCAATTTATATTTCTTCAATGATTAAAATATAATGTGCTTATTTAAGGGTTTGAACACTAAAGTCACACACACAGGTTAGATGCTCAAACATTTCTGAAATAAATATTACTAAATAAGAGAAATACAGTATTTAAGACTCAAACTTTATTTCTTTATGCCCCCTGTACTACAGAAAAAAATCATACCTGCTATCATATTGTCAACTTTTTCAATTTTCCCAAGCACTTTCTCAACAAGGCCTACTTCAGTGCAGACTTGAAGATTTCGTATGCTTTTCTTCAGAATTGCTGTAAACATGCTCCAGACTTCTGCTTGGCAAGTAATGTCACATTTTTCTAGTAGGTCCACCATGCAGATGATACTCTCACCTTCTTGGATAATGAAATTCATTTCCAAATCAAACTGCCCTCCTACCAGCTTCCAAAAAGGGGGAAAAAAATTAAAAACATTAGTGCTTTTCCGATATAACTAGAGCACACTCCTAAGCTTTAGGTTGGCAGTTCACTACCCATATACATTCTTCTCTACCCTCTACAATAAAGGGTCCATAAACACACACACACAGAGAGAGAGAGAGAGAGAGAGAGAGAGAGAGAGCTCTAAAAAATAAAGATTCTAATGAAACCTTCAAGTTAAGATAGCACAAAGTCAAGCAAGACTTACAATATAAAAATGGAAATATTTTTCAACAGAAACAAATACAGGATGTCTTTCGTAAATCACTACCTACTGCTCTGATACCAGCAAAGATCTAACTTTAAGCTCTGTAACTGCCTCTAATTCAGTATTTATGAATTATGAACTCTATGAAATATCCACACCATCCTAGAAGTGTTTTGTGCTTATACAAAATACCAGCTCACAACAGAAATGAAAAGCTAAAAATGCTCACAGTGGACACAGAACTTAGAGCTTAGATTTGCCAAATTCCTAGTTTATTTTACCTCCCGATTTTTTTTTAAAGATTTTATTTATTTATTTGACAGAGATAGAGACAGCCAGCGAGAGAGGGAACACAAGCAGGGGGAGTGAGAGAGGAAGAAACAGGCTCATAGCAGAGGAGCCTGTTGTGGGGCTCGATCCCACAACGCCAGGATCACGCCCTGAGCCGAACGCAGACACTTAACCGCTGTGCCACCCAGGTGCCCCTTACCTACCGATTTTAATCCCCTTCCTTCCCTGTCAATAACTAGGATAACTTACATAAAATCATATACCCAAAGAAGTCATCAAGAAAATTTATTTCATTAATACAATCAAAAAATCCATCCAGAGAAAGATATACTGAGCTATCCCCACAGTGCCACCTCACTCACAGCATCCTCCCACAGAGGAGAGTTTTTTTAATTTTAACAAATCCCAAGTGTTTAAAGGAATAAAAATACTTTTAGAATTATCTTTGCAGCGCTATCCTTATTAACTAGATTTCTAAGAGATATCTGTCAGAAATACTACATACATGATTCACCTACACTCCTGTCCTTCTAAATATATCTTGGTTTTTCATTATGCATTCCAACACCCAAAAAGTGGTCAAAAATTAGGAGAAAGTGAACTTTACAAGACAAAATCCAACAGCTCATAAAGAATAACAGACACAGGGGCACCTGGGTGGCACAGCGGTTAAGCGTCTGCCTTCGGCTCAGGGCATGATCCCGGCATTGTGGGATTGAGCCCCACATCAGGCTCTTCCTCTATGAGCCTGCTTCTCCCTCTCCCACTCCCCCTGCTTGTGTTCCCTCTCTCGCTGGCTGTCTCATCTCTGTCGAATAAATAAATAAAATCTTAAAAAAAAAAAATAACAGACACAACCAAATAGAGTTTACTCCAGAAAAGGCAGGAAAGTTCAGAATTAGAAAATCGATTAAAACTCCTTGTAGCCAAGTATTGATGTTTCCCAGGTTCTTCCAAAGATACACACTGGCAAGAGAAAAAAAAAATGGAAAAAATGAACAACATGAGACAGTATCTGCATGTAGGGAGATAGGAATTCCTGGCTAGTGCAGTGGTAAAAGCATTTGATTCTTCTGGGAAAGCTCTGGCAGAGATTTTAATGTACAGTTCTTTGTATCATCAGAAACATCAAGCATAAGCAAAGGAGAGCTGGGATTCTGCTAAAAGAGCCCCTTGGTGTCACTGGGCCAATTCTCCTAGCTACATGATCGTGGCTATAAAGTATATATGTTTAGTTCCCTAGTCCACCCAAAAATTCTGTTAACTACGTAAAAACTATGTTTTATTTGATTTTGTGAATATTATCTGCTTGTCCTGTCTTTAACTTTCATCCTGAAATAACTTCAAAACATTCAAAAAGCTGCAAAACAGTATAGAATTCCTGTATACCCTTTACTCAGCTTCCCTAAATGTGAGTATATTATATAATCATAATAAAATCATTAAAACCATAAACTTAACATTGATAAACTGCTACTTACAATTCTACAGATCTTACTCAAAGGTTGCCACTTGTCACACTAAAGTCCTTTTTCTGACCCATGATCAGCATCCCTTTGGTCTTCTCCATACTGAGACCATTGCACAGGCATTCCTTGACTTTCGTGATTTTGAAGCTTTTGAAGCATATTTGCCAGATATTTTATAGACTCTTCCAATATGGACATTTTTCAGATTTAAATTCAGGTTATGCATTTTTAGCAGAAGTATCCCAGAAGTGATGTATGTCCTTAGCACATCATTTCAATGGTACCTAATGTAAATATGCCTCACTATGGGTAAAGTTAGCTTTGATCACTTGTTTAAGATGGTGTTTGTCAGATTTTTTTCCATTTTAAAGTTACTATAGGGGCGCCTGGATGGCTCAGTCAGTTAAGCATCTGCCTTCCGCTCAGGTCATGATTTCAGAGTCTTGAGATTGAGTCTGGCATCAGGCTCCCAGCTCAGCAGGGAAGTCTGCTTCTTCCTCTCCTTCTCCCTTGCTCATGCTCTCTCTCTCTCACACTCTCTCTCAAAAAAAATAAAATCTTTAAATGAATAAATAAATTATAAAGTTATTATATTTCATGTTTAAATTATTCATCTTGTGGAAAACACCTTGAGACTATGCAAGTATCTTGTTTCTTGTCATACCTTGCACAACAAAATCTAGCAGCTCATGAAAGAGTAAGACACAACCAAATAGTTTATTCCAGTTTTATGCATCCATTGATGGATCTTATCTGAAACTGTTATTACTGTGGCATTGCTAAATGGTGGTTTTATATTTCCATCATACTTTATTATTAATTGTAAAAGACTTCCTTTAATAATAAAATATATCAATCACACCTGAAAAGTCAGCATCATGCTCACATAGGAAAACGAGAATGAATGAGCCTCATGAAAGTCAGACACAAGTTAGGATGTGACTATCATCATTATCAATTGATATTATTCTGGAGGCACAGAAGATACATTTAGTCAAAAGGCAGGAACATATAAATATAAGAATGGAGGAATTTAAATTACAATTACTTTGAGATGATGTAATATATATATCTGGAAAACCAAGTACTTCAACTGAAAAATTACTATAAATGAGAAAAGTACCGGAACTACTGACACAGCTACTAATACAAGTCAATCTCCTCTTGCAAAAGATAGGTAGGTAGGTAGATAGACAGACAGACAAACCTCAAAGGAATTATGTTAAATAGAAGAAGCCACACACAAATAGCTACCTTAACAACTAGAAATTTATCCTACAGATACATTTAGGTAATGATGTTGGATACAAGAACTTCACTGTAACACATTTTGAGCAGAAAATAAAAGCAACAATCCCCCAAAAAACATTATCAGGTAATAGTTAATAAAGTCGTATATGACTATATAATGGAACATGATGCAGCCAATGTAAAGAATGAGGCAGCTCCATCTGACATGAAAAATTCTCTAAAATACATTTAGGTGAGAAAATCAAGACGGAAAAAAATGTGAAAGGGAGGCTACAATATGAATGTAAAACATGTATATGCATACCCATACACATAAGAATGACACAAAAGAAACTAAATAGTGATTGCCTCTGAAAAGGCAACAGAGCATCTGGGGGGAAAGAGCAAAAGGAGAGTTTTTAGTACATACAAACGTGTTTGAACATACCCCACACAGGTCTAAACAGGTCAAAAATCTAGTTGCAACTAATTTAGGAGACCTTACCTTCACCCTAATATTACTTACATCAATCTTCCATTTTAATCTGTGTTTATTTCCACCAGTAACCACCCTTACATGAAGCTACAGAATTAATTTTTGAAAGTAATTTCCAAAAAAACCCAAATATTTCACCAGCTTTTAAAATGAGTTTACAGTGTGAGAGCAGTATCCAGACAGGTGTTTTAAATATTTCTCCATTGCGTTAAATATTATAAAATATACCTTTCAAGGAGAAATTGATGACAGAAATTGGTACATACAAATGTGTGGCATATTTGATATACTATATGTATGCATATCTATTATACCTAAAAAGCATGCACAGGGTCTACAGTATGTCATGTTAACCCTTTCTAATAGTTATTTGAAGCTGATCAACCTTCAAAACACAAATTTGTTTTCAATGACAAGGATCATAATCCAAGTCTAGGCATTGGCTAGTTATTACCTGAGCTGTAGTAATGGCTCTGCACTACAAAATGTAATCTTCCCAAATGTCACAGTAAGTTATGAATATCTGAGCAGCCTAATGCACTTTACTAGCCGTGAAATGTGAAAATGTAATCTTATTACCTTTTTTATGGTTGTATTTTTTTGAATAATGTAGCCTAGAAACTGATGTATAGTCTTTTTCTGCATTTTAGCATGATTTGGTCTCCTATGCTATATAGAACATTTTTCACAACTCTCCATTTCAACATATTTTAGTCTTGGCCTGAACTTCATAAACAATTTTTATAGCAACCTTCAGGGTGGCATAACATGCTTTCTATAGGTTATAGTTTAATGTACAAGATTATAGAAATTTTAAAGCATATTATTCAAAGAATTCAAATAAACCTTCACAAGTTTTGAATTAGGATTTTAATTGGGCATGATGATTACTTTCACCAGCGGTTATATTAATAAGATACTTTAAGCTAAAATGTCACTAAACCTAAGTCACTTGTATTTTCAGAAAACCAAGAAACACATATGGACCAAAAATAATTATCTTCTTCTCTTCAAAAGATTATATAACTGGAAAGATTATAATACATAGAAAATTCTAATACTTCAAAGTAAAGCTATATTTTCCCTGGAATCTTGCTAAATTTTTCCTCAAAGATATGGCCAGAGTAAGGTACAGCAGAAAAACTGGACAGAGTACAATCATAGCCTATGCCCCTAACTAGATATTTTCTATTTCTTGTGACAAATCACCTTTTATCTATGGACCTGTCTACTTGTTTGTAAAACAAGCCAAGTAAAAAGTAAGCTTCTTTTATTTATGTACATCCTTCAAAAATGTATTTACTTTTATTTAAAAGTGCTAATGTCAAGGTATCCAATTTATCCCTAAAAATCCATCCCTAAGTGAATATGACCCTATACATGTTTATAGTCACTAGAAACTTACTAATAAGGAGAAGTTGAAGGAAAATTACAATGCTGTGGCACAGGTTGTAATGTCTCCCAATTTACATTTTCTTCTTCCATAACAAGAGTTTCTAGTTTGGTACAGGCCCAGGGAAAAAATTTCACTTTCTAGAAGTTTCACTTTCCTTAAAGTTACTGGCCATGTCACCAAGTTCTGACCAAAGAGGACAGGCAGTAATATGTGCAACTGCTGGGCTATTACTCTTAAAGGAAAGAACAAAACTCATCTTTGCAACTTTCCTCCTTCTACTTACATAAGCTACTGAAAAACGGCAAGAACTAGAGTAGCTGTCTTGGAATCTATGCCATAAGTCTCATGTTGAATATAACAAAGCAGAAAGACCTATTGATCCTGACAACCCATTTCATAAAGCATTTGTCCCCATAAAGATCTATACATGAATATTTACAGAAGCTTTATTATAATCACCAAAAACTATAAAGATTCATTGTCTACCAGCTAGTAAATGGATAAACAAGTTGTGGTACAACCATACAACAGAATACTAATCAGCAATAATAAGGAACAAGTTACTGATACCATTAGCAAGGAGAATTAATATCAAGAACATTATGCCAAGTCGAAGAAGTTAGACACAAAAGCTACATAGTATATGATTCCATTTATACGACATTCTGGAAAAGGCAAAAGTATAGGGAGAGAAATTGAATCAGTGGTTGCCAGGAGCTGGGGACAGAGGCACAGAATTAACCACAAAAAAACATGAGAAGACTTTTGGGAGGTAATGAAATTTTCGTTATCTTGATTTACTGGATCCACAAATGTATCCATCTGCCGAATTTAATTTCATAAAACTATACACCTAAAAAGGGTGAATTTAACTGAATGTCTAAATAAACCTAAAGCTTAAAGTAAATCTTAAAAAAAAAAAAAAAAAGCTCAAGCATTGTCATTTGTACCAAAGACAAGAGAAAAGATCCTCCAACTAGAGGCAACAATGTAGAATTAAGATGGCAAAGTCACGGAACACAAGGAAATTAGAAGAAAAATGTCATTATCTATAAATTACTCAAAAAGCATGTTTTACTGATAATGAACTATCATCCTTATAGTTTTCAAAATCCCCACTAGAACTAGAAAGTAACAAATAACATTTCATCTCTCACCGTTCATCGTACCTTTCATAAGAACTTAAAAATTTCACTGAAGTACAATGACATGTCTACAAAAGCAGTATTAAGCAAAAAGTTTCCATGGAGTCTGAGAAATACTGGATTAACAAGGCTAGAGATGTTTACAGGATAGAATTCCCAGCGATATGCTACTATATATGTCTCAAAAAGATATATAACCAATGCATGGATTTCCCAAAATTTACTTAACGATGGCATCTTTTTTCCTTTCTTTTCTTTTCTTCTGGTAAGTGCTTTTCAAGGAATAACATTCTTCAAAAGCTTTTTCGAGAAACACTGGATAATATAATTGTGTTCTTGAGCTTATTATATGAATATCACAGAATTATCTATGTTTTAGGCAAATATTTAATAGGCCTTTCAAATTTTCAGGTGAATGGTTTAAAGTAACCTATTTGTTTTTCATAAGTTCCTTTCTATAATTCACAGACTATAATAATCAAAGAAAAAGACATCTTCAGATTATTTTAGGAAAAAAGAAAATATGAACAATCAAAAGTAATCAAACTGTCCTGTCTCTTCCTCTACAATCCAGTCCACAAGTCCAGCATTAACTTTCAAGGCTAGGTCATTGAGAACTTAATGGCTTCCCTTGTATCACAGATTCTAAGAAAAATTCAGTCACCATGTCATGAAGATATTCAAGCAGCTATATAAAAGGCCCATTTGGAGAGGAACTGAGATCTCCAGCCAATAGCATGCACCAACTTGCCAATCATGTAAGTAGCCTTGGGAGCAGATCATCCAGCCCCACTTGAGCCTTTAGATGACTACAACCTCAGCAAACATCTGAAATGCAACCCCATGACAGACTCTAAGTCAGAACATCCACCCAATTTGCTCCCAAATTCCTGACCCACAGTAACTGTGAGATGGTATTTATTACTGTTTTAAGCTGCAAAGTTTTGGGAGAATTTGTGATGCAGCAACAGGTATCTAATATGATTATAAATCAATCAGTTAATAGTAGTTGGGAGAAACTTTTTTACTCTATATTTCAGTACTAGTTCAATTTTTTTAATCCTAACACAAAATAAAATAAATAATAATTTAAAAATACAAACAACATATATGCATTGATTACTGTAAAGCTATGTATTATGCTAAGCACTTTACATGAATTATCATCTTTAACTACCTCTCACAAAAAAAAACCCTATTATTTTCACTTAATAGATGAGGAACCTAAAACATAACTTGCCTAACTCACAAGGTACTAATGCAGTTAAACCAGGCTTTTGACATTGCGTAACAACTATATTTAATAGACTGTGACAAATAATACAGATTGACTAACCCAACGTCTCTTCCCCAAAGTCTTATAACTGATGAGTGAATATATATATTTATTCCAAGAGTGAAACAGGGGTGTCTGGCTGGCTCAGTTGGTAGGGCATGCAACTCTTGATCTCAGGGTTGTGAGTTCAAGCCCCATGTTGAGTATAGAGCTTACTTTAAAAAAAAAAATCTTTTTGTGGAATGCAACAGTAATTAGTTATTTGAAAGCTATTAATTTCATATATAAAAACATTACAGAACTCAAATACCTAAACGCCACCCTCCTGTCTTCTGCCACTACCCAGATTGCAAAGATAAATCCTCTCTTTTCCAGCATCCTTAGCATCTGAATAGCCATGAGACATTCTGGGCAAAGAGATTGGAGAAGTTCTGAAAGGTGTTCCTGGAAGACTTCCAGCTTGCTTGATAAAGGAAAACAGATGTAGCTGGCCTAACCTTTTGCTCTTCTATCTTTTTCCCTCCGCTTTGTCTAGAACAAAGATGTCATGTCCAAGGTGCAGTAGCCATCTTGATATCATGAGGCTTACAGGCACAAGCACAGACAGTATGGTAGAAGGAAAGGTAGAAAGTGTTCAGCTCCTAAACCCTTATTAAGCAGAACCATTAATACTAGCAACTGCCTACCTCAAATTCCTTGTTATGTTAGAAAAATAAAACCTCTATTTCGTGCAGTTGCTATTAGATGTGTATTCCACTGCTTACGGAACACAAAGCTAATTAATATATAGATGTTCAAGAAATGGTGCATAAATGAAAGAGTGGGTTATCAGAAAAAGCTATCTTGGACAACTCCTTGTTTTAGATATGATTCAGAACTCTGCATTTAAGTGACAATTCATTTTGTGTGTTAGAAAAATTCTTTTTATCACAGTTATAACCAAATGCAATTAAACTGAATATACACAACAGAAGTAAAAAAAATGCAGAGCAATTCTGTTCAATGAAATGTAGTATCTCTAGATAAACAACAGTTGCTGTTGTATTACGTTTGTCTAAATAATAAAATATTTCAAGAAGGCTAATTTTAATGAGATAAATGATATAATAATACCAAATTTCCACAAAGATATCAGTGGATATCCTAGAATCAAAAGAGTAAAGACTTCAGGTATTAAATTTATTTAAATGAAACAGTGCAAGCTCTGATAAGTAAGAGGAAGGTTTTAAAGTCTAATAACAAAAAAACTGAATATACCTTGGGGACTATAATTGTGGTAGGAATTAATTGTAATACGTATCTTTTAAGAAGAAGAAGGATACTCAGCAGAATATGCTAAATCTCTACTAACCAAAATGTCTGAAGAATACAGAAGAAGCTCTGTTTACTGAGTTTTATTACCATTTGAGAGTTAAACGGAAAAAATTTCCTATCTCAAATAGTCTATGCTAAATGTTTAAATATATAGGAACAGATACCCAGGTAGGAACGAACTTACATAAAGTTTAAGATCATTTAACCTCAGTGAATTTTAGTTTCAAGTATATAAGAAATGAGAATAACTACTATTGAAAATATTTAGACAAAACTGAGAAGACAGTATCAATGAAAAAAGCAGCTGATATGGCAAGAGGACAATTCTGGCAATGAGAAGAGAAAAATGAAATTGAGAAAAAAGTATAGCCAGGCTTTGAAATCATACTCTACATCTCTGTATTAGGAAGAAGGCAAAGAAAAAATTCAAACAAGAATGGCTAACAGTATGAACTTTGGCATGAAGTTATACTCTATAATCGTGGATACTGGACAGTTCTTTTTTCATCTCAAATATCCAATCACTCTGAGAGTTAGGAGGCACACAGATCTCAGTAAAGGCAGGACCCAAAAATTCAACCACTTATAAAAATATCATCTAAAAAATTACATATAGAAAAGCTCAGAAAGATATAAAAATAATATCTTGCAGCACTCTTTATAAAAATAACACACTGGAAATAGCCTAAATATCCACCAATACAGAAACAGATATATAAACAATGGTATAACCATATAAGAGGGAATACCATGTAGCCTTTAAAAAGAATATAAATCTATTTGTGCAAGATATTCAAGACCTACTACTAAATTTACAAAACAGTAGGTACAGAATAACGTTTATTTAATAACACAATATTTAAATTAAAGAAAGTGAAAATTCAACTTCAGTGGCAGTATCAGGCCAAAACATGTTGCTTAGTTTCAGCTAAATGTCCACTTAAACATCACTTCAGGCATTCCTAAAGTTTAGGTGATAAATGATTGTATTATCAAGTATATTAACATCATAAATAATCAACATAACAATATCAGTAATATGAAAAGGATAAGTCATTTGGATTTAAAACATTCACTCTCAAATACAGGCATTTTGGTATAAAAATCTCTTTACATGTATTATATATTAAGGTCTATTAGATACCTCAGGAATAAATGTAGATTTCTTACTACAAGAGTTAAATGCTACTCTAATTAGTTTTAAGAAAGCTACTGATTATACACACAAAAATAACTGGGAACACGAGTGCCTGGGTGGCTCAGTCAGTTGAGCAACTGCCTTCAGGTCACAATCTTGGGAGTCCCAGGATCAAGTCCCGCATCAGGCTCCCTGCTCAGTGGGGTATCTGCTTCTCCCTCTGACTCTCCCGCCCCCCCACCAATGCTCTTTCTCTCTCGCTCTCTCTCTAATAAATAAAATCTTTTTTAAAAAAATAAAATTGATAATGCAAATAGCTAAATAACAGGAAAACAGACTGTCATTAATGCGAGTTTAAAAGCTGCAGGAAGAACATTATATCCTTTTTTAAAGCAAAAAAAAAAAAAAGTGTTTACAAATAGAGTAAAAGCCTGTAATAACTGAATTCAAATAACTGGTTAGTATCCTCTGCCCCGCACTCTGCCATCAAAAATCTAAAACGGTTGGGGTTCCTGGGTGGCTCAGTCATTAAGCATCTGCCTTCGGCTCCGGTCCTGATCCCAGGGTCCTAGGTTCGAGGCCTGCGTCAGGCTCCCTGCTCAGCGGGAAGCTGCTTCTCCCTCTCCCTTTGCTTGTGTTCCCTCTCTCACTGTGTCTCTGTCAAATAAATAAAATCTTAAAAAAAAAAAAAAAACCTCAAGTGGTAGGATAAACTTCAACAAATGGAGTAGAGAATTATGAGAAAATGCCTCAATCATTTCACACTTTCTCAGTTCTGCTATGTATAATACAAAATTTCACTGTTATTTTACTTTTGTGCTTTTTAAAACATAGACAAAAATTACTGACTTTAACCTCAAAATAGCCCCATCCTAAATTTTACACAGCTGAATTTTTAGACTCCACCAGTCCTATTACAGCAGTTTTACTGTATATAAATAACAAAATACAGAATAGTAAGAGATTAGCTTACATTATAATTTAATTTGTGTACAAATTTTTAAGATCATTCCTAACACTGAACAAAACACAGTAAGGCTTTACCTTAGCCAGTAAATAGAAGAGAAGAAAGTAATTTCAATATGCTGATGGCAACATAACCATCAGCCTTTGCTTTACAACAACCTTTTACTGAGAGTTAGCCAAAATATCTTACTCCTCAGTCAACATCAGCGGAAAGTGAGGCCATTTAGGCTTACAAATGTGCATTCAGTGACCACAAGAGCAATGTACTACTACTCCACATTTCTCCACATTGCCAAGAAAAGTATTCTCTGAATTAGAATATGAAATGTACAAAAATTTAATAAAATGTTCAATAAAAAATTTTCAGTAAGAACTAAAATCTTCTATAAAGTTTTACAAATATTCCTTTAACTCCAAAATTCCTTCTAAGATGGTGATATTTGGTTTCACCCTTGTATGGATTTTCCCAATCAGCCAAAGGTCTATTTTGTACACCTCTAACATACTACATACCATATTTATGCATTATGTATGACAGTATATCGACAGAAAAAGTCAGAAGAATATACACCAGACTATTAGTACTTATTATCTCGGAAAATGGGGGTACAAAAGGATTTTCACTTTCAAAATCATACATTTATGACACATTTCCATGTTTCAAAATAAGTATATACTTTCTTTAAATCTAAGGGGGGAAAAATATTTTAATACTCTCAATATGCACTGAATATTTATGTGGAAAACTAGACAGGAAAAAACAATGCTTCTTAGTTTGTACATTACTCACAAAAATCAAATTGTATGCAATTGATGTATCCCATCAAAACTGAGGGAAAGAAAGCTCCTACACAGTAAGGATGTAAAACAGAAATGAGGTATACAGTATCAAGAATTACCAAGGACAGATGAATAAAATATCATTATGTACCTTTTGGTGTGAGGTCTTAATTTTAATGACAGTAAAGCACTTTCATGGGTCACTCCCAAACTGTATTTTGTCCAAGATCCTTAACCATAAACCGTAAATTATACCTTTAGAGTTTTCAGAAACACATCTCCTCTTTGGAGAACAGTGGTTAAGAGCATGCCCTTTGGAGCAAGATACCAAGTGTAAGGCCAAGGGCAGGATAGTTCACCTCTCTATGGCTCACTTCCTCATCTGTATGATTAGGATAATAATGGTACCCATCTCCTAAAGTTGTTGTGACAATTAAAGGAACTAACACATATCTCAATTAATCCTCTTAGATGAAGATATAAGAACTCACACTCCCTTCCACCTGCTATTAAAAGTCTCACTTCAAGAATAGCATCTTCAAGTTCAATCCATAGCAGGGCGGAGAACACACCCCAGAGAGCTCTGAGCCACCCCACCCCCGCTGGCCTAGCTGCCATCACACGCTGTAAGGAGGTGCAGCTGTGGCTGCTGGCACATCAACCCCCAGCAGTGAGGCCACCGCCCCCACCCTCTGCTGTGCAGACACCAAGCTGGACACCTTCAGGAAGCGTGCAGGGAGCAGAGGAGGAACCCAGGCTACCTCACATCCTCAGGCACCTGTGGGAAGGGACAGCAAGATCATCACAAAGAAGGTTTTGGAAACAGTAAAATGGTTCAGTGTAAGAAATGGATATGGTTTCAATAGAAATGACACTGAGGAAGATGTATTTGTACACCAGACTGCCATAAAGAAGAATAACCCCAGGAAGTACCTTCACAGTGTAGGAGATGGAGAGACTGTGGAGTTTGATGTTGTTGAAGGAGGAAAGGATATGGAAGCAGCAAATGTCACAGGCTCTGGTGGAGCTCCACCGCAAGGCAGTAAACATGCAGCAGACCATACCATTATCCACACTATCCTTCGCAGGGGTCCTCCTCACAATCAGCCACAGAATTACCAAAATTGTGAGAGTGGGGAGAGAGAAAGGGCTGGGAGAGCGCTCCTGAAACCCAGACTCCCTGAGCCAGGCCTCCTGCAGGGGACAATTCCCACCTACCTACATGTGGAGACCCAATGCATGTCAATCACAGTCTTTAAACCCTCCTGTGCAGGGAGAAGTGTTAGAGGGAGCGAACAAGCAGGGGAAAGTGTTAGAGGGCGCTAAAAAGGTAGACCAGTAAGACAGAATATGTATTGGGTTATATACCACGATTCTGCAGGGATCCTCTTTGCCAAAGACAGCCTACAGAGGGAGGCAATGAAGAAGATAAGGAAAAATCAAGGAGATGAGACCCAAGGCCAGCAGCCACCTCCACATCAATACCACTGCAATTTCAATTACCCATGCAGATGCCCAGAAAACCCTAAACACCACCATGGCAAAGAGACAAAAGCAGCCAATCCACCAGCTGAGAATTCATCTACTCCCGAGGTTGAGCAGGCCTGGGCTGAGTAAATGCTGGCTTACTATCTATACTATCATCCGATTTAGTCATACAACAAGAAGAAATGAATACGAAATTCCAGCAGTAAGAAATAAACAAAAGATTGGAGCTGAAGACCTTAAGTACTTGATTTTCACCCAGTGGCCAGATAAACAGAATTCTCTGTGTTATCTGTGCAGCATGGGGTTTTTATTATTTTTACCTAAAGATGTCTCTTTTTCGTAATGACAAACATGCTTTAAAAAAAAAAAAAAGCCTGGTTTTTCTCAATACACCCTTAAAGGTTTTTAAATTGTTTCGTATCTGGTCAGTTGCGATTATTAAGAACTTCATTTTTAATTTGTAATAAAACTGTACAACTTGATTTTTTTTTCAAAAAAAGTTGACAAATGGCAAGCAGCTGTTAATAACTCTTAAATTAATAATAATAATAATAATTAATAATAATAGGGGCACCTGGGTGGCTCAGCCATTAAGCATCTGCCTTCGGCTCAGGTCGATCCCAGGGTCCTGGGATCGAGCCCCGCGTTGGGCTCCCTGCTTGGCGGGAAGCCTGTTTCTCCCTCTCCCACTCCCCTTGCTTGTGCTCCCACTCTCGCTGTCTCTCTCTGTCAGATAAATAAAATCTTTAAAAATAGTAATAATAATAATAATACCACCTTCACCTGTTAGTTATAGGAAAGCTGTCATCTTGTGCTTTCTTCCTAGTGAATGGTGAACATACTAGCAATAAACAAATTTAAAAAGCATATTCCACTTACAACAAAGTATCACCCTATGTAATGCACTAACTTAATATCAAAGTAAGCTAAAAGTGACAGCTCTTTATGTTGTACTTTTATCATCGTAATTTCTAAGTCCCTACCTCATTATGTGGTATCAATCCATTCTTAAGTCTTGACCCACAAAAAGTTTTACACTCCAGGGGTTTTTTGTTACTGTCATTTTAACCATGTGACTATATTCCCTAAAACTCTTAAATACCAAACAATAAAGATACACCTCATTCCTCAATGTCTCATCATAACTCTCATCATCATCCCTTTACTGTTATTAATTTAACTGACACACTACCTCTACTGACTATAATGACCTGACGCTTTTCCAATACCTTAGATATACCTCCATTCAAAGGTATACAAATGCCCTACCATCTTCACCTTTCAGAAGAGTGCTGAATTGAAATTTGACTCACCACAGAGGGCATAATCACGCAATCTCTCTCTTTTTAAAATTACTAGTTCTTTAACCCTCCACTGAACAAGACAACAGAAAGAAGAGTTGAGATTCTCCTGACTCAGTTTCTGCTTCAAGACATTTACTCTTCCACCCTTGGAAGAAAGCTCATTATCTTTAGAGGTTCATGCAATCAATCCAACCTTATCACCCTGAATTACTGCTTATCACTGTACCTTGATTGACTCCCCTTCACTCATTAAAGAGTTTGGGATCTCAGTCATAATTTTCTACTTCTGCTCATCTGTTATAATCTTGCTAAATTTCAGTTTCCATACAGGTGATGTATCTAATACCTAAAATATGGTTTCTAATACCTAGACTTCCTAAATCCAATTACTTTCAACCTCACCCTACCTACTAGGGCTACACCTTAAACCATGAAATTATCTTACCTGAAAACTGAAAATGCCAGTAACCTATTCTAATCATAACTTCTTACACCTTCGAACGATCTCATCATCCTTTTTCTGCTATAGCTGCTCTTTCACAGGTATACAGATCACAGACTGTATCTTGAAGTCTCTAAACTACTCTATACTACTATAGCTCAACTTACCTTCTTCCCCAAGTTTTAAACTCACATGTCCTGCTGCTTGTAGACATCCACACATATTGCCTCAAAATAAACATGGCCAAAGCATAACTGATTATCTTCTCCCTAATCCTGCTATGCCTGCTACCCCAGTTGGTAATTCTACCCACACAGCAACGATGATGTCATCTTCAACTCTGCTCCTATGTACAATCTCCAATTAATTGAATGCTGCTGATTCTATCTCCTAAAATTTCTTAAATTTGTACCTCTTCCCCTTTCCTACCTTCACTAAACTAGCTGGGAACCCCATTATTACACACATCTGTCAGTATACTTGATCTACTAGATTATATATCCATAAAATACAGAAGACTATACACACAGCTATCAAAATTGGTCACCCTGTAGGAGGGCAGAGGAGAAACAGGCTATGGGGAGGAGGAGACAGAGACAGAACAAAGTTTAAAAAGATAAAGAAAAAATAAGAACCATACCTACAATTGTATACATATATATGATAACATGTATGTACATAAAATTATGTATGTAACTCTATGTATAAAGAAATTTTTAAAACCAAAAGCAAATTTAGCTTAAGCTGAGTATATCTGTATATCCTGTTTGCTCTATTCTTTACTATAAATCTTTTTTTAAGCATTAAAAAAGGAAAAAAAATTTTGTTATTTCATTAAACTCAATTCCCTTTTTTTAAACTAGGAGCAAGTAACTGACAGCAATATTGTTGTGTATTCTTTTATTAAGGCTCCATTTGTTCTTTTTTAATTTATTTTTTTAGTAATCTCTACACCCAACCTGAAGCTTGAACTCATGACCCCGAGACCAAGAGTGGTATGCTCCTCTGACTGAGCCAGCCAGGAGCCCCTTAAGCCTTCATTTATTAATCATATTAAGAGAACTGATCGGAGACTACTCAAGCCAACTATGCAACAACATACCCAACAGACCCTGTGAAAGAATGGTACTTTGCATAACCCCACNCAAACCCCCCCCAAAACAAATTAATCGGGGGGGGGGGGGGAAGCTACATAGTATAGCCTCTCTGAAAAATTCAAACTGCACATGAAGGCTTGAAGAGGTTCTGAAGTAAAGAATCCTGTTTAACTTCACTGGACCCATATGACCAGAGAATTCTTTCCCTACATAAACTTAAAACTTGTATTTTGTAGAACACTTTTGGGGAAACAAAGTACCTGTTACCAAATAATAATAACTGTAGTAAATTACATATGGTCAATTATTTACTTGACTCAGACTAGACATACTAAACACTAACAGCTGAGACTTTTACCAGCAGCATTCTACCTCTATGACCTCCTACCTCCATCTTGTCTAATTTTTTTGAGGAGGGGGGCGTCCTTTGCCTATTGCACTCAATTGGCTCAAAAATGGTTAAAAACAAAACACTAATAATCCTTACTATAATAACCCAAGTCATTTACAAGAGCCATCAAATGTAATACACACTCACACATCCTTCCAGCTCTTCTTCCCTGGCTTTCAGTTATTTATAAGTTTACTACTTTTACCATGCCAAGATTAATAATATACATTTTTTTTTTCCAATTAAGATACTACTGAACACCGGGGCATCTGGGTGGCTCAGTCAGGTAAGCATCTGCCTTTGGCTCAGGTCATGACCCCAAGGTCCTGGGATTGAGCCTATCCTCCATCAGGATCCCTGCTCAGCGAGGAGCCTCCTTCTCCCTTTACCTCTGCCCCTCCCCCGTTTGTGCTTGCTCGCGCGCTCTCTCTCTCTCTCTCAAATAAAATCTTCTTTTTAAAAAAAAGATACTATTGAACACACTAAGATGCCAATTTTGAATCTACATTACAGAATCACATGGTATTATATCATATTATAAAACATGATATACTATTTCTGCTCCAGTTTCTTAACGTTTTTGATCAGGCTAGATATCTACTTTATTGATAATTAAGAAAACACTTGCCCGCAGCAATTTATCTAGACCAAAAGCAAAATTACAAAATGTATAAAGTATATCTATATTGTACTCTCACCACTTTTTGTGCATTATTCTCCCTCTGGCATTCCTATCGTCTATCTTCAAACGGGACAGTGATCTTATCTTTTCTGGATGCTCAATCATTTTTCTCCAAGAGCAAAAGCCCACCCAGATCTACACTCTATTAAAGTTCCCAAAGCAAGAGGTGCCTGGGTGGCTCAGTCAGTTGAGCAGCCAACTCTTGATTTTGGCTCAGGTCATGACCTCAAGGTCGTGGGATCCAGCCTCACCTCGCACTCTCTGCTCAGTGGAAAGTCTACTCAAGGATTCTCTCTCCCTCTCCTTTTCTTCTGTCCCTTCCCTCACTTGCACACTGAGCACTTGCACATGCACACTTTCTCTAATAATCTTTTTTAAACATACATACATACATAAACAAATAAATAAAGTACCCAAAGCAAAAATACAAATCAAAACCACAATAAGGTATCACCTCACACCTTCAGAATGGCTAAAAGTAACAACTCAGGAAACGACAGATGTTGGTGAGGATGCAAAGAAAGGAGAACCCTCTTTACACTGTTGGGAATGCAAGCTGGTGCAGCCACTCTGGAAAATAGTATGGAAGTTCCTCAAAAAGTTAAAAACAGAACTTCCCTACTACCCAGCAATTGTACTACTAGGTATTTATACAAAGGATAAAAAAGTACTGGGATGCCTGGGTGGCTCAGTGGGTTAAGCGTTTACCTTCAGTTCAGGTCATGACCCTAGGTTTCTGGTATGAGTCCAACATCAGGCTCCTTGCTCAGCAGGGAGCCTGCTTCTCCCTCTGCCTGCGTGTGCACGCACTTGCTGCACTTGCTCATTCTCTCCCTCTCTCTCCCATAAATAAATAAATAAATAAATAAATAAATAAATAAATAAATAAATAAATCTTTTTTTAAAAAGTCCTGATTATTCAAAGGGGCACATGCACCACATTGTTTACAGCAGCACTATCAACAATAACCAAATTATGGAAAGACCCCAAATGTCCATCAACTGATGAATGGATAAAGAAGATGTGGTGTATATACATACACATACATTCACATACACACAAACACACATGCTGGAATATTACTTGAATGAAATCTTGCCATGTGCAACAATATGGATGGAACTAGAGTGTATTGTGCTAAGCAAAATGAGTCAGAGCAAAACAAATATCCTGTGATTTCACTCATATGTAGATTTTAAGAAACAAAACAAATGAACATAGGGGAAGGGAAGGAAAAATAAAAGTAATACAGAGAGGGAGGTTAAGCCATTAGAGAGTCTTAATGACAGAGAACAAACTGAGGGTTGCTGGAGGAGAGGTGGGTAGGGGGATGGGTAAATGGGTGATGGGCATTAAGGAGGGCACCTGTTGGGATGAGCGCTGGGTGTTCTACGTAAGTGAAGAATCATTAAATTCAACTCCTGAAAACAGTATTACGCTATATGTTAACTAACTTGATTTTAAATTAAAAAATAAGTAAACAAAAATTAAGTACACAAAGCTCCAATATTTCCTGTAGTATGTATGTATATATGTATGTATGCATGTATGTATGTATGTGGGTGTGGGTGGGTGTGGGGGTGTGTGTGTGTGTGTGTGTGTGTGTGTACACATCAGTGTCTTCCACCCAAATTCATGATGTTTCTCAAGGGACTCTCCTTCACCTTGAGGAAAGAAGTATCATTATGTTACAAAAATAAAATGTCCTTCCCTAACTGACGGAACAAGTACACAGAAAATCAGCATGAATTAGAAGAACTCGACATCATCAACCAGTAAGAACTGACACTTAAAGAAGATTCAAGGGGTGCCTGGTGGCTTAGTCGGTTAAGCATGCCTTCGGCTTAGGTGATGATCCCAGGGTTCTCTGTCTCTCCCTCTGCCCCTCCTTCTTTTCCCTCTCCCTCTGTCCCCCCTCCCACTAGTGTGCGCAAGTACCTGCTCTCTTATTCTGGCTCAAATAAATAAAAAATAAAAAATCCTTAAATAAAAATAAAATGAAGACTTGAACCAACAACAGCAGAATACATATTGTTTTCAAGTGCCCACGGAACATATGCCAAAATAGACTACATCCTCAGACATTAACACAAACTTCTACAAATTTAAATGAATTGAAATCATACACAGTGGGTTCTCTGACTACAGTAGAATCAAACTAGAAATCAGTAACAGAAAGATAAAGATACAAAGAAAAAAATCTCCAAACATTTGGAAACTAAAATATATACTTCTAAATAATTGATGGGTTAAAAAGCAAGTTTTCAGGGAACTAAAAAACATATATCAAGAACTGAATCAAAATAAAAATACAACAGGGGTGCCTGGCTGGCTCAGTCGGTAAAGCATGGGACTCTTGAGCTCAGGATCATAAGTTCAAATCATACTGGGCTTAGAGTTTCTGATTCCATTTATATAATATTCTTGAACTGACAAAATTATATAACTAGAAAACAGACTGGTGTTTGCCAAGGGCTAAAGTGCAGCAGGAGGAAAGCAGATGTGACTATAGAAAGGCAACAGGACAGAACCTTATGTGATGGAAATTTCCATACACTGATTGTATTGATGTCAATATTATACTGTAGTTATGTAAGAATTTCCCACTGGGGGAAAGACAGTAAAGGGTACAAGGGATCTCTCTGTATGATTTCTTACAACTGCATGTGAATCTACAATTATCTCAAAATAAAAAGTTTAATTTAAAAAAATAAGTAACTCATGTGAGGTGTGACTTAGGATTAATTGTCATAGGATTGTTCCCATTGAAAAGAAAAATAATATTAACCTAGATGAAGCTCTCAATGCAGGAAAGGAGTGCCAAATTAAAGAGCAAAGAAACTCTGGTGAGCACAAATTCTGGAGCCATGTAAGACACACAGGCACCGTCTCTTTAACAGAACAAAAAAAAACATGTGGTATGTTTAATCACTTGTCCTACATCTAAAAAAAGGTTTGCCATATCATATACCAAAAAATGATTAAGCATGTATTAATATCAAACAGAGTTTAACTATATATCCTATTGACTCAGCTCAAATACTTGCATTATAGAATATGCAAATTTGAACCTTCAAACAGGAAATGAAATTTTCTAAATCCATTACATAACTTTGGATTCATGCATGCACTGAAAGCTATAAATCATTTAAACCTTCATACACAGAACCTTTTTAAATTTGCATTTATCCACAGTAAATACTGCCAAGTTCTTTAATAACTTGCTAGTTCAATCTAGCAAACTAGTGATTTATAGGAATGACATATTTTAAAAATCAGAAATCTGTCACTATGTGACAACCAGTCCAAAGTCCACTGAACTTACATTACTTGGAATCAAAGTATCATTGGATATGAGACAATAAAATGTCAAGCATTCAATAATCTAATCAATTACTTCAGTATTCGAGTCTGATTATACGTAAAACTGTTTAAAACCATAAGATCACATACACTTTAAGATCCCTTATTAGTCTAAGCCCAGCTCTATTATGTTATCATTCTCTAGATGCTTCTAAGCTATTTTAAAAGACAAATACCATGATTTCACTTACATGTGGAATCTAAAAAACAAAAACAAAAGAAAAAAACAGAAACAGACATACAGAGAACAAACTGGTGGTTGTAAGGGAAGGGAGTTGGGGAAAAGTAGGTAAAGGAGATTAAAAGGTACAAACTTCCAAATATAAAATAAATAAACAAATCACAGGGATGAAAAGTACAGCATAGGGAATAAAGTCAATAATACTGTAATAATGTTGTATGGTGACAGATGGTAACTGTATTTTTCTGTTGAACTCTACATAATGTATAAAACTGTCGAATCACTATGTTGTACACCTGAAACTAACAAAACACTGTATGTCAACTGTACTTCAATAACAGACATTTAAAAGAAAATACATGATTAAACTTCATACTTTATAATTTAACTACCAGTCCTACTTTGAAGCACAGCAAAATTTACAATATGTTAAAGAAATCTCTATATTACTTTTTTCCACAAAAGATGAACTTTTAGGTCTTTATAATAATTTCACACCAATATTCTTAAGTAGGAAGATTCATCAGGGGCACCTAGATGGCTCAGTCAGTTGAGCGTCGGACTCTTAGTGTGGGCTCAGGTCATGATCTCATGGATCGAGCCCCAAATTCCCCAAATTGGGCTCGAGCTCAGCGGGAAGTCTGCTTGAAGATTCTCTCCCTCTGTCCTTCCACTCACTTGCATACGCACAGTGCTCTGTCTCTCAAATAAGTCTTAAAAAAAAAAAAAACCAGGCAGAATCATCAGATATGAAAACAGGAAATGTATTAATAGAGGAATAAACTGGAGACAACTGAAACATTTATAATAGGCATCTGTTGTTTTTCTCTATATTGCACTCACTCTTCCTTTCAGCCCTTCATAGCATTCTCCTGGCAATGAGGTTACAGTACCTCACAGCTAGGCCATAGAGAGAACACTTAACACAGGCACATATAGTTCTCTGTTCTCCTTGTCACAGTGATTAATCCAGGGGGTGAAAATGTGACCGAATTCAGACCAATCAAAATTACCAAGTTTTTTTTTTTTTTTTTTTTTTTGAGAGGGAGAGCGAAGGTGAGGAAGGGGCAGGAGAGAGAAACGATCTTAAGCAGGCTCCACAGGGCCTCGGCGTGCCTCAGGGCTCAATCTCACAACCCTGAGATCATGACCTGAGCTGAAATCAAGAGTCAGACACCTAAGCGACTAAGCCACCCAGGCACCCCAAGATGTTCTTTTTAACTGGAACGTCAAAAAAGGGCTTTTGCACTTTGGAGTCAAAAGCTGTAAAGATATTTAAACTGGCAGCTTCCAGCAGACATCTTCCTTGCCATATATACAGAGAAAGTCACCTACATCATGAATGGAGAAAGAAAATTCTGGTGGCACAACTCCACAGTTTCAGCACCTAGTTCCAGAGCTCCCCTGATTCTCACAGCTTCATTAAATGCTATTTGATCAACAGTGAAAAGCTGAAAGCTTTTCCTCTAAGATCAGGAACAAGACAAGGGTATCAACTCTTGCCTCTTTTAAAAAATACTAGAAGGCCTAACCAGAACAATTAGGCAAATACAGAAATAGAAGGCACCAAAATTGGAACGGAAAAATTAATCTGTTTGAAGATGACAGGATCCTACAGAAAATTCTATAGACTCCACCAAAAACTGTTAAAACAGTAAAAATGAATTTGTTGTAGTTGCAAGATATGAAATCAACATTCAAAAAAATGAGTTCCATTTCTATACTCTGACAAGGAGCTATCTTTTTTTTTTTTTTAAGATTTTATTATTTAAGATAGAGAGAGAGAGAGCACAAGCAGGGCAGAGAAGCAGAGGGAGAGGGAGAAGCAGACTCCCCACTGAGCAAGGAGCCCGACGTGGGACTCGATCCCAGGACCCTGAGATCATGACCTGAGCTGAAGGCAGACACTTAACCAACTGAGCCACACAGGTGCCCAACAAGGAGCTATCTTAAAAGTCATTAAATAAACAATTCCATTTATAGTAGCAAGAGAAAATATAAAATAATTAAGAATAAATTCAAAAAGGTAAAAGATCTGTACAATGTAAAGCACAAAATACTGAAGAAAGAAATCAATGACACAAATGAATGGGAAGACATCCTAAGTTCACTGCTTGGAACAATTAACATTTTTAAAATGTGCATTCTACCCAACTGATGTAATAGTCCCACTTTTTTTTTTCTTTTGTTGACTGTGCTTTTGGTGTAAGATCCAAAATATCATCGCTGAGACCAATATCAAGGAGCTTTTCCTTGAAAATATACATTTAAAAAGAGGAAAAACATGCAGATATTTTCTAATTCTTCATAAAAACCTAAAGAAATTTTGGGAAGATACATGAGGTGCTAATAGTTATTTTTCAGGTTTTCTTTAGCAGTAGCTGAATTAATTTGGCGGGAGATGATCTGGCAGGGAAAAGGTGTGCTGAAAACATGGGGGACAGAGGTGGGAGAGAAATATCATTGTATTCATTTTTTTAAACTATTAATGTATTATCTATATAAAATATTAAACAAAGACCAAAAAATGGTCATTATATTTGATAGCCCAGGAAATACAGGAAAAATACCATCCCACAAATTACTCATACTGGCTCAGATACTATAACCAACTTTAGGGGCACCTGGGTGACACAGTCAGCTGAGCATCTGAATCTCGGTTTTGGCTCAGGTAGTGACCTCAGGATCCTGGAATTGAGCCCCAAGTTGGGCTCTTCACTCAGCATGGAGTCTGCTTGGTATTCTCTCTCCCTCTCCCTTTGCCCCTCTCCCTGTGCACTCTCCCCCTCTCTAAAATAAATAAACAAATCTTTAAAAAAAAAAAAAAAAAAAGGATGATTTTTAATACATGATCCACCCTCATTTTCTTTTTCTTTCTCAGTATTATGTGGAATGTTTTACCCCCAAAGAAAAATAAAAACAAAGTGGAGATTGTGGTGGAAGATGGGTAAGGAAGGAGAATTTAATGACTCAGCTCTATTTACAAAATAAGTGTACTAAAAGCAAAATATTCAGGTGGTATTTTTGCAGCTCACTCTCAAATGTGCTAAGCTTTCCCTGGTGGCTCTTCTGTTGATATTTGTCTTAACTGTTCAAATTGACTAAATGGCAAATCAGGATTCTTCCAGGTAGTTTAACGTATTATAAAACCAGAAAGGTAAACAGTGCTAAAAGTTGATTTAACACAGTTAACAAATTTTCCCAACCAAAAGCATACTAAAGGCAATGAACCTGTTTTTCCCAAAACACCTATTACTATGTGTTTTCTACCAGCAAACAGAAGGTACAAAGAATAGGGTTAAAATGAGATGGCTTTGGTGAGAATTAATATTTAAATGACTTCCTCAGTATCTTGCCATCAGAAATCCCAGGCTGAGGCCAGAGACAAGCTCATAGCCTTGAAATCTAAACAACATAGAAACACAAGCCTTCATCTAGCTATTAGTTATTTAAGATCTACTATTCACTTATAACACTAAAATATCAACTACATACTGATTTTTAATAAAAGCCTAATTTAATTTGGATGAATAGGAGTTAAAATCAGTAATACATTATGTACATGAAAAAATTCTCTCATGGAAAAATAACTCCAATTTAATTCAAAACTCATAGCAAGCTTCTCAAGAGCATTTTAACCATGTAATTAAATTACCCCGTAAAAAAAATATCATCGTAACTCTTCATCATTTATAGAATACATTTCCAATCACTTGGCCTACCCTGCAAAATCTCAAAAAGCCTCAACTCCCATTTTGTTCCCACAATCTCACTAGTCAATCCAGTCCAGACTACTTAATTATAACAAGAAGGAGCTTTAAAATTCTACTTCCTTGCCTTTGCTCTCCCTTCCTAAAATTCAAAGTTTGGCTCAATTCTCGACTCTAAAAAAAGACATTTCCAGATAAAACCAAAAAGAAAGTAATGTTTCCCCACTCTGAACTATTAAAGCCTTGATACTTGCTAAACTCTTAACTGAACTGACAGTCCTAGTAAGGATGTCAATAGTGGTGCCCAATTTCACAGGGTGGCATGAGACACAAGTTAGGCAATCATAATGTACATACCAGCAGATATACCATTTCAGTGGTAGGGTTGTGATAGTCAGGCCAACTGGAATTCTGCAGGGGTCTGAGCATCTTTATGATGTTATCTCTGAACAATTCTTCTATCTACCTCATCCAGGCTATGTTCATTCCCCCAACTCAATACAACACAAATTTGACAAAGTTCAATACTCCCAATAATTCCTCTCCCCAACCCCATCCCACCCCTACTCACGAGAGAGAGAGACAGAGAGAAAGAGGGCACGAGACCGTAAGCACACAAGCAGGAGGGGCAGGAGGAGAGGGAAAGAGATCTCAAGCAGACTCCCCGCTGAGCATGGAGCCTGAGGAGGAGCTTCATCTCAACAAACCTGGATCACAGCCTGAGCCAAAACCAAGAGTCCCACATGTAACCAACTGTGCCATCCAGGTGCCCCAATAAATAAATCTTAAAAAAAGAATGCTTTCAGTTTATAGTACCTACATGACAAAATACCATTCTCTTCCTAATCATAAAATGAACTGAAATTTATTTAGCGAACAGTTACAGCAATTGAAAAATTCAGAGCTCTAATTTCATCTTCCATTTTACACATGTTATTGGATTGGTCCAAAGAGGTATGGGGAAAGATTTACATGTTATAAAAAAAACAAATCAATACACTAAATGTTAGCCCACAAACAGACTGGGAAGAAATATAAATGTGATTAAACTAAGATGAACAACAGATTTATACCATGCTGGCACAACGTACCCTTGTGCCATTACTATTACTAACAAAAAAATTAGAAATTTACAGCACAACATATTTATAGATTCTCTGATAGGCAGCATATAAAACATCAATACTACAAAAATGAAACAAATCAGCACCATTCTATGGGCATTTGAAGAAGTATGTATAAAACCAGCCTATGCAATACCTTTAAAAAGCCAGATACTTAGTAAAGACTTGATTATAAAACTTTCTTTTAAAACTTCAAATTTTGTACATATTTTCTAAAAAGTTAGCAAAAAGTTTAAATAAACAAAAATATATTTAAGTCAGTATTCAAAAAGCTTCAATAAATATTAGGGTAATGGTTAAAAAATGATTCCCATGACAAATATAAAATAAACATGATAGAAGAGTTAAATAAAAGCAAAGTCTCACACTAGGAAAAAATAAAATGATACGTCAGTATTTAACAAAAGTGAACCAGGTGTTGAGACAGGTTTGCCAACTCTGAATGTAAGAGAAACTTAGCCTTTCTTGTACTTAATAACAAATTTTCTATTAAAAAAAAAAGCCAGAAGAAATGCAAAAAAAAAAAAATTTCCCACTTCCTCTAACACTGCATGTTTATAAATAAAAATGTTTCCCATTCAAAGAAAACAAGTACTTTAAGAATAAAGCAATTTTTTCTAGCTTTTAGGGCTCATAATGTAAAATAAAAGTTCATTTTCTAAAAGCAATCAAGTGAAATATACTAATTTGACTACCTGATACCAAACAATGCAGTTATTTCCTACTTGAAATTTCATCCAATAGCAATACACTCTCACTGAAGTACTTCAGTGTCACATTCTCTCTTGGTTCAGATTACATGGCCTCACATTCTGTAAATTAATAGTTTAATCAAGTATCTTCTCATAGTGTTAAAAGTGGCAAACTTAGAGGACAAAAATTGTAATTTTTAAAAATATATCAATAATTGATCTTGTTATCAAGTCTAATCATTTTGTTCTACATTAATACTTAAAAAGACCAAAATATATAAAATCAATACTTTTTATAATGAGTAAAAACTTTTAATAATTCTGTTCTCATAACTGTGTGATGAAACATAAGATAAAAAGATGTCTGAATGAAAATCTGCATCAATCTTTTGCCAAGTAAGCTATTAGCCAATTCCCCTTAAAGAAACCAATTTATCAATCTGAAAAGTAGAAAACAAGAGTAAAGAATCAAGCATGTATCCTCTTTTCCCAGAGATAACCCAACTGTTGATTTTACAAAGTTCCCCATTATAGAGAATTCCAGCTAATGAATGCAGAAAATCATAGACCTAAAACATCATCATTTGGAACCCCTGATGAAATAATGGGCTTAAGCAATGGTTATTAATGACTGCTAAAGCCATTCGGTAATGGAACGTAAACTTTCAAACAGATAGATCAAACTAACAAGACCTAAACCCACTGGATTAGTCATCTCACACCTACTGATCTTATCATCACAGAAAAAGACACACCATATTTCATGTGCTGCTCTGTGGTGGGATATAATATTAAGTACAAAGCCTGCCTATAAAGGATTTTCACAACAAAAACATTGAATCTGAATCTAATCAAGCCATAATCAGTTTACAGAAAATAATTCAGACTACGGAAAATTCTATAGAAAAAAAAAAATGACCCAATTCTGTGGGGGAAAAAAGATGGCAAGAAAAAAGGGAGGTGAGGAGAATCTACAGATTGAAAAAGATTTAAAAGATATATATACCAAATGAAATGTGTACACTTTATATGGTTCATGATTCAAATAAAGCAACTATATTTTTAAAAAAATAGAACATGGGGGGGCGCCTGGGTGGCACAGTCGTTAAGCGTCTGCCTTCGGCTCAGGGCGTGATCCCGGCGGTATGGGATCGAGCCCCACATCAGGCTCCTC
>NC_048222.1:104745044-104881595 GCF_002007445.2 Ailuropoda melanoleuca | reverse complement strand
GGCACCCTTGTTTTATAGGGATCTTAGGGATGTGGGCTTCTTGATTTTTCAGCCTGCCTTCTGGGGGAGGGGTCAGCCGCGCCAATACTCAGGCAACCCTGTTTGGGTAGAGTCTCCATGTCCCCTGCGAGGGCGGATGGGGATGGGCACATCGTGAGCCGGTATTTCCAGGCTTTTGTTCTCTGGCGGCTTTCCCTGGCGGTTTGCTGTGCCTCTTCTGAGAATCAGAGCAGCAGTAGCCGAATCTCAGCCTCTGTCTCAGAACAGAGGGATCGCGGACTGTTCTCCACTGATGTTCTGGCCACTTTAACTCTGTTTCTGTTGGTGCTGCTCAACCCTGCAGCGTCCCGGGATGTGCGCCCCACACCCAGCATCCCAGCCCTCGCTTCCAGGGGTGGAGCGTCTCTGTCCTTTTTGTTTCTAACACCGCCAGCCGCCCCCGCGTGCTCCCGAGCTCCCGGTCTCAGTCTGGTTCCAGTGAGCACACCGGAGTTCCAGAGTTCCATGAGAAGTCTGGTGGCGCGCGCTCCCTGTTCACGGTCCCAGTCTGTTTTCTTGCGGGTGCCGTCCGCAAGTCCGCCCACTCCCCTGTGCAGGTGGCTACCGCTTGCCGGCGCCCAAAAGCGGGGGCTCCCTCCCCCTTCCGTTTATCTCCCGATAGCTGTGCGCTGTTTCACGGCTCCCCGCTTCGTACCTCAATACTCAGCGCCGGAGATGTTCATTTGTAAAGATCCAGATGTATCTTCCTGCGTCTCAGGCTGATTCCATGGATGTCTAGGCTGGTCTGGTACCTATCTAACTCGACTCAGGGAATCAGCTGAAAAAGGGGTCCCCTACTCCTCCACCATCTTAACTCCCTCCTCAAGGCTTATTTCTCAACTGATCCTCTCTTCTTTCCGAGGCACCAAATGAGTTCGAGATCAGAGAAATCTCCTAGTGAACAGATTGCTGGCCTGCCCTGGGGAGCTCCCTCAACTGCGCATTCCCACACCTCTTCAGAAGGGATAATTTTTTAAAATATTAACCTTAATGAAGTTTATACTTTTATGTTATCCATACAATCCTCTAAAACTAAATTTAAAACTTCATTATCTAAAATGAGAGTACTAACTATATTTATCCTGCCCACACAGAAATTTGACAGCTTTGACCAATCTTCAATAGCTCTAAGTTAAAAATTAACCATAAATGCTTTTAAGCATCAGCAATGTAGAAAAGTTTAGAAGAGAAAACGGATCACTCCAAATTAATGGATCACTCCAAATTAATCTATCAACAAGCACTAATCAGGCAGCAATTATGAACATCAAATATAAGATGCAATCACTGGTTAGAGATAGTATTCATATACCGTGGGCAAAATAAACAATGAGATATACGCAAAGTACTACCAAGAAAACCTCAAAGAACCAAAAGCATACATACTTACTGCTCATAGTAAAGCACTAGCATAAATTTTAAGTGTCTTGAGTACCAGCATGAAAAAGCTGAAGACAGCTGTATATTCTTTGCATCTACTTGAATGTAATGAATGATCAAAACAAGGTATTTGAATAAATGTATATATGTATACAATGGTACAATAAAACTGATATTCCAACATGGGAGTACATATTAATATAAGCCTTCTGAAATGAAATGTAGCTATAAAAGCCTCTGAAGCCTTAATGAAATATTCATACCAGTTGATTCAGCAACTGAACTCCTAAACATCTATTCTCCTAAACATCTCTCTCCCAAAATATTTAAAGCACTTTATACAAAGTATTTAAAGCACCATTGCCCCAGCTACCCCTATATTTTATCTTCTCAAAATACTAGGCCAGATAAATGTATCACGACAAAGAAACCCAACTCCTACAGGACACTCTCCGTCACGTTCAGAAACAAACAAGCCCTGACATAGGTTTTACCCTGTCCTTGTGATGCCAACTTACACTTGTGGGCTCCAGCTTATTCTTGCTCTCCTGCATTTTATATCCATCTTCTCTTCCTCACCACTTGCCTCATGAATTTCAAATTCCAGAATCAGACATGAGGACAGCTTTATAGAGACTGTTAAACCAGCTCCTAAAATTATGTACAGTAAAATCCCTTCAACAAATCCACACCCTGAAGGTATTTGTGGGTGAAGCTTTTCTTTAATGGAATGAACCTCAAGACGATCAATGGGAAACCCACAAAGTTATTTTAAAAGGTACATGTGCGGGAACATTGCCAGGCTG
Organism: Ailuropoda melanoleuca; assembly: GCF_002007445.2. Taxonomy (NCBI): domain Eukaryota; kingdom Metazoa; phylum Chordata; class Mammalia; order Carnivora; family Ursidae; genus Ailuropoda; species Ailuropoda melanoleuca. The sequence goes on along the minus strand of NC_048222.1, from coordinate 104,879,370 downwards.
GATTGAGAAAACAAGAGACCGGACAGATAAGGAAAGGCCTTTGGGCCCCCAGATTTCTACTGGCAGAAGCAAGCTGAAACTTCTGCTCAGCTATCTAGATATGCCATCTCTCTGCAAAAGGGAACATGATTCAGATGGCAGAACAAAGAACTTAGAGGGCAAACCAAGAGCCATGGAAAATTATTCCAAGAGAGAGACTAAACCAAGGAACTTTCAACATTCTCCCAGATAGATTTCAGAACTACTAGAGATAAGTGGGTCCCTTGTGTGCTCCATCCTTTTTTAAACAGGAACATGTATGGCAGTTATTCTGCTATAAACCAATGCTACTATACCATTATATGTTGAAGTAGGGGGCAGATAACTCATCTCTAGTTCTACACATCTATAAAGAGCTACAGGAGGGGTGCCTAGCCAGCTCAGTAGGAAGAGCATATGACACTTGATCTTGGCCTCATGAAGAGTGCAGAGATTATTTTTAAAAATAAAATTTTAGGGATGCCTGGGTGGCTCAGTCGGTTAAGTGTCTGCTTTCAGCTCAGGTCATGATCCTGGGGTCCTGGGATTGGTCCCGCATTGGGCTCCCTGCTCAGTGGGGAGCCTGCTTCTCCCTCTGCCTGACGCTCCCCCTGATGGTGCGCTCTGTCTCTCTCTGACAAATAAGTAAATAATTTTAAAAATAAAAAAATAAATGTTAACTTTAAAAAAAATCAAAAATAAAGAGCTAGAGGAACAGTCTACAAAGAGTCTATACCCAAGGAGTCTTACCCATATTTGGACTAGAAGATGAGATTCTGGACTTTGTTGAGATTCTGTAGTAGTATAAGATACTATGTGTTCTTTTTAAGCCCTAAATTTTGGGTTAATTTGTTATGCAGCACGAATTTAATATACTGTTACATTAAAAAAAATACTGGTAACACATCTCCAACTGACCACGACACAGTAACTGATACTGGATTTAACCTCTCACCATGAACAACTGAAAAACTAAATACATAAAGCAGCTATTTTCAAACACTGGACAACAGAAGAAACTGGGGTGTGATCCCTGGGAGAAAGGGAAACAAATGTTAAGACTGTTCCCAACTCCGTGCCTAGAGGTCCTTTTTAAACTACCATACAGGGAAGGAGAACGGCAGCAGAGCACAACCATCTCATAGAATGAAAAGACAGCAGTCTCACTGAGTTAAATAAACAACAGACTCATGAGCTAAGTAAACACAGATGAGATTTCAGGGAGACTGAGGTGGCTGAATTTCAAGGAGCAGAGTACCAAGAGAGGTTACCTGAGAAAATGCTCCAGAAATCTAAACAGTGGTCCCCTGGAGTATTTGGATTAATACCAGGCTTCATAGGCATAGGGTGAGATTGAGAACACCACCAAGAGAACAACTACTGGGGAGCTATAAGCTGAAAAATTCTCACAGATCACACAAAGCTGGAAGTAGTTTGCATTATATCCAAAGTAGAAAGATCTTGAACATCTAAGGCTTTGAGGAGATACTCCTCCAAAGGATCACAAGCCATAGCAGTATGTCTAAACTAATCCTAGAGTAAAGGCTACTCCATATCTGTCACAACAATGTTTAAAAACAAGCCTTGACTCTGCCTTAAAGGACTTGCATAAAAGAGCAATGGATGGGACTAAACACAGATAAAATTCCTGTCTCACAAGTGAGACAAACCAGCAATAGACTGCAAAGGAATAGAGGAGTCAGGTAGAGGAGAAACACTCTTTGATCCCACATAAGTCACAGACTCATTCCTGAGCTATACACACGACAGACCCAAACCAACTAAGCAAAAGCTTTGAGAAATTAACCCAAATCTCAAACAAACCACTGAGTGGCACGTGCACAGGAAAGGCCCAAAGAAGCAAGGCAAAGGTCTTGAAAACTGAACTGATATTAAAGCCACCATATACAAGACAGGATTAAAATGGCAGAGTAGGGAGATCCTGAACTCACCTCCTCCCACAGACACACTAAGGCTATAACTACACCTAGAGCAACTCCTTCTGAGAATGATCTGAAGACGGGCAGAATAACTCTTCCACAGCTTAAGACATAAAGAAAAAGCCACATCAAGAAGAGCAGAAGGGGCAGAGATGCATTCTGATTGGGACTCACAGTGCTGGCACATCAACCCACACATGGAAGGGATATCAAAAGCACAGAAGTACTCCCTAAGGAAGGGTTCAAACTCTACACGGAGCACCTACCCCACATACACCTGCATCAAGGAGATGAGCCCCTGTCATGCCTGGCTTTGAAAATCAGCAGACCGTAACTCCAGCAGCTTTGAAAGTCAATGGGATTTAATTTGGGGAGAGCAGGTGGGCTACTGGAAAGCAGGACTCTACTTTTAAGGGACCCACACACAGATTCATTTGCTCCAAGGGGCAGCACAGATGCAGCATTCTGAGAGGCCCATGAGCTATACTTTTAAAAGCTTTCACCTATCTGACTAATTCAAGGGCATGTGCCCAGGAAGAGGAATCTGTAGGAACTTAGTCCAGAAAGGGAAGCACTAACCAGCTCCATTTTTTCTTGCCATCCTTCTGCCTAGCTGGCAGAACACTGGCAGGTGCCAGGTTTGACAGTTTCCACCTACCTTGATAGCACGGTTTGCCCCACCTGGCATTCTCTTATGGACCCTTCCAACATGCCAGCCCTGGCAGGCACCCCTCAAAAATGGCTCCTACGAACCACACCCGGATGATAGCCTCAACTAAAACCAGCACACCCCCACCAGCTGAGAACCTTGGGAGGGACCAACATCCCTCCAAAGTAGCTCCTGTGGGGGAGGACGGCAGAGGAGGGAGCCCTGACTCCCAGCATGCCCATCACAGTTGCACCTAAACTTTACAGCCAGCCACCCCAGGAGCTACCCCTCCCACCAGTGCACCCGTAGCAATCATAGCTCAGACATAATGGGAGGGCACAGGCAGCCCACACAGGGTACAATCCCAGAGTGCCTGGTTCTAGTGACTATAGGGGGATAGGGGGAGTGTGCTTCTACAAAGGATGCCCTCAACTAAAGTCACTCCTTCAACATCAGGAGACATAGCTGATCAACCTAATCCACAGAAACAAACATAGAGAGTCAGGCAAATTAAGGAGAAAGAAGAGTATGTTCCAAACAAAAGAACAAAACAAAACCTCAGAAAAAGAACTAAACAAAATAGAAGTAATCTACCCAGTAAAGAGTTTAAAGTAATGGTCAAAAGGATGTTCATCAAACTCAAGAGAAGAATGAACAAATACAGTGAGACCTTCAATAAAGAGATAGAAAATATTAAAAAGAACCAATCAGAGCTGAAGAATAACTGAAATAAAAAAATAGACAAGAGGGAATCAACAGCAGATTTGAGGATGCAAAAGAATGGATCAGCAATCTAGAAGGCAGGGTGGTAGAAATCTTCCCAGCTGAACAGGAAAAAAAAAAAAAAAACATAGCTTAAGGGAACTCTAGGACAATATCAAACAGAATAACATCCACATTATAGGGGTCCCACAAGGAGAAGAGAGGGAGAAAAAAGCATAAAACTTATTTCAAGAAATAATAACTGAAAACTTCCCTAACATGGGGAAGGACAATAGGTTCAAGAAGCATGGAAAACCCCAAACAAGACGAACCCTAAAAAGGGATAAACCCAAAAAGGTCACACCAAGACACATAATAATTAAGATGTCAAAAGTTAAAGAGAGAATCTTAAAAGCATCGAGAAAAGCAACTGGTGAGGTACAACAGCAAGCCAATAAGACTATCAACTGATTTTTCAGCAGAAATAATGCAGGCCAGAATAGAGGAGCATAATAAATACAAAGTGCTAAAAAAGAAAACACTACACCCAAGAATACTCTACCCAGTAAGCTTATCATTCAGAATTAAAAAAGAGAAAAAGAATTTTCCAAACAAAAGTTAAAAGCTCTTCACCACTAAACCAGCCTTACGAAAATGTTAGAGATTTCTTTAACTGGGAAAAAGAAGGCCATAACTAGAATAAAATTACCAAAAAATCTTAGTACTAAAAGCAAACATATAATAAAGATAGTGGATCAACCACATATAAAACTAGTAGAAAGTATTAAAGACCAATAAAAGAAAATGAAATTACAAATAAAGGGAAAGATATAACACACTCATGGATTAGAAGAATATTGTTAAAACATCCATACTACCCAAAGCAATCTACAGAGTCAATGCAATCTCTATGAAAATATCAATGCACTTTTCACAGAACTAGAACAAAGAATCCTAAAATTTGTATAGAACACAAAAGACCCTGAATAGCCAATGCAATCTTGAGAACAACAACAAAACTGGAGGTATCACACTGAGATTTCAAACTATACTACAAAGTTATAACAATAAAAATAGTATGGTAATGTCATGAAAACAGACACTGACATCAATAGAACAAAACAAGAGACTGGAGGAGATAATGCTAAGTGAAATAAGTCAAGCAGAGAAAGACAATGATCATATGGTTTCTCTCATCTATGGAACATAAAAACTAGGAAGATCAGTAGGAGAAGAAAGGGATAAAGAAAGGGGGGGTAATCAGAAGGGAGAATGAAGCATGAGAGACTATGGACTCTGAGAAACAAACTGAGGGCTTCAGAGGGGAGGGGGGTGGGGGGATGGAATAGGCTGGTGATGGGTAGTAAGGAGGTCATGTATTGCATGGTGCACTGGGTGTTATACACAACTAATGAATCATCAAACTTTACATCAAAAACCAGGGATGTACTGTATGGTGACTAACATAATAAAAAAATTAATTAAAAAAAACAAAACGAGAGAAAAAAACACATGTACAGGGGAAAGACAGTCTCTTTAATAAATGGTATTAAGAAAACTGGGCAGCTACAGGCAAAACAATGAAACTGAACCACTTTCTTATACCATATACAAAAATAAACTCAAAATGAATTAAAGACCTAAATGTGAGACTTGCAACCATGAAACTCCTAAAAGAAAACAAAGGCAGTAAACTCTTGGATTTTGGTCTTGGTAACATTTTTCTGGATCTGTCTCCTCAAGCAAGGGCAATAAAAGCAAAAATAAACTATTAGGATTACATCAAACTAAAATGTTTTTGCACAGCAAAAGAAACCACCAACAAACAAAAAGGCAACCTACAGAATGGGGAGAAGATATTTCCAAATGATATATCCGATAAAGGATTAGTAAACAAAATATATTTAAAGAACTCATACAACCTGATATTAAAAAAACACTCTGATTTAAAAATGGGCAGGGAACCTAAACAGATTTTTTCCAAAGAAGACATACAGATAGCCAACAGACACATGAAAAGATGCTCAACATTACTAATCATCAGGGAAATGCAAATCAAAATCATAGTAAGATATCACCTCACACAAGTCAGAATGTCTAGTATCAAAAAGACAAGAAATAACAACTGCTGATGAGGATGTGGAGAAAAAGGAACCAACATATACTGTTGGTAAGAGCATAAATTGGTGCAGCCACTATGGAAAATAGCGTGATTGCCCTCCCCAGCTCATGCTTGTTCACTCTCTGTCTCTTGTGCTCTAATAAATAAATAAAATCTTTTTTTAAAAAATTGTCAAATCCTCCACTGTATGCCTGAAACTAATGTAACATATAAATTATACTGGAATTTTAAAAATAAGTTAACTATTTTTTAATTAAAAATAGAACTACCATATAATCCAGTAATTCTACATCTTGTTATTTATCCAAAGAAAACAAAACCACTAAATTGAAAAGATAAATGCACCCCTGTGTTCACTACAGCATACTTACAATAGCCAAGATAAGCAAGCGATCTGTCCACTGACAGATGAATAAATAAATACAGTGCACATGCACACACCACCACACCCTGGAATATTACTCAGCCATAAAAGAGAATGAAATCTTCCATCTGAAATAACATGAGATGGATTTAGAGGGTATTACGCTAAGTGAAATTAAGTCAAACAGAGAAATACAAATACTGTACGATTTCATTTATATGCAAAATCTTAAAAACAAATGAACAAGCAAAACAAAACAGAAACAGAATCATAAATACAGAGAATAAACTGGTGGTTGCCAGAGGGGAAGGAGTGTGAATTAAGCAAAATAAATGAAGGGGATTAAGAGGTACAAACTTCCAGTTACAAAATAAATGTCACTGGGTCTATATAAAGTACAGCATAGCAAATACAGTCAATAATACTGTAACAACTTTTGTATAGTGACAGATGTTAACTAGATTTGTCACGGTGAGCATTCTGTAATGTATATAAATATCAAATCACTATGTTGTACAGCTGAAACTAATATAGTATTGTATGTCAATAACACTTCAATAAAAAAAAAAGAAAAAAGCTAACCATCATACACAGAAAGCAACATAGAGCTTGTGGTCTGCCCCTAATCAAATTGATCACCTGCTAACACAAAAAAAATCAACTTTCTCCAAGGACTATAACAGGACTCGGGGTCTAACAACATAACACTCACAAAATCTGGGGTACAAACCCAAATTTGTACACCCAGGAAAATGTGATGAACTTCAAGAAAAATGAAAATGAACATGTTACAACTGGATGACTCCAATGTAGAAATTAACAGACAAAGATTTTAAAGCAGCTATTATAACTAAGCTTCAGGAAGTAAAGGTAAAGAAATGTGAATGAATGGAAAGAGTGGTTTTCAGCAGAGAAATTTTAGAAGTGAAAGATCTATTGAAAAATATACTAAGCCTAGACAGGCTCATTATTAAAATGGAGATGACAGAGGAAATAATCAGTAAATATGAAGACAAATCAATACAAATCATCCAATCTATGGAACTAGAAGACATTATGCTTGTAAAATAAGTCAACCAGAGAAAGACAAAGATCATATGATTTCACTCTATGTGGAATTAAAAAACAAAACAGATCGGGGCGCCTGGGTGGCACAGCTGTTAAGCGTCTGCCTTCGGCTCAGGGCGTGATCCCGGCGTTATGGGATCGAGCCCTACATCAGGTTCCTCCGCTGTGAGCCTGCTTCTTCCTCTCCCACTCCCCCTGCTTGTGTTCCCTCTCTCGCTGGCTGTCTGTCAAATAAATAAAAAAAATCTTTAAAAAAAAAAAAAAACAAAAAAAAAAAACAAAAAACAAAACAGATGAACACAGCTAAAGGGAAAGACAAATAAGATGAAAACAGAGAGGGAGACAAACCAAGAGACTCTTAACTATAGGAAACAAATTGAGGTTGCTGGAGGAGAGATGGGGGGGATGGAGTAACTGGGTGATGGGCATTAAGGAAAACACTTGATGTAATGAGCACTGGGTGTTATATGCAACTTATGAATCACTAAATTACCTCTGAAACTAATAATACACAATATGTTAATTAAATTGAATTTAAATTTAAAAAATAAATATCAAAAGACATATATACAAATTATCCAATCTGAAGAATAAAGAAGATTGTAAAAAAAAAATAATAATCTCAAGGACGTATGGGAGTATGGGAGTATTAAAAGTCTAACACACAGGTCACTGGAGGCCCAGAAAGGAGAGTAGAAAGAGACTGAGGCAAAAAACATTTGAATGAGCTTGACAAATTTGGAAAAACATAATTACTTTCAATATGGCATCATGTGTGCTCAAATTCAAATGACCTAACAGAATAGTGGCCCTCCATGCAGAAACACTTTAACAGTGACGCACAGTTCAAATTTCCCACTGCAATAGCAGACAATAATCGGGACTAATGACCTCCAAACTTCAGACTACACATTCTTATCAGTAAAAATTAAGTAATCAGATCACAGACATATTAATGAATTATATGTGGACTACTAAATACCAAACTTGTATGTTATAAAGAGATGAAAAAGTAATTAAGTGGGGTAAAGAGATGAACAATTTTAAAAATTTTTATACTGACAGAAAAAATCCTTTTGCACCCTCTTCTTTAAATTATTGCCTTTTATAAGTGAAAGGAATGTGAATATGCATTTTTTTAATCTTGGTTTAAGCTCTGATACAGCAATTAAAAAATATAATCTAAACTTTAATGTCAAAACAAATGAGAAGAGGAATACACAAATACATGTAAATTCAACTACAAGATGAGATTCACTGGCTTTGTGAAATCCATTTATAATTTTCCAGTTTTTCTCACAAATTTATTACAAAGTGTTTTACTTTTAAATGTAAGTTCAAAATTCATTATAACTCATTAAAAAAATGGATTAGAATTTTGTTCCTATGTTTTTCAAGGTATAAGTTTTATAACATCCTGAAAAGTGAGAAAATAATGTAAATATTTCCAAACACATCCATTTTCACAGAATAAATTTCATTCAAAAAGAAGTTCTTGGGGTATCTAGCTGGCTTACCAACTCCTGATCTCCGGGTCATGAGTTTAAAACCCACGTTGGGAGTAGAGCTTACTTTAAAAAAAAAAAAAAAAGGTTTTAATTTTTTTTAAAAGAAGTTCTTTGAACAAGAATCCAGTGCCTGACGGATTCCCCGGGGAATTCTAACAAACATTCAAAGAAGAAATAATACCTATTCTCCTGAAGCTGTTTCAAAAAATAGAAACAGAGGGAAAACTACCAAATTCATTCTATGAGGCCAGTATTACCTTGATCCCCAAACCAGGCAAAGACCCCATCAAAAAGGAGAATTACAGACCGATTTCCCTGATGAATATGGACGCCAAAATTCTCAACAAGATCCTAGCTAATAGGATCCAAAAGCACATTAAAAGGATTACCCATCAAGACCAAGTGGGATTCACCCCTGGGATGCAAGAGTAGTTCAACATTCGCAAATCAATCAGTGTGATAGATCATATCAACAAGAAAAGAGTCAAGAACCATATGATCCTCTCAATTGATGCAGAAAAAGCATCTGACAAAATACAGCATCCTTTCCTGATTAAAACCCTTCAGAGTGTAGGGATAGAGGGTACATTCCTCAATCTCATAAAAACCATCTATGAAAAGCCTACAGCGAATATCATTCTCAATGGGGAAAAGCTGAAAGCCTTTCCCTTAAGATCAGGAACATGACAGGGGCACCTGGGTGGTGCAGTCGTTAAGCATCTGCCTTCGGCTCAGGGCGTGATCCCGGTGCTATGGGGTCGAGCCCCACATCAGGCTCCTCCATTAGGAGCCTGCTTCTTCCTCTCCCACTCCCCCTGCTTGTGTTCCCTCTCTCGCTGGCTGTCTCTCTGTCAAATAAATAAATAAAATCTTTAAACAACAACAAAAAAAGATCAGGAACATGACAAGGATGCCCACTCTAGCCATTATTATTCAACATAGTACTAGAAGTCCTTGCAACAGCAATCAGACAACAAGAAGGGATAAAATCGGCAAAGAAGTCAAAATGTCTCTCTTCGCAGATGACATGATACTCTATATAGAAAACCCAAAAGACCCCACCCCCAAACTACTAGAATTTATAGAACAATTCAGTAATGTGGCGGGATACAAAATCAATGCTCAGAAATCAGATGCATTTCTATACACGAACAATGAGACTGAAGAAAGAGAAATTAGGGAATCTACACCATACACAAAGATAAACTCCAAATGGTTGAAAGGCCTCGATGTGAGAGAGAAATCCATCAAAATTCTAGAGGAGAACATAGGCTGCAACCTCTTTCACATCGGCCACAGCAACTTTTTTCATGACACATCTCCAAAGGCAAGAGAAACAAAAGAAAAAATGAACTTGTGGGACTTTATCAAGATAAAAAGCTTCTGCACAGCCAAGGAAACAGTCAAAAAAACTAAGAGGCAGCCCACAGAATGGGAGAATATATCTGCAAATGACACTACAGATAAAAGACTGGTATCCAAGATCTACAAAGAACTTCTCAAACTCAATACATGTGAAACAAATAATCAAATCAATAAATGGGCAGAAGATATGAACAGACATTTATCCAATGAAGACAGACAAATGGCTAACAGACACATGAAAAAATGTTCAAAATCATTAGCCATCAGGGAAATTCAAATCAAAACCACCCTGAGATATCACCTTACACCAGTAAGAATGGCAAAAATGGACAAGGCAGGAAACAACAGATGTTGGAGAGGATGTGGAGAAAGGGATCCCTCTTACACTGTTGGTGGGAATGCAAGTTGGTACAGCCACTTTGGAAAACAGTGTGGAGGTCCCTTAAAAAGTTAAAAATTGAGCTACCCTATGATGCAGCTATTGCACTACTGGGTATTTACCCCAAAGATACAGACATAGTGAAGAGAAGGGCCATATGCACCCCAATGTTCATAGCAGCATTGTCCACAATAGCTGAATCATGGAAGGAGCCGAGATGCCCTTCAACAGATGACTGGATTAAGAAGATGTGGCCCATATATACCATGGAATATTACTCAGCCATCAGAAAGAATGATTACACAACATTTGCAGCAACATGGACAGGACTGGAGGAGATTATGCTAAGTGAAATAAGTCAAGCAGAGAAAAGACAATTATCATATGGTTTCACTCATTTATGGAACATAAGAAATAGGAAGATCGGTAGGAGAAGGAAGGGAAGAAAGAAGAGGGGGTAAACAAAGGGGGAATGAACCATGAGAGACTGTGGACCCTGGGAAACAAACCGAGGGCTTCACAGGGGAGGGGGGTGGGGGATTGGGATAGGCTGGTGATGGGTATTAAGGAGGGCACATATTGCATGGTGCACTGGGTGTTATATGCAAGTAATGAATCATGGAACACTGCATCAAGAACTGGGGATGTACTGTATGGTGACTAATACAACTAAATATTATTAAGGAAAAAAAAAAGTTCTTTGTCACTCAAAGCTGAAATGCTACTTTAAAACATTAAAGGACAGATTGTGTTTATATTTATAAAAATACCACTAAAAGTTACTTAAGAAAATTTATCTGTAATAGAAAAATGCCTATCTCATCTTTAAATTTAAGGTTTAAAAACTCCATTATGCTATAACAAGTGAACCTCTGAGTATTAAAAGATTTTTATAATCACTCCTCATCACAAAATTCTGCTAAAAGTCTACCATTTAAAATCTTTAAATCCACTTACTTGGGCACAAGTAAACACGAAACAATAAACTGAAAGGAAAGACATATGTGAAGTTTGCATTACCACCCCTCCAGGCTTCCTCAAGATGCAATATAAGCTACAAATCTCATCTGATCCAATGAGGGGCGCCACTGTAAAGCTAAATATTTTTATCATTTTTTATTATTTTATCGCTCATTAAGAGATAAACATAAATTCTAATACTTTTTTCAGGTACATTAATGAATCATCTTTAGCATGCCACTTTGAAAACTACTATTGCTACCTTATTTTATTAGAAAATGATTTTCTATGTTTGAAGTTACAATCCAAAAAAAAAAAAAAAAAAGTTACAATCGAAATTTTACCAAGTCTTAGCCTTCCAGGGGGAAATTACACAGATGGCTTGGATACCTTTCTCAAATTTTAAGACTAAATATATGAATTTTATCTAAAAGTAGGATGAAATTTACATGAACTTTTTCTGGATAATTACTAGTAGGTACCTCTTACTGACAGGATTTCACTTAATGTTAACAACACTGAAAAGCAGGTATTAATATTTACTTTTTTTTTAATCAACTTGAATTTGCTTTATTTCTAATAGCAGAATAACATTGACTTTTACAAGACTTTTTGTCCACCCCCAAGCTTCGAAGTCAGCATTACAGCAAACACTTTTCTTCTTTCAAAAAAAAAGGCCATGAATATAACATTTTCTTGATGGCACAGATTCCTTTATTAGTCATATCATTACTATTCTTTAGATACTCAAACACTAAATTTTTTTATTCTGTCCTCCATATTGTTAACATTCTCAGCTATCACTTCTGCTACCATTCAACCAGCCAGACATAAACAAAACAGCCAAAAGCACCCTCAAGGTCTTTCTAGTGTATTATTTCAAATGTGCTAAGAGAGATAAACAATCTAATTTAAAAACTAAGTGTTAAATATTAGTCGATAACAGAAATGGAAAGTCGACTAATGGCTGCCAAGGGCTGGAGGGAAGGAGGCATGGAGAGTGACCATTAATGGGGACAGGATCTCTTTCTGGGGTGACTAAAACACTCCTGAATTCGATAGTAGTGCTGATTATACAACCTTGTGAATACACTAAAAGTTACTGAATTGTATCTTTCAAACACTGAGTTTTAAGGTATGTAAATTTTATCTCAATAAAAAACAGAAATTTAAAATACTGAGTCAATAAAGCCACTTCTTTTTTAATGTAAGTTTGAATACAGCCCTATGTTAAATATTCAAGCGCTCTCACTTTTCAGTTTGGGGCAGGTACAGTTATACAGTGGCAAGATCTGGAACATTCGAGAGTAGGGGTTGCTAGAGAAAACAGTGGCTGAACAGCTCTCTCCTCTTAAGTTTCAGAGCCTCTCTATGTGATCTCCCTCACAATTTGGTAGTCTCAAACATTTGAGCTTGAACTGCAGCTCAGGGTTCCAAGCACAAGCATTCTGCCTAGCCTCAAAAGTCACATCATGTCACTTCTGCCGTACTCTCTGAAAGCCACAAAAACTCTTCTAGTTTCAAGAGAAGAGGACATCACTTCTATTCACACTGTAAGAAGAACATATGAAATGAAAGATACTGTTGCAGTCATCTTTGGAAAACACTATCTGACTCAGGGCTGACTTTTTAGTAAGCCACAGCTGCCGAAGTCTGACTTCTACATCAGTGGTATATCACTAATAAAGTATATACTACTTTACTAATGTAGTGTATAATTTAAAGACACATACTCAAACTAAAATTTAAAAAACAAATGTTATTTCCTTCCTTCATCCACTTTAGCAATCACTCCTAGCAGAGATGAAATTTCATTCCTACGAAAGGAAATTTCTATCAAATAAACCATGGCTTTTTAAGACAAAGCTGTTATAAAAATATAGATAAGGAAACATAAGACCAGATACTATATTTCATCAATTCTAAGCCTCTGTTAATTTTCATATTTTTAGTATCTCTGAAAAGAGTGCATTTTACATAGAGTGGTATCTTTGTTAACCAGGCAGCAGTCTTGTAGAAATTTGGCTGTTATTTCTAGTGGTAAAACTGGACAATGCAGCCATCCTTGTCAAAAACCACTGAAGTAACATTTGAGAAAGGATTGAGTCCTAGTTGTCTTAAAAAGCATCCATTAGTAACTTCTGTTAAAATCAAGAGAGCACCAGCATCAAAATTTGCAAAATAGGTGACAGTGGCTTGCAAGAAAATCCCAGCAATGATAATGAAGTGCTCTTTTAAGAATGCTATGTCACCAACATTTTTGATGGTCCAGAGGATGATTCTGGTAGATACATACATGTATCAAGAACTCTGAATCAAAAACTGATTTGGAAGATTTGGAATATCAAATAGTTTTAGACATTTCTTAAATAATTTATTTTGCTTATACTTGTCTTTATATGTGTGCAAAGAAATGACATATGGTAAAAAATTTCATGTCCAAATAAGGATGTCTTCAATAAGTATAGCATAAAATATCTTACTGATACAACAACCAGTTACAAGATATAATGCGTGAGAAAACCCCATTTACAATAACAACATGAAAGAGAAAAATAACTAAGAGTAAATTTAGTTATGATTAATTATGGGGCGCCTGGGTGGTTCAGTTGGTTAAGCATCTGACTTCGGCTCAGGTCATGATCTCGGGGTCCTAAGATCAAGCCCCATGTCAGGCCCCATGCTCAGCACAGAGTCTGCTGTTCCTCTCCCTCTGCCCCCCCCCCGCAAAAATAAATAAGATCTTAAAAAAATTAAACTTAACAAAAAATCTATATGAAGAAAATAATAAACTTTCCTGAAAGGAACAAAAATAGACTTGAACAAATGGAAAGATGTCCCATGCTCTAAGTTAAAATGCTTTAATATAATTAAGATACTAGTTCTACCTATGATATTGAATAAATGAAACATGTTCCCAATAAAAACACCAATGAGCTTTATAATGGAACTGAACAAGTTGATACTAGTGTTAATACAGAAAAACAAATTCACAAGATTCAGCTGGGAAAACACTAAAAAGAGCTATGAAGATGGACTAACTCTACCAGATATTAAAACGTCCTATAAAACCTCTAAAATTGAAACAGTACAGTAATGAAGCATGAATAGACAAACAGAACAGAAAAGTTCAGAAACAGATCAATATAAATAATCGAGTATATGAAAAAGGTGGTCACCCAAATCATTTGGGTAAAGCTGGTCTTTAGTACTAGGACAAACAAGTAGCCATTTGGAAAAAAGATAAAATTGAAGATAAAAAGATAAAACAGAGGAATGGATCAGAAATTTCCATGTAAAAGATGAAACTATACAATTCATAGGGAAAAAAAGGGCAGGGGCGCCTGGGTGGCATAGCAGTTAAGCGTCTGCCTTCGGCTCAGGGCATGATCCCGGCGTTATGGGATCGAGCCCCACATCAGGCTCCTCCGCTATGAGCCTGCTTCTTCCTCTCCCACTCCCCCTGCTTGTGTTCCCTCTCTTGCTGGCTGTCTCTATCTCTGTCAAATAAATAAAATCTTTAAAAAAAAAGAAAAAGAAAAAAAGGGCAAATTTCTATATAAGCTGAATTTAGGGAAAGACTTTCTAATTAAGATTAAAAATCCAATCATAAAAGGAAAAAATTATTAAATTTAACTACATAATATAAAATGCTTTTCTTGGCAAAATACCATAAACAAAGCTAAAACACAAAGAACAAACTAGGGGAAAGTATTTGCAATGTATATCTAAGATAGAAGGCTAGTATCCCTCACATGCATTTTTTAATTGAAGGAAAAGCAGACAAAAAATTCTATTTAAAAAAATGGATGAAAGACATGAATACACAATTTACAAAGCAATATAAAAATGGCCCTTAACTGAAAAGTAAAAACTCACTTATAAGAGAAATACAAATTTAAAACCGCTGAAATATAATTTCTCACCCATCAGACTAGCAAAAACATCAGAAGCTTGACAATATACACTGTGAGTAAAGAGTCACTTTCATATATTGCTAGTGGGAATGCAAAATGGTTCAACCCACGTGAAGGTGAATATTTTCTACTATCTAACAAAATGACAAACGCAATTACACTTCTACCCAGCTATTCCACTTCTAAGAATATATCTTGGGGATGGATATACCTCCACCACATAAAAATTGATGTGAATAATCAAAGGTTATTTATCACAGCATTATTTGGAAATATTGGAAACTACCTAAATGCCCAATACAGGAGATTAGTTGAATAAACAATGGTATATACACACGAAAGAAAATCATGAAGCTATAAAAAATAATGAGGAAAATCTCTAAGTAATAATACAGAGTGATTTCCATGAGAAACTGTTCAGTGAAAATAGTAAAGTTCAAAAAAGTTTATGCTAGGTGCCAAGACTATTCAAAAGAGAAAGGACAGTCCTCTCAACAAATGGTTCTGAGAAAACTGAGTATCCACACACAACAGAATCAATTTACACCTTTACCTCACACCATACACAAAAATTAACTCAAAATGGATCAAAGATCTAAATGTCGGATCTAAAACTGCAACAAACTTAAAACAGGACAAAGGCTTCACAATACTGGATTTGGCAATGATTTCCTGGATATCACAATAAAGGCACATGAAACATAAGGAAAAAAAAAAACTACAAACTGGACTTCATAAAAATTTTTAAATTTTGTGCATCAAAAGACACTACTGGGGTGCCCGCGTGGCTCAGTGGGTTAAGCATCTCAATCTTGATTTCGGCTCAGGTCATGATCTCAGGATTGTGAGATGGAGTCCTAGGCGTGGAGGCTGCTTAAAATTCTTTCTCTCCCTCTTCTTTTGCTCCTCCCCCTCCCTAAAATAAAAAAAAAGTCTATTTAAAAAGACACTATCTATAGAGTAAAATGGCAACCCACAGAATGGGATAAAATATTTGCAAATCACATATCTGATAAGAGATTAATAGCTAGAATCTCTACAGAACTTGTAAAACTCTACAACAACCCAATTCAAAAATGGGCAAAGGACTTGAATAAACATTTCTCCAAAGAATATACAATGGCCAATAATCACATAAAAAGATGCCCAACCTCACATAATCATTAGGAAAATAAAAATCAAAACTACAATGGCCATCCACTGGGATAGTTACCACCAAAAAAGAAAGAAAGAAAATAAGAACGGTTGGCAAAGATGTGGAGAAATTAGAACCTCTGTGCACTGTCGGGAAGAATGTAAAATGGCACAGCCAGCATGGAAACGAGTATGGCAGTTTCAAAAAATTAAAAACAGAATTACCACGTGATCCAGCAATTCCACTCCTGGGTACATACCCAAAAGGAATGAAAGCAAAGTCTCAAAGCGATATTTGTACCCTCATGTTCACAGCAGCATTATTCACAATAGCCACATTGTAGAAATAATCCAAGTACCTATCAACAGATGAATGGATAAGCAAAATATGGTATATACATACAAGGAATATTATTCAGCTTTAAAAAGGAAGGAAATCCTGCAATATATGACAAAATAGATGAATCCTAAGGACATTAAGCTAAGTGAAATAAGCCAGTCACAAGAAAGCAAGCACTGTGTGATTCCAAGTACATAAGGTACTTAAAGTAGTCAGAATCATACAGACAGAGAGGAGATGATGGCTGTCAGCAGCTGGGGGAAGAGGGAAATGTGGAGGTATTGTTTAATGGGTATAGAATTTCAGTTTTACAAGATGAAAAGAATTCTGGAGATGGGTGGTAGTAATGGTTGCACAATATGAATGTACTTACCACTACTGAACAATACACTTAAAAATGATTAAGACAGTAAATTTTATGCTCCATATACTTTACCATAATAAAAATTATTGGGGGTAAAAAAAGCATATGCTACCACATATATATATATGCATGCTTTGCTTAACAAAAACAAATTTAAGGTAAATCAGAAAACAAGCTGGTTACTCACAAGAGAAAGGAATATGTTCCATTTATTCAATAAAAATTTTTATCAAATCAAGAAAGATGGAGGGGGAACTAAAATCAAAACAAAGAATTCAACTGTAGTTCAAATTAATACCATAATCATACAGAAGAGAGAAATCCCAGTAATTTATAAACACAGTATTTGACTAAACACATACCCTCAGTCTCGCAATAGGGGTTGAACAGCAAACGAATGGATACTTTTTAGTAGGTAGGCTTTCTGTGTGTGTGGTAGTGGTATATAGCTCCAGCAATTCTATTTTAGAAGTATTTTACAACTGAGCAAATGAGATATGAAGCCAGAGTTCTCACTGTGGAGGGGGAGGCAGATAAATATGGAACAGTGGAAGACAAACAAGAATCCTACAGGGATAGACTGGATTTGGAGAGATCAGTGTGAACTCAAAAATTATAAAATATGTAGGTGTGTGTATGCATGCATATAAACATATACAAAGTTAAATATGTTTATGGGTGCATATAAGTATATATACGTGCGTGTGTGTATATATATATCCATATTTACATATATAAACACATGTACATGTTTCCTTCCTTTGTCAACTGAAAGAACCCAAAAGCAAAGATGCCACCAGAATAATGAGAACACCTAGCACCCAAATCTTGGTCTCTTAAGACCATTCCCCACAAAGGTCCCTAAGCTCCTCAGGAAAGTGGCTCATTCCAGGATAGATATCAGATCAGCGTGGAACATATTATTGTATCAGAATAAATGCAAATATATCAAAACTTGAACATCAAAATAATTTAAGGCAATAATACTTGATAAACAACTAGAAAAAAATAGGAATCCAAGAGTTTTATCTATAATAAATAAATAAATATGTAAATGGGAGAGAAGAGAGGATTCTTGCTCTCTATAGAATGCCAAGGCTGACCAGTAAATGTGAAGGGAATGCTAGAGTTGAAAAATTACTGTTTTACAACTACCATTATAAAGATTTGTTTAGGCAAGAATCATCCATGCATGCTAACTGGAGGGAGAAATTTTGAAGAGGAGCAAGATAATTGCATGGTTTTAAAATGCATCCTCACAGATTGCTTATTAATTGCAAGAGTAAAAATAATAGCTATACAGTGGAGAAATATGACAACACTTAGAGCAAATAACAAAAATTATCACCAATGAAGTCCAAATGACTATTGTAGGACTATAGATTTGATGCCCTAAGAAAAGAACATCACTATACAAAATTTTTATCAGGAATTTATAACCTGAATCTAGTCATGAGCAATTACCAGAAAAACCCAAATAAGAAGCACTCCATTTTTTAAAAAGACTGTATTATTCAATTAATCAACATCATAAAAGACAAAAAAAAAAAAAAGGCTGCAGAACTATTCCAGATTAAAAAAGACTGAAGAGATACAAGTAAATTCATTACCTGACCCTACAATGGATCCTGATGGAAAGGGAGGAAAGAAGTACAGGATTTTATTAGGTCAACTGACAAAGTATGAGTGGTATATTTAAAATACTATAATAAAGTTAAATTTGTTGAATAACTGAAGCTGGTAACTGTATTTTGGTTATGAAAGAGATAACCCCTTTCCTAGGAAATAAACATTATGGCATTTAACAGTAAACAGCCATCATATGTTCAACTCTCAAATGTCAGAAATGATGTATACATATATAGAAAGAGAAGCAAGTAATAATAAAAACAAATGGGATATATTGTTAATAACAGATGAATCTAGAAGAAGGAATATGCAGATTTTTTGCAACTTTTAAGTTTGCAATTATTGACAAAAAAATTTTTCAAATTTAAGTGATAAGAAAGCATTGTTTCATAGTTTAATAAATAATGTTTTCTCTCCCTTGGTGGCTATAAGATAATGATGCACTTTACAATTAATAGTTCCTTCAACTAACAAGCTTTTAGGGAAGAAGACAAGATCCAGCACGTACACTAAATTAAGACTACTTAGAAGGATAAGAGACTCGATGTTATCAATCTGGTCTTCAAGCAATTTAAACGTTAAGTATTATCTATTCCTTAAGTCTCATTCTACAAAATGTATGCTTAATTACAATTGTACAAGTATCTACATACACTGTAAATAAATCAACGTACAGCTATTTAAAATATGTAATATGTTTTAGGGGCGCCTGGGTGGCACAGCAGTTAAGCGTCTGCCTTCAACTCAGGGCGTGATCCCGGCGTTCTGGGATCGAGCCCCACGTCAGGCTCTTCCGCTATGAGTGCTTCTTCCTCTCCCACTCCCCCTGCTTGTGTTCCCTCTCTCGCTGGCTGTCTCTATCTCTGTCAAATAAATAAATAAAATCTTTTAAATAAATAAATAAAATTAAAATAAAATAAAATAAAATAAAATAAAATATGTAATATGTTTTAAATGGGCTTTAGAGGTACCTGGGTGGCTCAGTCGGTTAAATGTGTGCCCTCCACTCAGGTCAGATCCCAGGACCCTGGGAACAAGACCCTCCTCTGGCTCAGGGAGCCCGCTTTTCCCTTTCCCTTTGCCCCTCCCCCCACCCCCACTCCCGCTCTTGCTCTCTCTCATGCACTCGCGTGTGCTCTGATTTTTTTTTTAATTTTTTAAAAAAATAAAGGCTCAAAAGGTAAAATGCCCCTTGAAAATTAGGTTTACAGGAACCTGAAATTTGTTAAGATTGGTTAACAGGTAACCATTCAAAACTAAATGCTGATAAAGGACAAATTCAAAGGAGTAATCTGGGATTAAACTATAGTAAGCAGTAAAAATATAATTCAACCATCAGAGAAATCCCTATAAAAATTAAATGCTAGCATTACCAGAGTTTTTTGCTTTCATCTGTGTGGTACAGTATATGGGGGGCGGGGGGGCATGGAATTTAAAATAAAGGTTTCTTTCATAATATGCATGATTTTTACTCCTGCATTTCTACTTCTGGAAGGAGCTAAAGAAAAATCACAAGATGAGTCAAATAAATGACCACAGAGGACAGACAGTGAACAAAGAAGCCACAGAATGTAGAGCAATGCTTATCAGTATAGCCAAGTGAATTGGGAGACTATGGATGTAATGGAACATATTTAGGCAATTCACTGAGCTGGGAAAACAGTCTGAAAATCGACATTGTTACCTGTCCATTTACACAAATGACAGCTGCAGAACTAGAAAGTGGGAGAAAAAGAACTATATACTAAATAACTTCCTAAGAATTATCCAGTCTGATAATTTTTCCACTTTCTTTAAAATTTTCCATTCCAAATTGCAGCTACCAAATGTGAATTCAGTGAACATTCCTTTTTCTTTTTTTAATGCATTTATGTCGCACTAGTAAATGTAGAAAGAGAATTGAAATCAAATTGTCACATACAGTACATACAAAACTTTGCTCATATGATACATGTCAAAAATTGAAATCTGCAGTAATATAAAAATTCTTCTCCACTTTGTATTTTTGTTATATAAAAAATAATTATTTTATTAAAAAATGATACACAGAGACAGAAAGCAAAAAGGTAGTTGCCAGGGACAGGGGATATGGGAAGAATGTGGAGTTATTATTTAACGGGTATAGAGATTCAGTTTTGCAAAATGAAAAAAGTTCTGGAGATGGCGGTGGTGATGGGTGTACAACAATACAAATGTACTTAATACCACTGAACTATATAGTTAAAAATGGTTAAGATGCTAAATTTTCTGTTACATATATTTTATAATAAAAAGTTGAGAAAAAAATAATAGTTGATAACCCAACATCAAGAGGTAACAGAAATCAGATTACAGAATTCAAAACCTAACAATCTCCAAATATTCAGCAAAAATTATAGTACCTAATTCAGTAGCCCTCAACAGCATCATTAGGTTATCAAAAGAGTCTAACATATATTCAAGCTAATAAATGAGTCCTTTCAAATATAGTTCGATTATTTTGTTTTTAAATCCAGTGTTTAACACAGCAGGATTAGGTGCCTGCTGGGCACTAAGGAGACAGCGATGGAGGGAGTAAGGGTTAGGTATCTACTCTGCCGAGGAAGGAGAGACCTGGCCACCCTTGGTGATGAACTCTACGCTGAGCTTAGGCTAGCAGGCTGGCTTGGAATCAAATCATAGCTGAGACTGGGTAAGTAGAACAACAGAGGATGACCAGGGGTGAAGCGTTGACCTAGGGCACCCTATCCCTAAATGTTTGACTGAAACACCTGCTCTTAAGGTGCTGCTGGTACACAATCCTTTATCTCTGCTCAATTCTACACGGACAGGTATTTCTTACGATTACACTTCATACTACTATGGGAAAGTTGGGGACTCCTAAAACTAGTATTTCATCCAAAGAGCTCCTCTAAAATCTTTTGAGAAACATCAGTCTACTTCGCTTCAAAAGATGGGATAAGTAATGATGATTCTAGAGGTAGAATTAAAAAATCAGTAAAGAAGAGGTAATATAGTAGTGAGTCTCCAAGATGGCTCCCAATAATTCTCACTCCCTGGCGCTCATGCCCTTATATATTCTCCAACTCTTACAAACTGCTAGTGGGAATAGAAAATGGTACAACCAATTTGGAAAACAGACTCTTAAAACATTAAACACATATACCTACCATATAACCCAGCCATCCCACTCCCAGGTATTTATCCAAGAAAAATGAAAGTTTGTGTCCGAAGACTTGTATACAAATGTTCATTGCAACTTTATTTGTAATGGCCAAAAAATGGAAAAAATCCAGACAGTTTTTCAACAAGTGAATGGATAAAAAAAATGTAAGATATATCCACACGAAAGAATATTACTCAGCAATTTAAAAATGAAATATTCATACAAAAATGGATGTATCTCAAAATAATTATGCTAAGTGAAACGAGACCAGAAAAAAACATACTGTGTGATTCTATTTGTACATATAAAGTTTATATAAAATTCTAGAAAATGCAAACTAACCTCATTCTTCTGATGTAAAAGTAAACAGGAACTATTTAATAGTATAAGAAGAGAGATATTCTTTCAAACAAAAAGCATTTTTGACCACCCACTGGTTCTACTTTACCTTTTTCCCCCTCTAAATTTGCTTGTCTTACCCACTTCTGATTTTTAGGAACAGAAATTTTTGCCTGTTTTTACTAATATATCCCCAGCACTAACAATGACAAGCATATGGCTGATGTTCAATATTACCATTTAATAAATTCCTCCTGCTGATCTTATTCCCTTTTCTCTCTCCCAATGTGTCACATGCCTACCTGCAGTTCTCTCCCTTAATGCTACCCTCAAGCCCTCATTTCTCTCTCTCCCACACATTTAGTTCCTAAACTTGGTCTTTTAATGATTAATGAAATAATAATAAAGGGACCACTGCTGTTTCATTTAAAGATACAACCATATGTGAAGAACCTTATCTTCTAGATAATAAGTACTCTAAAACCAGTCACATATTGTATTAGTACATGTTTTATATTATTATATACACATTTGGTGCCTGTGTGTACAATTCTGTACCAGACCAGACAACAACACAAAACCATTTTCCATATATTAAGTTGTACATACTTAATGTAAATTACACTGAGAAATGCTACAACTGGAATCATGTTACCTAATTTGGTAAACATTACCTTATCTACACATGTGAATGCATGAAATAATTAAGGGAGGAGAGTAGGAAACCTACAAAAAAGATTATGAGAGGGGTAGCCAATTTAAAACAAGTGAGAATTTGTGGGGAAAAATGGAATTCCACAATCTGGAATCATGCCTCCATTTGAATCATGGCTCTGCCTCTTAGCTGCGTTTTGGAACACGTACAGTGGGGCTGGTTAGGAAAACAACTTTATGCGGTTTGAAGACTAAAGGCATATAAAATGCTTAAAACTATATCTATCTCCCAAGTGTTCAATAAATGTTAGCAATTATTGAATTTTATAAATACAACAATTTATGATTTAAGAAATGAGTTTCATTTAACTAATTTATCAATTACATACCTAGAAATAAAATTTTTTTTTTTAAAGATTTTATTTATTTACTTGACAGAGATAGAGACAGCTAGCGAGAGAGGGAACAAGCAGGGGGAGTGGGAGAGGAAGAAGCAGGCTCATAGCAGAGGAGCCTGATGTGGGGCTCGAACCCATGACGCCGGGATCACGCCCTGAGCCGAAGGCAGACGCTTAACCGCTGTGCCACCCAGGCGCCCCGAAATAAAAATTTTTTAAACCTGCATTAACTATCAGTTTGTCAAAAACATACACACACAAAAAAAAATTAAGACCTAAAAATTTCTATCATAAACTTAAATAATGAGAGATTATAAAGTAAGATTTTATTACTCAGTGCACCTAAAATAATTTGAAATGTTAGTATAATTTAATTTGAATACAACTGTATTATTGACAAAAATCAAGAATTTATATTAGTGTCACCTAAAAATCTAGGTATCCTTCAGCACGATACACATTTACACCAGTTTTTTGGCAAATCAAATTTATGTTTTCCTACATGAAACTAGGAAGTGATTACTTATTTTAAAAATTACGATTTTGCTAAGATCAAAAGTAGTATGTATAAATGCTTTCTCAAAAAAATACCAAGAAATCTACAACAAAATTCATATTAATAAGACTAAACTTAGTCATCAATTAAGAAACATACATACTTCATGAAAATGAAAAATAACTATGTTCGTAACATATGAGTAGCTATATATTTGCATGGGTTAGACAGGCCTTATCCAAGTTCAGAAACACTTCAAAACCTACAACCATGAAACCTAACCAGAGCTAAGCAAAGTTGTCAGTGTCAAAACAAGAATCCTCCAGGTTTTAACATCAGAGTATATACGTTCAATTACAAAAAGGCATCTTCTCTGGGCTGAGAAATTGCCAAAATGTACCCCCTTTAAGAGGAGTAATTGTAAAAAGGCATCTCTTTTTTAGCTTACACCAAGACAGAGGTCTGGATTTCTTTCTTTTTTTTTTTTTTTCAGATTTTATTTATTTATATGACAGAGAGAGAGACAGCCAGTGAGAGAGGGAACGAACACAAGCAGGGGGAGTGGGAGAGGAACAAGCAGGCTCTCAGGGGAGGAGCTAGATGCGGGCTCGACCCCAGGACCCCGGGACCACACCCTGAGCTGAAGGCAGACACTTAATGACTGAGCCACCCAGGCGCCCCGAGGTCTGGATTTCAACCACCACTAGCAATCCTTTGGCCAGAGACACCCTGCACAACTTTTATCTGAAAGCCCCAAATAAAGAGGGTAGCTGCTATGTACTAAATGTTTGTTTCCCCTCAAAATTCTTTTGTTGAAGCCCTAATCCCCAATGTAATGGTATCTGAAAGTGAGGCCTTTAGGAGGTAAACAGGGTTGGATTAAATCATGAGGGTAGAGCCCTTGTGATGGGATTAGTCCCCTTAAGAGAGAAAAGCCTCTTTCTCCACCAAGTAGCAGTGTAGAAGATGGCTACTTCATTCTCCATGTAACTTACAAATTTTAAAAAGTGCTTTACATACATTATCTCATCTGATCCTCACACAACGCTATAGATCACTCAAACAGGGTTATTACTACTAATTAAAAATGAGGAGATTGAGTTTGAGAGTGATAAAGTGATTAGGATGAGATCATGTCCAGTTTACAAGTAGTAGAATTGGGTTTAAAACCAGTCCTCTCGGGGCACAGTCATTGAGCTCTTGGTTTCAGCTCAGATCATGATCTCAGGGTCCTGAGGTCTAGCCCCACATTGAGCTCCGCCAGTGCGCAACTGGACTGGGGCTCTCTCTGCCCCTCCCACCCATCACCCCCCGCCCCGCACAGGTGTGTGCGTGCACGTGTGCCCCTGCACACTCTCTAAAAAACAAAAACAAAGTGGCATAAGTTTTTTTTAAATAAAATGCATTCATATCAAGTATTTGAAATTCTGTTAACTGGTTGATACAAAAATATTCCATTAAGCAACAGTCCCTAATAATTTGGTGTGGTAATACCACAATAAGCAAACTACAGGCATGCGGGAATATTTTCCCCAGGACACTCAATCAACACTCATCCAGATGATGGTTCTTTTCATTCTCATTTTGTTGCTGGATTCTCAAAGAACTATAAATGGCTGATGGGTAAGAATTTGAGAATAGTTACCACCTGAACACTCAAGATACTTAGCTGAAAAGAAGACAGTACGTGGTCATGACCATCTCTCCACCAAAAATACTCCTGAAATGTTTTCATTCATTCATGCATTCATTTATTCATTTATTTAACAAATAATTTAGACCCCATTATGCTATGCTCTTACTAACCTCTGGAGAAGATGGTGCAATGCAAGCCACAAGCCTCATTTCCCATACTGCTCAATGACATAACTGAAAGGCAGCTCAAACTTTCCTTACCACAGAAAACCATACTACAGCCTGCCAATAAAACTAGCTAATTATATTCAACCAGTTAAAATCCAACAAGAGGGAACACTGAACAACATATATGAATATTTTTACAATCTAAATAATTTAATAGGATGTGCTATTATACCTAATATTCCAAACTGAATAGGCAATTTCTCTAAAACTGAATCAGGAAGAAACAGAAAATTAGAACAAACCAATTACCAGCAATAAAATTGAATCAGTAATCAAAAACCCCCAACAAACAAAAGTCGAAGATGAGATACATTCACAGGTGAATTTGACCAAACATTTAAAGAACAGATAATACCTATTCTTCTCAAAGTATTCCAAAAGAATAGAAGAGGAAGGAAAACTCCCAAATTCATTCTATGAGGCAGAATTACCCTGGTACCAAAACCAAAAAAAGACACCAAAAACAGAGAACTACAGGCCAACACAGATGTAAAAATCCTCAACAAAATACTAGCAAACTGAATCCAACAACAATACATTTAAAAAAATAATAATTCACCAGAACCAAGTGGGATTTATTCCCAGAATGCAAGGGTGGTTCAATATTCACAAATCAATCAACATGATACATCACATTCACAAGAGAAAGGATAAAAACCACATGATCATTTCAATAGACACAGAAAAAGCATTTGACAAAGTACAACATCGATTCATGATAAAAACCTCAACAAAATAAGTTTAGAGGAAACATACCTCAACATAATAAAGGCCATATATGAAAAACCCACAACTAACATCATACTCAATGGGGAAAAACTGAGAGCTTTTCCCCTAGGGTCAGGAACAAGAAGGATGTCCACTCTCACCACTTTTATTCGGCATAGTACTGGAAGTCCTAGCCACAGCAGTCAACAAAAAGAAATAAAACGTGTCCAAATTGGTAAGGAAGAAGTAAAACTTCCACTATTTGCAGATGACATGATACTATATATAGAAAATCCTAAAGATTCCACCAAAAAATTACCAGAGCTGATAAACAAATTCAGTAAGGTCTCAGGATACAAAATCAATGATAGAAATCTGTTG
This sequence comes from Ailuropoda melanoleuca, assembly GCF_002007445.2. Classification (NCBI taxonomy): domain Eukaryota; kingdom Metazoa; phylum Chordata; class Mammalia; order Carnivora; family Ursidae; genus Ailuropoda; species Ailuropoda melanoleuca. Next base: position 104,852,927 of record NC_048222.1, on the reverse strand, counting down.
CACTTCTACGCACTAATAATGAAGCAGCAGAAAGAGAAATTAAGAAAGCATCCAATTTACAATCTGCACCAAAAAGAATAAAATACGTAGGAATAAACTTAACTAAGGAGGTGAAAGACCTGTACTCTGAAAACTATAAAACACTGATGACTGGGCAGCCAGAGTGGCTCAGCCGGGTAAGCATCCAACTCCTGATTTCCACTAAGGTCATGATCTTGGGGTCCTGGGATGGAGCCCTGCATCAGGCTCCACGTTCAGTGGGGAGTCTACTTGAGAATTCTCTACTTCTCCCTCTGCCACTCCCCCTTCTCACATGCTCACATGCACACACACTCTGTTTCTCTCTAAAAATAATTTTTTAAAACTATAAAACACTGATAAAAGAAATTAAAGATGACACAAAGAAATGAAAAGATATTCCATGCTCATGGAATGGAGGAACAAGTATTTATAAAATGTCCATACTACCCAGAGCAATTTACAGATTTAATGCAATCCCTATCAAAATACCAATAGCATTTTTCACAGAACCAGAACTATCATAAAATTTGTATAGAACCGCAAAAGACCCTGAATAGCCAAAACAATCTTGAAAAAGATAAACAAAGCTGAAAGTATCATGATTCCAGATTTCAAGTTATATTACAAAGCTGTAGTAATCAAAATAGTATAATACTGCCACAAAAACAGACACCCAGATCAACAGAACATGACAGAAAGCCCAGAAACAAGCCCATAATTATATGGTCAAGTATCTTCATCAAAAGAGGCAAGAATATGCAATGGGGAAAAGTCTCTTCAACAAATGGTATTGGGAAAACTGGAGGGCAACATGCAAAAGAATGAAACTGGACCATTTTCCTACACCATACACAAAAATAAACTCAAAATGGATTAAAGAACTAAATGTGAAGCATGAAACCATAAAAATCTTACAAGAGTGTACAGGCAGTAATTTCTCTGATATCAGCCATGGCAACTTCTTTCTAGATATGTTTCCTAAGGGAAGCAAAAGCAAGAATAAACTACTGGGACTACATCAAAATAAAAAGCTTTTGTACAGTAAAGGAAACAATCAACAAAACTAAAAAACAACTTACAAAATGGGAGAAGATATTTGCAAATGACATATCTGATAAAGGATTACTATCCAAAATATATAAAGAACATATACAACTCAACACCCAAAAAAACAAATAATCCAATTAAAAAATGGACAGACACTTCTCTAAGGAAGACACACAGATGGCCAACAGACACGTGAAAAGATGCTCAATATCACTCATCATCAGGGAAATAGAAATCAAAACTACAATGAGATACCACCTCACAACTGTCAGAACGGCTAAAATCAAAACCACAAGAAACAAGTATTGGCAAGGATGTGCAGAAAAAGGCATTGTTGGTGGGAACGCAAACTGGTACAGCCGCTGTGGAAAACAGCATGGAAGTTCCTCAAAAAAATAAAAACAGAACTACCCTGGGGTGCCTGGCTGGTTCACTCAGTAGAGCATGCAACTCTGCCCCTCTCCCCCAAAATAAATAAATAAATCGTTTTAAGAAAATGTAAGATAAAAAAAAATGTAACATAAAAGTTATTAAAGGAAACATTCCACTATTTCAAATTTACTTCAAAAGTAATTATAAGTGCAATGAGAAATGCAAATCTGTTTTGCATCATTATTTTTACTAATGAGAAAACAAGATACAGCTCTAAAAGAAATTCCAACATCATATATGAAAAGGTTAATATAAAAAACACCCATTAACATTTCATACTTAGAACATACCACCTCCATCAAAATTTGACTCAAACTCTAAGGACTAAAATTTGTTTCACATACTCACAGCCTCCACACATATCAGATCAATTTTACCAATTTTTTAGGACAATTTTGATAAATACATGTGTATGTGAACATGCGTAGTACATGTGTGTATTTAGCTGGCTAGCAGCATGGCAGAAATGGAATTTCTATAAGATTTGGTATGCTGGAGCTAGAATAAAATTCACAAATATTTACAGATTGAGAATAATTACAGGTTTTCAAATACATTGTATTTTTGTCTTTTTTTATCCTTGAATACTGTCACTGAATAATTTTACAAGCATCTTTTAACTTGCAGAGCTTTCTAAAAATTGTATTTCTCTAATTTTGTCTTTTGTGTACTAGTGCGGTGGTGGGGTTTATTTCCTTCAACTATACTAATGCCTTCCTTCTTTTTTTCCCCACCCTCTTTTCTTCCTCCCTTCTTTGCTTGTGAATATCAGTTAAACTCCTTTGTGATCCTGGGCAAGAAAATTTACCCCTCTGATTCTCAATTTTCTTTTATGTAAAATAGGGCTGATTCTATCCCATAGAGCTTGTTATATATTAAAACACCAATAGGCACTTAATGCTAATTCTCTTGGTTTTTCTCCCCACAAGTCACTTTTTTTTGGTGTTTCAAATCTGACCTACTGAAATCAATAAAAATAAAAAGATCATGAAATACTCCAAATTTACACACTAAAGCATGAGAGAATTCCTATGAACCCATCAGCCAGCTTCAATCACTATCAACATTCTTCACATGTCATTTTAACTAATAACATATGGCTTCTATATGTTTGTTTTCTTTGACTCTCTACAATTTGCTCTTTGGAACTGTAATACTTCAAGGTTACCTAACTTTAGAAAGCAATTTTCTAGAAACTTAAAGTCTGCTGACAAAAATTATATGAAATTGATGAAATAGCATCCATGGTATGTTGACTGTCATAGTACTGTATTCAAGAACAGGATCCAATATGTGCTGTACTGTTTTGTTTTGTTTTGAGAGCAGTGTCATTTTGCTTCTTTCTCTCCTCAAATGATTTTGGATTAAAATTGTGCTTATCCAATGGGGTTTAACTTTATTTTTTTATTTGAGGTAAAAATCTAATAACCGAATTTAAGAAAACAGATACAGACATGGGTTTGATATAATAGGACAGTTTTCAATTAGTGAATTTGTTGAGTGGATTTTTGTCCTATTTGGTACAGATTTACATGCATATTCCTCTAAGCATGTTATCTTCAGTAACCTTGAAGACATTATCACAATTTCTCTAATACTTGTATTGCTGTATTTTTGTTTTAGCTCTTGTCATTATTGGAGTGGGGATAAACTATTCTTAATTGCAAATCATAGTCCATGACAGTCCCAAGAGCCTCAAATCACTGCGACTATTGCATAACCTAAGTTCTACCTGAAAATGCCAACTCATTTGTATGGATGAGGAAAACCCATCCTGTATCAATGTGAAGACATGAAAACCCGCTATGGAATAAAATTTTAAGAGTACTTTTGCCTGAAGCAACTCAAATTTTGACTCTAATGAGCATGTTTTCACCTAGCTTATCTGTTCTGTGGCCCCACAGCATATACTGTTAGTTGACTGGTACATTCTATTATTTTTTTTCTACCCTTTAGAGGAAGGTGGGAATTTCCACCAAGATTCTTTTTCTCTCCCTCTACCTATAGCAAGTGAAACTCATTCCCCTTCATTCCCTTGGGATGCCTCTTCTTTTCCTTGCAATCTGTATTCTGCTCTTTTTGAACTGGAAGATTCCTCGGCATTTTACCTCAAGTCAAAAAGCCTCTTAGGTATTACTCAGGAAAAATGAAAACATGTCCACACAAAGACTTGTATGCAAATGTTCTGGGGCAGCTTTATCAAACATAATGGCCAATGGAAACCACTTCGTGACTGAATGAACAAGCTGTGGTACATCCATACAATAGAATACGATGCAGCAATAAAAAGAAACAAACTATTAATATATACAAAAACGTGGAGTAATCTCCATGCAGTAAGTTAAGTATAAGAAGCTGGTCACAAAAGGATACCTATTGTATGACTCCATTTTTATTTGACATTTGACATTCAAAAAAAAAGACAAAATGATAGAGACAGAAATTAGATCACTGGCTGCCAAAGGCTGAGAATGAGGGAAAGGACTAACTACAAAGGGCAATAGGGAACTTTTTGGAGGTGATAGCCTACATCCCAACTGTGATGATGGCTACAAGACTATATACATCAAACTGTACACCTAAAAGGGACGAATTTTATCCTATGGAAATTATACCTAAATAAACCTGACTTTTAAAAAAGTGTTATAAAAGTATAGTCTCTGCCTTCAAGCTCATGGTCTAGCAGGATAAATATATAAACACATAACATAAAAGAATGAAGAAAATTCTATAAGTTATAAACAACGTTGTGTGGTGAGACAGAGGAAGAGTAAAGTCTTACAATGGGGCAATGGGTTGTTTTGTCTTAAAGTGTGAGCATGACTATGACAGGCAGAGAAGGAAGAAAAGCACCCAAGAAGAGAGAACAGCTGATAGAAAAGCACAGAAGTTATAGAGGCAGGACCTATTAAAAGTATAAGAAAAAGTTCAGTATAGGCTTGAGTCCAGTATATAAAGTGGCCATGACAACAGAGGAAATAAAGTATAGGAAGAGAGAGGCTTCATAAACCACACTGTGGAATGGTATGGCAGACGAAAAGAACAGTTTTGAAAGATATTAACAATAATCCTAGCAAGAAATATTTGGGATCAGAATTAAGTAGACTATTTGGTGACAGACTGTTGTGGGAATGAGGAAGAAAGACAAGTCAAGGTTAAAGTGATACCACTGAAATGAAGAATGCAAAAGGAGACACAGGGATTTGTGTGTATTTGTGTGTGTGTGTGTGTGTGTGTGTGTGTGTGTGTTAAGATTTATCTATTTTAGAGAGAGGAAGAGAGAGGGAGGCAGAGAAAGAACTCATGAGTGGGGTTAAGGGGCAGAGGGAGAAGGAATCTCAAGCAGACTCTGCACTGAGTGTGGAGCCTGACCCAGGGCTCATTCGCACAACCGTGAGATCATGACCTGAGCAGAAAATCAAGTCAGAGGCTTAACCGACTAAGCCAACCAGTTTGTTTGATAATCTCAGTTGGGGGGAATCATCTGACTTGTTTTCCTACCTACTAATTAACTTATGTGTATGCCTTCTCTAACTAAAATGGAGTTTTATTACAAATTACATATTTTAACTACTTTATAAAGTAACTGTAAGAAATAAAGGCAACCCAGCAAAACCTCACCAGAATCTTTAAGATGTCTTAGAGACAGCGGATGGAAAGAATGAATGAAATGAAAACAGGAGAGAAAAAACTTACTATGCTTAAATATTGCATAAGCTTCTCAATTTACATACTAGGTTCCAAAATTTTACTAGAAAATTATTTGAAATCTAGAATATCTTCTCTCAGAAAAATAATGAGATATAAAGTAGAGCTAACTCTAGAATTACACACATTTTATATCAACCTGCTAAAAACCAACCTCACCACAACCACCAAAGGACTGCAGTTAGGACAACAGGCTACTCTAAAGTTAGACTGCTTGGAGTTCAATTTCTACCTCCTCTACTATTTACTGTGTGACCTTGGGCAAGTTAGCTGTACAAGTCTAAGACTCCCCACTTTTAAAATAGAGGTGACAGGGGTGCCCGCCTGGCTCAACTGGTAGAGTATGTGACTCTTGACCCAGGGTTGTGAGTTCAAGCCCCATGCTGGGTGTAGAGATTACTTAAAAATAACATCTTAAAAAAAAATTAGGGGCGCCTGGGTGGCACAGCGGTTAAGCGTCTGCCTTCGGCTCAGGGCGTGATCCCGGCGTTATGGGATCGAGCCCCACATCAGGCTCCTCCGCTATGAGCCTGCTTCTTCCTCTCCCACTCCCCCTGCTTGTGTTCCCTCTCTCGCTGGCTGTCTCTATCTCTGTCGAATAAATAAATAAAATCTTTAAAAAAAAAATTAAAGATGATAATATTACCTACTTCAAAGAATTACTACAAGGATTTAAAAAGATAATCCATTTAAAGCACTTAGCATATTCGTTCATCTAACATGTATTTATTGACCACCAACTATGTGTCAGGCACTAATTCTAAGCAATAAAGCAGTAAACAAAAAAGAAAGTTGCTACTCTCATGAACCTTATGTTCTTATATAAGGAGACACATAACAAAATATCTACAGAAGATAAATGCTGTGAAAAATAAAGTAGGATAAAAAAGATAACGAGTGACAAGGACGGGGGTACTAGTTTGGCTGTAGGAAAGGTCTTCTAATGGGTGATACCTGAACGGAGACTTTTTAAGGAATGAAGGAGTCATATAGATAAATGGAGAAAAGAAATCAGATCCATTTCTGGCAATACAAAAAACACAAAATCCAGAAAAATAGTCATGATTCAGAATTGTTTAAAATGGTGAATATTAAACAATAACAACAAAAAACGCTGTTTTTTTTGTTTTGTTTTGTTTTTCATAAATGGTTGAGCAGAAGAGAAAGCAAGAAAAATCTTTAGAGGTAGGAAACAACAAAGCTTCAGTGAGCACTGAGGCTTGCCCTGAGAACATCCACCAATCTTTAGTGGTTTACAAATTGGCTCTAAAGGGGCTGCTTGGGGGAAAAGGGTAAAAAGTTCGGGGGCTAAACAAGGTGGAAATCTGAACAGCAACATTCTCTCAGTGGGTGAATGGGGGGACATGCTCAGCATAGAACACAGTGGACATATTTGCCTATCTCAACCTGGGCAGAAGAGAAAAAAAAGAAGTCTACCTCCCCTCATCCAGCTTGAGGACAGAATTCATACCAGGTGTCAGGTCTAACAAATCTCAAACTAAAAATTTAGTTTTGATGGATTCTGAGTTAGAAAAGACTAGAGGGGTGCCTGGGTGGCTCAGTCAATAGAGCGTCTGACTCTTGATTTGATCTCAGGGTCCTCGGATCAAGCCTCCTAACAGGCTCCCCACTCAGCAGGGAGTCTGCTTGTCACCCTCTCCCTCTGTCCCACCCCCCGCTCCTCCCTCTCTCTCAAGTGACTAAATAAATCTTTAAAAAAAAAAAAAGAAGAAGAAAGAAGAAGAAACTAGAGCATGGCGGCACCTGGATGGCTCAGTCAGAGGAACATGGGACTCCTGATCTCGGAGTTGTGAGTTCAGGTCCCATGTTACATGTGGAGATTCCTTGCTTAAAAATAAAATCTTAAAAGAGAAAAAAAGAGACTAGAGCATGACAGAAGCAAACATCGATTCTGCCAGGAAGAGTACACTTAAAACCCAGATATCAAACTGTACCCAAAAATAAAAGTCCATAGAATATAAGCTCAAAAATTTTTTTAAATTACAAAATAATAAACAGTCCCCAAAAACCAGAAGAAATCTTATAGAAACAGAATTCCCAAACAACAAAGAAAAAAAAAGATCAGATATGAAATACTGAAATGTTAAGAAAACAAGATATCAAAAATAGAAATCAGGGGGGCACCTGGGTGGCTCAGTCAGTTAAGCATCTGCCTTCAGCTCAGGTCACAATCCGGGGGTCCTGGGATTGAGCCCTGCATTGGGCTCCCTGCTCAGTGTGGAGGCTGCCCTCTGCCTCTCCCCCTGCTCATGTGCATGCTCTATCTCTCTCAAATAAAATCTTTAAAAAAAAAAATAGGACTCAGGAAGAAAACTATAAAATATGAATATGAAAAAATGAAACACTTCAAGATTTGAAATTTATAATTTATATATATTATTCACTGATATTTATAATATAATATAATTAGATATTTGATAGGAGCTCTTTCTAGGCAGAGGGAAAAACTAGAGCAGGGGGGCTACTGCCTCCAGAACTGAATAAGCAAGGAGGTAGAGTGGAAAGAAACGAGGACAGAGGTAATACTTACTAGGTCACACAAGCACTCAGTAAATATTAGCTATTATTATCCCATAATTTCTACTGGAAAAATGTGGATTATAATCATTTCTTCTTTCCCATTTCAGTATCAAATATAGCAGCCAGAGAAGAGCTCCAGAAAATTCCAAGAAGGTTCAGAAGGGAATCAAAAAATAATTTGCTTTCTATGAAGTGGAAAGAGTCTTAAGTGGTAGTTCAGCACCAAGGATGAAATCTGGGTCTTACGTGAGCAAGATAAAAGGAAAAAGGAAAACCATCCCTAAGTGATTCAGAAGATGAGTACCTGGAGGCACCAATGATCAAAAGAAAAAAAGGATCCATTTGGAATTGCCATTTTAAAGGGGGGGGGCATTTCAAATGTGGGTATTAATTAGTAATCAGGACATCCTTTCAGGATTTAAAAATTTCACAAGTGGGGCGCCTGGGTGGCTCAGTCCTTGTGCGTCTGCCTTCGGCTCAGGTCATGATCCCAGAGTCCTGGGATCGAGCCCCACATCAGGCTCCCACTCCCCCTGCTTATGTTTCCCCTATCGCTGCCTCTCTAGCAAATAAATAAATAAAATCCTTAAAAAAACAGCAACAACAAAAATTTCACTAGTGAAGTAACATTTACATTCTATAGCAGTAGGAATTCAGAATAAAAAAAACTCAAAGATATGCCAAATTTTTCCATCTTAACTTTAATGCTCAACTTTTTCCAAATCTTTTCAAGAGATAGTAATAAGCAGCAAAGTTGTAATTTAATTTTTCTTTTCTTTCATATTGCCCTCTGGCTAAGGCACTAACAAAACCATGAATAAAACACAAGTAATATAGGTTAACAATAATATTCATAAATCACAAATTAGATGCATGATCAATCCCTAATATAAAGAGTTGGTAATTTCCTTTTTCCCTGGTTATCAAAGAAAATTGATTGGTGGATATCTTAAACATGTATAAATCATCATGCACCCTTTGACACACAGGGAAACTGTTATTAAAGAATCAAATAAATAAAGCATGCAGTGTTAAATCAATGAAGTTTTAAGATAATTCATTTTCTCAAAGCTTATCATCTTATTGCTTCTGATTATCATAAAATAATTTTTCAATTAATACAATTCTTGAGGAAGTTAGTTAAGTGGCCATTTTCTACAATTCTAATACGAGCCCCCAACTTACATTAATAGTCACACAGTATAACATAGTGTAGAGGATTTAGGCTCAAACAACCTGGGTCTTTAATCTCACCAATCCTGTTTTCTCATTATAAAACAAGTTTAATAAAGTACTACCTCAAGTAGCTGTTTCGTGAATTAAATGAGATAATCCTTATAAAACACTTATGTTGGCTATGTGTAATCAACACTCAGTCACACACCCCAACTTATATCCAGGTTCAGCTTTATTACAACAGGGTTACAGGACAAAGGATTAATTTTAGTCTTTCCTCCTGAAGCCCACTTGAATAATTTGATGTAACTCCTAATGCACAATGTATTTAACCAACAGAATATAAAATCAGTATCTAACAATATAAACTAGAAAAATATTTAGACAATATACTATGCTGAATTTAGAACTTGGCTAAACTGAGTCATTTTTTTAAATGTCTCACTTAAAGTAAATAAAGTAAATAAATCAACAGAACAGTCTCTACTGTTCTGAAATAAGGCTCCTGAAAAATTAGTTCACAATCCAGGATTACATAAGACCCTTGTAAACAAACCCCCTTGGAGATGATAGAACTTAACTACTGGACAACAAAAACAGTATATATGAATAACTAAAGATATAAAAGAACCAAGACAGAAGAAAAGAATAGATCCTATTTTTTAAAAAATACAAATCTGGAGAACTTCTAAAAATATAGTCACTAAACAGAAAAACTCAAAAGAACAGGTTAGACTACAGATTAGATGGAAAGGAAGAATAAATCAGAAGAAACGTATGAATCACAAGAGAGACTGAAAATACAAAAGATTAAGAGACATGAAAGACAGAATGGAAAAAAACTAACACGTCATGTATTAGGAGTTCCAAAATACAAACAGATAAAATGAATAGGGCACCTTGGTGGCTCAGTCAGTTACGCGGCTGCCTTTGGTTCAGGTCATGATCCAGTGGTCCTGGGATCCAACCCTGAAATCAGACTCCCAGCTCAGCAGGGAGTCTGCCTCTCTCTCTCCCTCTGACGCTCCCCCCACTTGTGCATTCTCTTTCTCTCTAATGAATAAAAAATCATTAAAAAAAAAAACCACTAACAGACAAAATGAAGAAAAGCCATTATTTGCGAGAATTTTCCAGAAAAACATGAATTCTCAAATTTAGGAAGCACAACCAACCATAGATAAGTTATGGTGAAACTACAGAACCCCAAAACCAAAGAAAAAATCTTAAAAGCAACCACAGAAACAGATTAGCTATAAAGTTAAGCAATTAAAACTATAACAGGGACAACTTCAGTAAGAGACTAGAGGGGAAACAGAACAGAATCCTCAAAATATTAAGAATATTAAAAATTATTGCCAACTAGAACTCTGCATCCAGCTAAACTATATTCAAGAACAAGGGAAATATGAGGAAATTTCTAAACAAATATTGAGTTTACCACTCAAAGACCCTCACTAAAAGAACTACTGGGTGCTTGGGTGGCTCACTCAGTTAAGCATCCGACTCTTGATTTCAGCTCAGGTCATGATCTTAGAGTTGCAAAGTTCAAGCCCCACATGGGACTCCACGCTGGGCCTGGAACCTGCTTAAGATTCTCCCTCTTCCTCTGCCCCTCTTGCCCTCAAAAAAAAAAAAAAAAAAAAGAAATAGAGTGAGATGCAAGACATACATATGAGCCAACCATTCAGTTAACATCAGTAAATCTAAGAACTATGAAAAAATATAATCTCCAAATTCAGTGTCTCTGCCTGTAAGAAGTTAAGTTTCATCCTATGAAACTCAAGCATGGTATGATAAACTCAAGCATGGCCATATGATTTTCCTTCATGAAGTGACATGTCACTTAGGAGCAGAAACTCTAAGAGCCTCAAAGTTCAATATTGTACAAACAAAGTTTGAGGAAGTGAATGGCAAGAGATTAGCCAAGATCCAGATTACTTATCTGTCATATTAAGAAACTTGGCCATTACCCAGAAAAGAATGAAAAACTACAGAAAGATTTTGAAAGGAAAGTCAAATGGTCAGATTTTAACTTTACATAAAATATTGCAGGAGTTGTAGAGGGTATCTAAAAGAAGAGACTAGAGAAGCAGGAATATCAGCAAGTGAGCTATTGCAACTACACAGGAAAAAAGTGACAAGTACTGAACTAGTGCAGTATACCGAAGATGTAGAAGAGAGAAAGGTATACAGAAACATTCAGTATTCCAAATCATATTCCAAATACCAACATTCAAATTAATGACCCAGAATTATCACAGAAAAGACCAAATCACAATCAATATACTGTTAAATATCACCATAAAGTTAAAAGTTCAAATTCAGGGTTTTTTTTTTTTTAAGAGTTTTAAGTGATCTCTATACCCAATGTGGGGCTCAAGCCTACAACCCCAAGATCAAGAGTCACATGCTCTACCAACTGAACAAGCCAAGCACCCCAAATTCCATTCTATCAAAAAAAGTCAGAATAGAAGTACTGGTAAAACAATAAAGGACATTAAAAATTCATCCACATGGCATTCCCCCCCACCGCCACCTCATTCCAGATAGAATTGTAATAGGGTCAGAAATTAAACACCACATTGTATTTAACTTACATATTGCCATTAGACTGTCCTCCTAGAAGTAGATGGGCAAGAGGGGAGAAGACAAAGAATTCTTAGTAAAAGATATATGACACACAACATCATCTCCTAATAATGCAATCGACATATAAATGTCACAAAGATGATTAACTTTGAACAGGANAAAAAAAAAAAATCTTTAAAAAAAAAAAAAAAAAAAAAAGAAATAGAGTGAGATGCAAGACATACATATGAGCCAACCATTCAGTTAACATCAGTAAATCTAAGAACTATGAAAAAATATAATCTCCAAATTCAGTGTCTCTGCCTGTAAGAAGTTAAGTTTCATCCTATGAAACTCAAGCATGGTATGATAAACTCAAGCATGGCCATATGATTTTCCTTCATGAAGTGACATGTCACTTAGGAGCAGAAACTCTAAGAGCCTCAAAGTTCAATATTGTACAAACAAAGTTTGAGGAAGTGAATGGCAAGAGATTAGCCAAGATCCAGATTACTTATCTGTCATATTAAGAAACTTGGCCATTACCCAGAAAAGAATGAAAAACTACAGAAAGATTTTGAAAGGAAAGTCAAATGGTCAGATTTTAACTTTACATAAAATATTGCAGGAGTTGTAGAGGGTATCTAAAAGAAGAGACTAGAGAAGCAGGAATATCAGCAAGTGAGCTATTGCAACTACACAGGAAAAAAGTGACAAGTACTGAACTAGTGCAGTATACCGAAGATGTAGAAGAGAGAAAGGTATACAGAAACATTCAGTATTCCAAATCATATTCCAAATACCAACATTCAAATTAATGACCCAGAATTATCACAGAAAAGACCAAATCACAATCAATATACTGTTAAATATCACCATAAAGTTAAAAGTTCAAATTCAGGGTTTTTTTTTTTTTAAGAGTTTTAAGTGATCTCTATACCCAATGTGGGGCTCAAGCCTACAACCCCAAGATCAAGAGTCACATGCTCTACCAACTGAACAAGCCAAGCACCCCAAATTCCATTCTATCAAAAAAAGTCAGAATAGAAGTACTGGTAAAACAATAAAGGACATTAAAAATTCATCCACATGGCATTCCCCCCCACCGCCACCTCATTCCAGATAGAATTGTAATAGGGTCAGAAATTAAACACCACATTGTATTTAACTTACATATTGCCATTAGACTGTCCTCCTAGAAGTAGATGGGCAAGAGGGGAGAAGACAAAGAATTCTTAGTAAAAGATATATGACACACAACATCATCTCCTAATAATGCAATCGACATATAAATGTCACAAAGATGATTAACTTTGAACAGGAATAAGAATGGGGTATACTTGTAAAGTATCAGAAAATAAATCTAATTAACTGAAGGAGAGATGTATAGTTAAAGAGATGGGGTACCCAGAGGCCAAAGAACTGACACTTTAAACTCCATGAAGGCAAAGTCCATACCTCTCTTATTCATTGTTTTATTCCCAGCACCTACCTGACACCATGTCTGGCACACCATTAATGCTCCACAAATATTCATTGAATGAATGAATGGATTGATCCCATTAAAAACAGATATGTTTCATAAAAGGGAACAATCTCATTTTCTTAAAGCATAAAAGAGATAGATCTAGTCAAAATAGCAACATATAAAATTTTGTTCATAGTTGATTCTTTGACTTTTTTTTTTTTTTAAAGATTTTATTTTTATTTATTCAACAGAGATAGAGACAGCCAGTGAGAGAGGGAACACAAGCAGGGGGAGTGGGAGAGGAAGAAGCAGGCTCATAGCGGAGGAGCCTGATGTGGGGCTCGATCCCACAACGCCGGGATCACGCCCTGAGCCGAAGGCAGACGCCCAACCGCTGTGCCACCCAGGCGCCCCTATTCTTTGACTTCTTAAATAAATGTCTTATTTTAAAATTTAAAAGCCAAACCCTAGTTAAATTTATACTCTAATTTACAGGAAGAAAGGATAATCTTCTTTGTGTGTGTAAAAACATACTTTATTTTATAATTTTTGTGAGACACCAATAATTCTAATAATTTAAACTAATTGATGCAAGGGAAGATAAAAATGAATAAGAACAACAACAAAAACTCCTACAAAATACAGAAACAACGGACTCTCCATATAGTGTACTAGCTTCATCCTCCAGCAGCTACAGATGGAGCAGTCATAGATAAGCAACTGAAAAGATATATAAGGGATGGGGAAACATGTCTCCAATAGAACTGAAAAAAGAAGAAAGGATAATCTTATCCCATAAATTTGAGTATACGGTACTTTACTGAGTAAATCTATCATGAAAGCAAATCAACTTCAAGGAAAGGTCATATGAACATTAGAAGCCTATGAACACATACTGACAAATAACTAAAGACAACTGGTATTACCTTCTGCAACTGATTAACAAAAGCATTATCCTTTCCTATTAATGTGCTCACTGTGATCAGTATACAGTCACAAAAAAAATTATTAAAATACCACTCTCTTGCAGCACCTGGCTGTTCCTTGATCTCAGAGTCATGAGTTCAAGCCCCATTGGGTGTAGAGTTTACTTAAAAACTAGATAAAATTTTTTAAAATTAAAATTTTTTAAAAATCTACTTTCTTATAGGATCAATATACAAGGTCATTTCAATCCCAGAAGTTAAGCTAACTTTTTTTTAAGATTTTCTTATTTATATGAGAGACAGAGTGTGTATGAGTGAGAGAGAGCATGAGCAGGGAGAGAGCGAGAAGCAGGCTGTCCACCTAGCAGGGAGCCAGATGTGGGGCTTGATCCCAGCACCATAGAATCGTGGCTTCAGCCTAAGGCGGATGCTTAACCAACTGAGCCACCCAGGCGCCCTTAACTAAATCTTAACCATGAAAGTAAAGAAGCAAATTCCAGTATCTCGCATAATGATTAACTATGTCATTAATTCCAACCAATTTAAAAATAAAAAATAAAAATTCATAAAATAAAAAATAAAAATAAAAATCACATTTACTAAAACCTCTCTTTTCCTAACAAGCCTTTTAGGTATTTAAGTTGGGGGGGGGGGGACCTTATCTTCCATAAGACAAATCTTGACTATGTTAGGCAGCTCCTAAACAATCTAGATACCTTCCCATAGCTACCATTCAATTACACAATTAAGAGATGCCTTAAGCCACTTTTTTTTTACATTTAAGTTTTTTTGTAATTATAAACCATATATGGCTTAGTGGTTAACAGCTCAGGTTGTGGATTCCTTGAGCCTGAATCTCAGCAATATTAGTTGCTCAGTGACTTAAGCAAGCTACTTATACTCTCTCAGTTTCACCACTTATAAAGTAAATATTTTAATAGTACAATCTGTTCTGCTGTAACTTAACATCTTGGCCTTGAATTACCTCCTACAGGATTGTTAAAGAGTAGAATAATGTAGGAATAATGTGGACGTGATCCTGCTTTATACGTAATTTTTTCCAACAGAATTAGAAAGAAATACTTGGCAATATGTAAAGATCTTATGAAAAACCTAAAAATTTGCAGAATTGCTTTCCTTTAATGCAAATAGTACCTGGCTTAATGATTGCAAGAACTAGTATACTTTTTCCACAACGTTAAGTATCCAACAATCTGCAAGTACAAATGAAAAAACTGCAAAGATCTTTCTCTCTGTATTAAAACAATGAATTAATGAGGAAAACTACACCTTGGATCAGATTTTTAGTACTGATAAAAATGTTGTCTAACTGAAGCTAAAGAAACCAAGCCACATGTCAAAGAAGGAAGCATAAGCTCCAGGGTTAGTACCACAAAGTGAATGTGATGCTAACATGAAAATACTAGTAGAGACTTATCTTCCTAGTATTTTCATCAGCATTATTTGATTTTTTTGGTATTCTGGTCACAAGGTGCCACAGGTTTTTAATGGCCCACCCCAATCCCATTTTTCTCCCATAAATCCTATTATTTTGCCCACTTTCACGGAACACAATGCATTTGGCAGATACACCTAATACCTACCTGTGAGAACTGTAGGAATTAAATTGGGTTAATACATCGAACAGAACTTGGCACACTCAATAAGTCTTAGATATTGCTATTACCTATTACAACTCAAAATAACATATTAATTTCAACTCAAAAGCATGTCATCAATGTATGTCTCCCCTACCTCAAGAGCCATAGATCTCACCAACACTGAAAATAAGAACCCAAAAAAATCTTTGAAAATAGATTAAGAACCATAAATTCACCTTATGTTTTAGTAAACTAACAAAACATCCACTCACACTTCTGACCACTGGCACTGCCTTACCCATCCACAGACACCTACAGTAAGGAAAATTATTTTAAAATGTTATGGATTTTGTGTTTGCTTGATGTCTATTAATTTCACAGAAATTTGATTTAAGAAAATGAGCTGGTGATAATGTCAAAAATCATCTTATAATACCTTTATATAATTTTCTTTAATATTTTTCCTCCATTTTAGATACCAATCAGTCTCTTAAATCCATGCCTACTATCCTCCTAGAAAAGATCTGGGTTTCAAAGATACAAATGTAGTAATCCAAAGGGGCACCTGCACCCCAATGTTTATAGCACCAATGTCCACAATAGCCAAACTATAGAAAGAGCCCAGATGTCCATCAACAGATGAATGGATAAAGAAGATGTGATGTATATAGATCTATTTATATCCATATATAGATCTATATACATATACACAATGGAATATTATGCAGCCATCAAAAATGAAATCTTACCATTTGCAATGACATGGATGAAACTAGAGGGTATTATGCTAAGCGAAATATGTCAATTGGGGAAAGACAAGAAGAAACCAGAGAGGAAGACAAACCCTAAGAGACTCTTAATCTCAGGAAACAAACTGAAGGTTGCTGGAGTGGAGGGGGGTGGGAGGGATGGGGTGGCTAAGTGATGGACACTGGGGAGGGTATGTGTTGTGGTGAGCACTGTGTATTGTGTAAGACTGATGAATCATAGACCTGTACCCCTGAAACAAATAATACATTATATGTTAATAATAAAACCAAAGATCTGGGTTTTTGTTTGTTTTTCACATTTTATTTAAGTAAACTCTACACCCAATGTGCACCCCAAACTCACAATCCCAAGATTAAGAATCACAAGCTATTACAACTGAGCCAGCCAGGTGCCCCTAGATTTGTTGACACCCGTTTGAAATTATTAACTATCATATTATTATCAGGACAATTTTTTTTAAGTCTCATGTATTAACATAAAACCAACACTTTTTTAAAAAAATGTTTCGTGTTAAAATGTTTTCATATACAAATGTTACTTATAAGCTCTGAGATATAATTATTATTTTTATTCAAGATCCTGAAGCCCAAAGATCATGAAAACTAGATTCAACTAGATATAAATAGGATTTAAGATAACATATTTGTATTGGGTGCCTGGGTGGCTCAGTCCATTAAGCGTCCAACTCTTGATTTTGGCTCAGGTCATGATCTCAGAGTCATGAGATCAAGCTCCATATAAGGCTGGCTCAGCATGGAGTCTGCTTGGGATTCTCTCCCTCTCCCTGTGCCCCTCCCCCCCACTCACACACCCGCATGCTCTCTCTTAAATAAATAAATAAAATTTTAAGAAGACATTTGTATTACTTTATGAGAAAAGTATTTTCACTAGAAACATCAAAATCCAAACACCTCATCAGAGGCTTCATTATTTAAAATTCTCATAGCTTTGTAAGAGTTACTGTAGTTTATAAATAAAAACAGCACATCAATGAAGTTAATATTCATTGAATAAAGATCTTATTAGGCAAAAAGAATATCTTCTTCAGTTTCCAAGCAACAGATTTATTTCTAACAAAACATAACTGAGACCTCATCAGTTTTCATCCTTCTCTAAGAACATACATGGAAAATCCGGCCCCTCACCTCTCTCTAAAACCGCAGTTTGAACATCAGCATGAACATCAAATAGTTACATAACCTTAGAAGTCATTTGGTGTCCAATTTCCTACCCAAAGTAAGAATCTGCTCTACAAAATCCCTAATATGCAGTCTTCCACAATCTCCATCAACAAGAAATTCTGTACTTAACACAGCACATTTCAGTCACATATATTACTCTTAACACAAATCTTATTAAATCTCTGAGGAATCAGAAAAGATACACGAAGACTCACAAAACACCTTACAAATACAAAACTAGTAGTGTTTTCTGAAATTAGTTTAGCAAATTAGAAAGAACTCATGTAATCTCTATATTTTTTTTATTGTTTCCTTCTTTTGTTTTTTACTTTGTGTATTGTCCCAACAGCTTTTAAGCCAAAGACTCTGGGAAAGACTCACTGCATACAAGTAGGTTTCTGAGTATATATATCCCATTACATGACATAATACTAGAGAAAAGGAAAAACTACTTCAAAGCAGGTTATAAGAGAATATCCTGAAAATAAATTAACAAAATTGTTCCTTAGTGGTAAAACAGATATTGAGGTAACTCAAAATTGTACAATGAAAGATACAAGCGATCTGAAAAGTATCTTCACAAGAAATAGTCAGGAAATAGTGAAAGAAACATGGATTAAGGTCTTAACAACATATCTTTTGCAGGAAAGAACAATAAAACTAGGCTTCCTAATGACTATAAGTTATTAAATGGTAAGATTAGGACATTTCCACTTAATCTAACAAACATTTTTGAAGTACCAAACACTAAAAAATTCTAGAGGTACAAAGATAAATAAAACAATGGGTTATCTAAGTACTATAAAACAAAAATGCATTCTGGATATTTTTCTTTAACACATACAAAAACTATTAAAAACATTTTAAAGAATATATGTGTGGAAAGAGATACTTTATAATATAAAAATTAAATATACTAGATAAGTTAGGCTAGGTCAATATGAAAAACAAAAAGCTTTCTCTATTAATTCATAAACAAAAGAAAAATTCTGATTTTTCAGTTTTCCAAATGATTTCTCAGTTTTAAGTGAACAAATTTAAATGGAAACAAATGTATACCTGCAGGGACTTAAATGATCAAATCTATCACCTCCAAGAAACTATGAAGTTTTTAAAATTCATCAATTCACCTACATTTCTTTTAATTATCAACATTAATAAACTAACAGTATCTACTCAGGATCTATATAAATGTTCATACACTTTGAACCATTTATTCTACTTCTAGAAATTTCAAAGCACAAAGCTACCTAAAGAAGCATTTCAATAGCAAAAAAAAAAATTTTTTTACTCAAATAATTCCTCTCCTCATACAGTGAAAACTATAAAACATTCATTAAAGAAATTAAGGAAGACCTTGATAAATGGAAAGACAGTCCATATTCAAGGAATGGAAAATGCAATATTCCTCAAAGTTATCTATAGATTCAACGCCTCCCCCATCAAATTCCCAGCTTGCTTTTTCACAGAAACTGACAGGCTGATCCTACAATTAATGCAGAAATGCAAAGAACCAAGAATAGTCAAAACAGCCTTCAAAAAAAAGAATAAAGTAAAAGGACACACATTCCTATTCCAAAACTTACTATGAAGCTACAGTAATTAAGACAATGTGGCAGTGGTGAAGAACAGACATACAGATCAAAGGAAAAAAGTCCAGATAAACCCTTCACTATGTCAACCAATTCTTGACAAAATTCAGCAGGAAAGAATACCCATGTCAGCAAAGAGTGGTAATATCCACATACAAAAAGATGAATTTAGACCCTATCTTACCTTTCTGTCACATACAAAAAATCAACTAAAAATGGGGGCACCTGGCTGGCTTAGTCAGAAGAGGGTGGGACTCTTGATCTCAGGGTCGTGAGTTTGAGCCCCATGTTGGGTGTAGAGATTACTTGAATAAATAAAACTTTTTTAAAAAATCAACTCAAAATGGATCACAGGCCTAAATGCAAGAGCTAAAACTATGAAACATCTTGAACACAGGATGTAAATGTTCTAAAATTAGATTGCGGTAATGCCTGCACAGCTCTGTAAACTTAATAAAAATCACTAAATTGTACGCTTAAAACAAGTGATTTTTATGGTATGTAAATTATACCTCAACAGAGTTGTTTAAAAACAAGTCATTTCTAAAAAATCACAATGGCTATTAAATAAATTTCAAAAGAACTACATAGCATATTGCAGAGCCAATAAGCCTGATAATACCTATACAGAAACAAAAAATTATAAGGTTGGAATATGACTTAACTATCTAAACTACAAATATTAAAATAACAGTAAATAATTATAATAGTACTCAATGTCCACACATTATTTTAAGTTCTTTACAAGTATTTATTCATTTAATCCTGGCTACAGTGTAGTTTCCCCCTTGTACAGAGGAAAAACTATGGTACAAAGAGCTTTTTAAAAACTTGCTAAAAATCACAATAGGGTGTTGAGTTAATGAATGACTCTTGCTTTCTTTAAACAAATATCTTTGAAAAGAATAGTGGACATCACTGGTAGCCTATCCAACTATCCATCTACCCTTTCCGGTTTTTTTTTTTTTAATATTTTATGTATTTGAGAGAGAGCAAGACAGCATGGGTGCACACAAGCAGGCAAGGGGCAGAGGGAGAGGGAGAACGAATCCCAAGCAGGCTCTACACCCAGCAAGGAGCCTGACTCTGGGCTGGATCCCAGGACCCCAAAATCATGAAATTATGACCTGAGCCAAAGTCAGACACTTAACTGACTGAGCCACCTAGGCGCACCTACCCTTTCAATCTCTTACCCAGATTTTTGTGTATCCTCCCCAAACAGGTGATGTACTTCAGAGAAAATTAACCCCATCCTTAGGTATAGTAGTTGGCACTGGTTTGCTTAAGCCAATCAACCATTTCAATGACCACAGTCACTAGTTCAGTAATTAGGTTCAATGACCACAGTCACTAGTTCAGTAATCAGGTCAGGACTCTTATTTGGAATGTCAGGACAGTGAGGCTCCCTCAAGAGATGCAAACAAAAATATATATGGTCCCAACCATCACTGGCAGCCATCCTATAATCATGACAGGAATAGCAACAGACTGAAGAAAGCAGAACAGAAACGGAAAGAAACTGATCTTTAATATTACTGTATTACTGTAGGGTAAGTCTTGCCCCACCTTTGGACTTGGAGATAAATGAGCCTATAAAGCCTTTTATTGTGTTCAAAACCAGTTCAAGTTTTCTATTACTTATACATGATGTACAAATTCACAGGGGCTCGGGGGAGCACATTAAGAAGCATTTTGTGTTATTATCTTTCTAATAAATGTCCATATAAAGGCTTGAAAAATACCTACAATTTTATATCTCACAAAGTAGTTCATAGTATTTTAATTGGACATTTTAAAATGCTATTTTTTAAAATCTTGATTTCCAATTCTTCCTGAAAAATCAAAAGGTATGACACCATTGGGCCCATGTTACTGTAGTCCAACAACCAACCAGAATGGAATAGAAGCTGCCTCTCTAAATCTACAAGTACACCCACCCTCTGCACGGTCAATACGAACAGAGCCTCTGTGTGATGTGCTCAGCTCCTGTAGGTATTGTTAAGTTTGCACCATTAATATCTTTAGTAGGACCTATATCAAATGACATATAGGTCATGAAAAATTATATCCTACCCTTTAAGCTTTAACATTTTAATTAAAATCATATACTTTTTAAACAAATTTCATTAAAACATGTATTTGTCACTAGCCCATGGGAAACACTATTCTTAGACCTGATGGAAGCCTTAAACTCAGCAGCAAGTTCCTGAAAAATGCCAATACGTTAATTACTCTGGGTCCAAATGTCTGACAAATAAATTATCTTAGCATACAGATTTAAAAAAAATGAAATGGTTTTAAGTTGCAACAAGAAAAATGTAAAAGTTGACTAGAAGTTTGAAACACTTGAATACACAGGTGTACATTAATCAAAACTTACCAATAAAACAGATTTGCAGAAGAAATTACAAGAACAGTGGAAAAGTTCAAAGGAATTTTGGTCAAGTTACAATGCAGTCAAGCTACATTAGCAATTTAGAAGGCAGCACTTTGTAAACATCTCTGTATATATGGCTCTACCACTAATTTGGACAACTCCAGGGAAGGGGAAGTTGTTAATTTTAACAGCACAAATATTATTAAAGTTGCTTACATGTAATCAGTAAAAAAGAATCAGTAGGACATAATCTTTTTAACAAAATGCTTCAAAAATAGGAAAAAGTTATAATAGCTATAAATAATAGTTTAAACTTACTATGAAAAATCCAGGGAAGGTAAGATAAAGGAGAACACACATAAGGATTCGGTGATATTGGTATTATACCGGTCAAGTAAGACAAAAGATTCATAGGGCTTGTATCGTTATAATACTTCACTACTTACACATATTACATATTCTTCTGTCAGTATTCTTTTTTTCACAATTTTATAAATTTTAATCCAATATACCGACTATAAAAAATGTTAATGATAAACTTTCTGCATCCACATGCCAAGTAAAAAAAACAACTGAATGACCAGAAAAATGTTTTTGCTTTTAAGCAGTTTTACTTTTTAAAGCAGTTTTGTGAAAGCTATTTGAATGTTAGAGGAAGAAATGAGGGGGCCTGGGTGGCGCAGTCAGTTAAGCCTCTGAGTCTTGGTTTTGGCTCAGGTCCTGTGATCTCAGGGTCCTGAGATCAATCCCCAAGTCTCTGGGCTCAGGGTGGAGTCTGCTTTAGATTCTCTCCCTCTCCCTCTGCCCCTCCCCATCCTCCCAGCTCACACTCCCTCTCTCTTTAAAAATAAAAAGAAGAAGAAGAAGAAGAAGAAGAAGAAGAAGAAGAAGAAGAAGAAGAAGAAGAAGAAGAAATTAATTCTGATGGAGATTTCATCATTAATACTTACCAGGACCAGTGATTTTTGTGTCCTTTTACTGAGGAAAGTTATGCCTAGCTATAAATACCTGCTCAGAGAAGCAAACAATTCTACATCAACTCAAGAAACAGATGTACTCCTGGAAAGGCTGCCATTCTAAGAATCATCAAATTATAGGCAATCTATTCAACCTTTCAGTGTTTCAGTGTCATCTATAAAATGAGATATATATTAAACAGTTGTTGAAAGAAGAATTTAAAAACATATATAAAGCACTTGGCCCACTGCCTGGCATATAGCAAAACATCATAACTTCTGTAAAATCATGATTATTAATATCATTTCCTTCTTTGAGCAGAATTAAGATTAAGGCTGACAACTATCAGGAAATACTTTGATGCTGTAGTACTAACAATGCTGAGATGGACTAGCTTACCAGATCCCCAAAATTTCAGTTCTTAAGATTTTCTAAGGACTGGACAAGACCATACATATCCATGAAGGAACATGTAATATATTGTAAGGGAGAATGGAAAAAGAAGGAACTAACCTAATCCTGCGCTCTATATGAGAAGAGAATAGAGGTGAAGAAGAGGTATAACTGAACAGAGCTTCCCTCTCCTTTTACCCACACCTATTACTCTGCAAACATCTAGCTGTGCAGAATTTAACCAAAAACCTTGTATCTCTACCAGGCCTACAACTCTAGGCAGCCTATAAGCGTACCATTTCTACAGAATTTGGATTTTCCTTAATAAAATACAGGTGACTCATGTTTGGTCATCCACCTTCACAGAGGGCATTCTAAACAAAGGAGTTCAAATCCTCTTTCTGCCAGAGCAATGTTATACTTCACACACAAACAACTAATTATGGGCTATATCACCACCACAGATTTCTGTTTGTCACCCAAGGTACATGAGGTTTAGAAAAAGGAAAAGAAATCTCAAAAAAAAGTTCTCAAGTCTATTTTGAGGTAAAGGAATTAATCGATTTACCATTTATCTCCTTGAGACTTAGGAACTTTTAAAGACCACAAACACACTAGATCCCCAAAGTTTTGATAATTGCTGAAACTGGGTAACAGATACCAGAGAACTATCCTGTTTTTGTGTATATTTGAACATTTCCATAATATATAGTTTTTTAAAAATGTGTACGTGTGTCTGTTATTTATATATAAGCAAACAAAATGGTAGAAAAATATCCTATTGTTCAAAGTTTTTTAAACTCCAAAAGTGAATTTCATTTAGCTCCTTTCTCATTCTAGAAGTTGTACTGCAGGTGACCAGACTACTGGTAAGGTCTAGTGAAGGAAATAATTAACTGCCCTGGAATAAAACAAGCCTAACCTTGAAAACACAGAGGCAAAAGGGAAGGGTACAAAACATACAGCTATTATACATTCATATTTGTTCCAATCTATTATCTTCTACCACAGGTAAATAGGGAGAAGAGGTAGAAGTATTTTTAAGGCCAAATTTACTTTTCATTCTTTAAATTGATGGGCAACAGAAGTTGCAGTAAAGAAATCTTAAAAGTCCCCATTAGAAACAACCATTTCTAAGAATGAAGTAGAGAAAAAGTAAAGGATTGCATATCCACCTTTCAAAAATAACGATTCATAGTTCACCGTATAACCAGCAACTTCCAGTGACCAAATATGCTTTACTGCTAGACATGTATTTACCAAGAAACAGATTTGGTTATACCGCATCTACCACAATCCTCTTTTCAATTGCCATTCAATTTTCACAAGATGTAAACCCAAATTCATTCCAAATTTTAATTTTTGTTAGTTATGCCTAAAAATAAAACTGATCAAAATATAAATACTAACTGTGGCAAATTAATCTTTCATCAAGAAATCTTTGTTCATCTGTGAACAAAACTTTTGTGTCCAAAACTTACAGCAAAACGTAACCTAGGCACACTCAAAAGAATAAAAGTAGGTAGTATGTAGGACATTTATTTCCCAGGTCCAAAAAAAGTCACAAAAATATCTTTAAAATGTTAAAAAGTAGTGCAGACTTAGTTATACATCCCGAGAAAAAAAAATTGTTTATATAATAAAACTCCTCCACTGGAACCCCCACAAAATACTTCCAAGCAACAATTATTTCCTTAGCACAAAAGTGATCTGTTCACTTTCACAAAACCTGGAGCACCTAAATTTACATAATTCCCCTTACACTGAAAAATACAAAAAATTCTTTCATTTAGGTCAGTAGAATTTTGTGCTTCTATCCATGGAAAAAGCCATCATCAGTCTGCGTCAAGCACATGGCTCCAGCTTTAACGTCTAGTTCCCCAACCCACTGAGAATATATGCGTATAAAATAGGTATCTACTTACCAGGTTAAAGACAGTTTCTACAATATCCCTACTGGATACTTCTCCAACTTCAACCAACCCCGTCAACACGGCAAATTTCATTCTGATGCCCCTAATGGGGAGCCCTGGTTTCAGGGACAATGCACCCTCCTCAGCAGAGGTTTCTTCTTTCCCTCCACCTCCCCCGTCATCACCTGTTGGTGGCGGGGAAGGGACATTATTGTCTTCACTAGCCATTGCTAGCTAGTTCACGAGAAAGGACAATTCGGAATCACTATGGGACAGCAATTGCTGCACTAGGAATAAGCACACACACGCAACACAACAGGAAAAGGGTCACTCTTCCAAGTTGTGGAGAAACCCCAAAAGCAGTTGATGGGGAAAGTCCTTGGCGTCGCCCTCCTCCTCTTGGAGAATATTTGTCCAATCTCTCTCCCCGAGGCTGACAACAACGCCAAACCCTATTGGAAGATTAGATAAATGTTAAATACGCTAGGTTTTGTTTTAGGGTTTTGTGGGGGGGGAGGGAAATAGTTACTGTCCGTCAAATAAGTTGCTAAAGGGACCCTACTACCAGCCACCCGCTACCCTCCCTGGCTCGAAGAGGTAGGTTCTGAGTGAAGGCGGGTTCAAGAGGCCCCTGAACAGGTTCATTCCTCCCCCACACTCGCAGGTTCCAGGCGCAGGGCTACCTTTCCTCACAGGTGCACGGAAAGAGAAACTGTCGCTGGGAAGTGAAGGGTCCTAGGAAAGGCGGGGGCCCCCAAGCTACCACAGAAGTAGAAAGTTCCTCCTCACCCAGATACTCCGGACTCGTCCTCACCCCCCGCCAGGGAGCCGCGAGACGGAGGTGGCGGCGGAGATCCAGGGCAGGAAAAGGCGGGGGAAGGGGGCGGTGATTACTCTCAACGCTCGGCCCAGGGGGAGGAGTGCAGCACTCAGGCACCTGAGGTTCGACGGCCGAGAGGGGAGGTGTGTGTTGTGGCAAGAAGGGAGGGGAGGCCCGGCGGCGACCGCGAGGAGAGGAGGGAGGAGAGAAAGGTCAGTGCACCTGGTCGCAGCCTCCAAGTTTCCCTAGTCCGCTCCCCGGGAGTCCGCGGCTGCACAGAACTCCATGGCTTCTTGGCCCGCCCTACCCCTGCGCTCAGCCTTTGCAAAAACAGCCGCTGCTGGCGCTATGGACACCGCGGCTGAGGCTGCTGGCGGTGATGAGGTTGCTACTGCCACAGCTCGCCCCGCCACGGCTGGCGCGAATGTCCCTATGCCCACTGAAGCTACTCCTCGCCGCCATGACAGCGCCGAGGGCTGCCGGGCGCGGCGTGCGCGTGCGCGAGCGCGCGGGACGGTGGGGCGGGCGCCCGCGAAGGCGGAGGCATCCGTGTGGCGGGGTGGGGAAGCGCGGGCGGCCTAGGGGGCCGCGAAAGGGCGGAGGTGCTAGGCGCGGGCTTGCAGGCAAGACTACGTGTGAAGATGGGCACCCTACAAATAACACCAGGTGTGTCCCCTTCCCGGAGCTGACTCTTCCCGCACACACGCATACACCTCCCACTCCCGACCTGGGAAGGTGCTTTGACAAGTGCTGAGGTGATTCTGAAGCTGCTTCCGTTGTTAAGTTACCGTAGGGTCTCCTAGCGCCGAGAGAACCCGCCCCCACGTTTCCAGGGTGTCTTCTTGGACTTGTAGAAGGACACCTGAGGGATTGCTATGAGCCAGAGAAGTGGCAGCGCTGGAGCCAGCGAGGCTGCTGTCCTTGTCTAAAGGGAGCAGAGAGTCCCCACCCCTGATTGCTTTCAGCTGCTGACCGCCCGCGGCGCTCCGCGAAGACTTGGAGAGAGATTTCCACTGGGATGCCCCAGCAGCTGCCACCGCCTGGAAGAGAATGGGAGGGGGAACGTGTCCACGAGGAATGGGAAAGATTCCTTGCTTTGCAGCTGCCGCCCCACTAAACCTCTCCCACATTCTAAGGAAGGGAGGATTCCTGAGACAGCTGCTCCAAACAGCGTGGAGGCGGGGTAAATTTTGCCTGTAGATCTCAGGGGTTTTTTTACTCTCGTAATTTTCCAATGTGAAAGTTAGGTTCGCCTCATTCTCAGATTAGTTTAAAAGATAAGTTACATTAGGATTGAACCAGCTCAGGTCAACGTAATGTCCTTCCCCTCCACCCCCACTATTAACAATCAAGTATTCTTCCTGATACATTAGTGAAAAACAAGTATCATTAAAGAAAGTGGTTTTTCACCCTTATGTACTCTTTGAAGTCATAAAGCCTTAAAAAATAATGATGTTTAGGGGCTCCTGGGTGGCTCAGTCCGTTAAACGTCTGCCTTCAGCTGGGGTCATGATCCCAGAGTCCAGGGATGGCTTCCCGCGTAGGTCTCCCTGCTCGGCTCTCCCTCTCCCATTCCCCCCTGCTTGTGTTCCCTCTCTCGCTGTCTCTCTCTGTCAAATAAATAAAATCTTAAAAAATAATAATAATGATGATGTTTAATATACTAGTAGTTCCCTAAAATGAAAGTGAAGCAAAAAGTGAGGTCAAATAAAAGGAAGTACCACGGAGGAGCCAGAAGAAAAAAATATATTGGTTTGAGAAACAAAATAATTGCCTCGAGAAAGGGTTATTTGAGATGGGCTTGAAAAGGAAACTGAATTTCAACTATCACATGGAAATCTGGAGGGAGGGAGGTAACATGAGAAAAGACAAGAAGCATTGGGGTATCTTCTTCAGAAAAGCAGTAAACCTTTTAAAAACACTAAAAAGAATTCGACTTCACCAAATCGCATATGGTTGCAAATGTTAAAGACTTGTTTTGTATAAGTGGATTTAAATACTCCAAAGATGAGGCAGACATTTTTCTCTTCTGAATTGGTGATTCGTGTATTGCCAGGGTAAGAGGCAAGCCACATCAATGATTTGCCTTTTGCCTTTCCTTAAATCCCTGAAAAACTAAACTTCTCAGATTTAAATTTCAGATTGTGGGATGCCTGGGTGGCTCAGTAGGTTAAGTGTCTGCCTTCCGCTTGGTAGTAATCCCAGAGTCCTGGGATCGAGTCCCCCCTGGGGTTCCTTACTCAGTGGGGAGCCTGTTTCTCCCTCTGCCTGCCTGCTGCTCCCCCTGTTTGTGTGCTCGCGCTCTCTTTCTCTGACAGATAAATAAAATCTTCAAAAAATATATATAAAATATATTCAGATTGTTAAATGAATAAGTCTGGAATGAGAGGGAGTAGGGTGTGCCTGAAGTAAAGAGACAACTCTCACAACTTTCCCTTACATCTGTAGGGAAGGAGACAAGGACGCACATTTGAGGTAGAGGGTCATTAATAAAAGGCGTCTATTATAGTATTTTGTCTCCCCAGATTTGGGCAAATAGTCTTACCTTGAATATGTTAGTATATCTAGCATATAATTGCTAGTAAATTATTTGCTAAATAAATAAATGTCTTTTTATTTAGAAGGAATAGATTACAATGAACATGTCCTAAACACAGTGTGCTCACAGTTATTCAATCTAAATGACTGGGGCTAAGGTTTGTGTCTGTCATGAATTTGCCAGCTCATTCTTAACTCTATTCTACTGGTGAAACAAAAGGGAACATAAGACAATTACCCAAATATTTCCCAAAAAAAATTGTCAACTATTTTTTACAGTTTTTCAGAATTATCCAACCTCCTGCTTTACTTTGCTCCTGGTTACAGTAAAATACCTGGCAAAAAATGGGGGTTCAGATGGAAGCATATAGAAGGTAGATGAGGGAACTTCACTTCTAGCTACAGTTAGAATACAATAGCTGTAATTGTCCACAATAGCTAAGCTGTAGAAGGAGCCAAGATGCCCTTCAACAGACGAATGGATAAAGAAGATGTGGTCCATATATACGATGGAATATTACTCAGCCATCAGAAAGAATGATTACCCAACATTTGCAGCAACATGGGCAGGACTGGAGGAGATTATGCTAAGTGAAATAAGTCAAGCAGAGAAAGACAATTATTATATTGTTTCACTCATTTATGGAACATAAGGAATAGCAGGGAGATCAGTAGGAGAAGGAAGGGAAGAATGAAGGGGGGGTAAACAGAAGGGGGAATGAACCACGAGAGACTGTGGACTCCGGGAAACAAACTGGGGGTTTCAGAGGGGGAGGGGTGGGGGATTGGGATAGGCTGGTGATGGGTATTAAGGAGGGCATGTATTGCATGGAGCACTGGGTGTTATACCCAAACAATGAATCATGGAACACTACATCAAAAACTAATGATGTACTGTATGGTGACCAACATAACATAATAAAAAATTTAAAAATAAATAAATAAAATATTTTTTAAAAAAGAATACAATAGCTGTGGGTTACTGTTTAGGTCAAAAGAATAGAATCAGAGTGCTTCAGGGTGAACTATCTGTCCATCAACTATTAAGCTCCTTCATGGCACAATCCTGAACATTGTAGGTACTCAATACATACTATTTGGATTGAGTTAAAACTCTAAAGATACTTGCTTTAATTTTTCTCACCTGAAAGCCCTTGCTTGAATCTACACAACTACTACCAGTTAGAGGGAGCAGGATCTTGGTATAAATGGCTATCTTAACATAGAAAGCAGTTTTACCATTTGTTAAAATTTGTTTATATTTCTGGTACTATAATGGATGTTTTCTAGTCTAAAGATTTCATATAAACTATCAGCAGGTGAGTTTATAGGACTGCATTAGAAGAAGGGGGCGGGGGAGATTACCTCCTATAAAGCCAGGCTCAAGTTTTTTTATCACCATCAACTTTGTATTTCTTGGACGTCACCATCTGGACAGAATTAAGGACTAAAATTTTTCATAATTTTACTTGCCTTCAGCATATGTTAAAAACCATTGCAGGAAAAAAAAAAAGTAAATTCAGAACAGGAAGCCTGTGCATAACTCAGAGGAACTCAAGCAAAGACAATGTAATTTCATGGTGAAATCAAGAATATTACTGATCTGTTAACCCTTACCTATATACAAAGAAAATGTTGATAGCAAAGATGGAATGGAATTTTCTTTCTACCGGATAGAATACCCATCCCATCCAAATGTAACTTATTGGCATTTTGCTAGCATATAGATGAAATGATAATTTAGAGGAAAGGTACCACCCACATGATTTGCTATGAGCCTGGATGTGTATCTCTGGATTTGGAGTTTTCTTCAAATTGTTTTTTCTCATTGCTTATGGTTATCATAGACTGGAAATACATGGTCCTGGCTTGCAGCACCCTCCTTGTGAGAAAGTGAAATATTTATTAAATCTTACTAATGTTAAATAAAAATTTTATGTTAAGTCTTTATTATTGATATTTTTATTGGGCATTAGATTCTGGGAACAATTAAATTTAAAAGGAAAAGACATCACCTTCTCTAATAGTTGGAAACTCAAAAGTTTAAGATTAAAAGTTTATATGATTGATTTTTTTTTAAAGATTTTACCTTGTATTTGTCAGAGGGAGAGAGAGCACACAAGCAGGGCAAGCAGCAGGCAGAGGGAGAAGCAGGGTCCTCGCTGAGCAAGGAGCCTGATGCAGGGCTCCATCCCAGGACCCTGGGATCATGACCCAAGCCAAAGGCAGAGGCTCAACTGACTGAGCCACCCAGGCATCCCTGATTGATTGTTTAATATCTAGAAGTTCAAAATGATCCACATCAACTTATTACATTTTGGGAATTTTTAAATTCTTTTTTCCCTTGTGTATGTCAAACAAGAGGTAGAGGCTTTGCAAAGGGCAATTCTACTTTCAGCAAGTATGCTAGCCAAGGCATACTTTTTAAGACAAAATATTAATGCAGTAGTTAGTGTAGTTGGCATGGACATAGACTAAGCTTGTTGAATTGTCTTTTCTATTTTGCCATCTCTATTTTGTTCTTAAGTAGTGTGTAAATAGGTATCTCATTTGCAGGGTTCTCTTATGATAGTAAGTTAATAGTTGTCATGATACTACAATGAAACGTACTACCACCTCACCCCACCTTTTCAATCTATGTAAGTGTATATCCCTAGAATAACTATTGATATTATTAGCTAAATTCTGAATTTTTGTCCAGTGAGGTCTCTGAGAGGTCAGTGTGTCCCCTGAAAGTGGACAGAAGTAGGGGGTTCACATAGGAAATGAGACACCAGGAGAGTGACTTCAAGCAGATAGGAGAAGAAATTACTTTTTCTAGCCCCCACTCTAGGTTTGAACTTTTAATTTCTTGCTAGTACTCCAACTAAAGGGAGAAAGATGACTTCTGTCATATGGAGGCATGCTTGGAGTATTCTTTCTTGGAACCCAAGCCATGTGGAAAAGCTATATAAAGAACAATCAAGGCTCTTCAGTCAACAGCCCCAGCTGAGTTCCCAGCCAAGTCCCCAGCCAACCACCAGGACCAACAGCCTACCATGACAGTGAGCCATCTTGGATATTCCAGCAGGTTGAATCCCCAGATGACTGCAGCACTGCCAACACCACATGGTATAGAATAGCACAGATGGAACCAGTTAACCCACACAGAAGTTATAAGAGATAATAAGTACTTGTCAATTTAAGCCGCTGAGTTTCAAGGGTATTTCGTACATAGCAATGGATAGAACAACAACATCAGGTAAAAACATATTATATAGTTTTGGGTTACTCTCCTGACCATATTACTTTTCCCTGTCCAGAGTATAAACTTTTAAAAATATTCCAGCCTAGTCACATTTATGTTGTAATTTGGAGTCCCCATAACTGGGCCCCTGTCTTAAAGAGGATGGTAGCAGAGATCCTCAAGGGAACGGGGAATTATGTGGGATCACATTTGGGGTTATAAGGTCCACAAGAAATTTTCCAGGGAGGTTTTTTCTTTATTGCTAACTCAGAAGAGCTAGATTTAATTTTATTAAAGAAAGCATCCATTTCCTTACAGACACTCCAAGTTATTTTCTTTGCCGAGAAATGTGCGGCCACATGGGTAAGCAAACACCTATTAAAGATACAGGGGGAATTGAGTTCAAGTCCACTAATAATAAAAAAATGTAAATTAAGATAATATTGAGATAATACTTTTTACCTCTCTCATTGCAAATATTTATAGTACCCGGTGTTGGCAAAGGAGAAGTGTGCACTCTCATTTACTGCAAATGTATAACATCACTGAGAGGCAGTTTGGCAATACACTGCTTTTCCACTGAGGAACATATCCTAACCTGAACATAACCCAGTAGATCAGAGGCAGAGTTAAAATCATGTGTTTTTTAGTAATATTTATAATTCAAAAACTTAGATTCTACATATCTAACATAAAAAGAACAGTCAGATAAATTATGGTTTTTCCATGCAATGGAATTCTCTGCACCCATTAAAAATGGCATTGGAGATAGTTAATAACCACAGAATATTTCATGATACATTAAGTCAGGGGACTCTCTATCTTTTTGAATCATTTACCACTGATGATGTGGTACTGATTAGCATCAAAACATATTTAAAGCAAGAAGAAATTCACTCACAGAAATTAAGATCATTCAAAAAAAAACAAAAAACAAAAAACCATGTACCGAGTGATCCTATGTATTAAGCACCACATTAGACAATTAGGTAAAAGAAAAATCCAGTCCCTGCCTTGGGCAGTCACAGTCTAGTCATTGGGACAGACATTACAATGCATTATGTAAACCTATGAAAACCTAAAAGAGAGACTTTCAAGAAAAAGGTGATACCAGAGCTGAGTATTAAAGAATAAACAGAAATAAGGCAGATGAAAAAGTCAGGAAAGGTTATTCCACCATATGAAAAGTCTCTAGAATGGCTGGACATTTTGGACTGAGAAGAAAATTGAGTCTAGCTGTCACTCTTAAGTAATCAGGTTTTTCTTTTGGATAGAGCTATGGAGCAGTAATAAGGTTGCTCTGTAAATAAATATTGAAAAACACATCTTACCACCCACACCTTGATCACACCCTTTTTATAGGTACTCTTTATGTATGAGGAATCTAATTCTGGTTAACTCTCATCCCATGACATTAGATGGTATTGTGATTGTCTAAATGTCATTATAGTGTTTATTGTCCCTGCACAAAGGGAGAAATGGAATTGACTCTGTTCTTACACAATCGGCCGCAGAAGGGCAAATGAATAGATTATGATCCATTCTTGGTTTTATTATGAATGAAAATTAGGTTAGCATAACCAAGATTTCCATGCCTAAATTACACTTGTTACAGGAAAATGGTAAGTCTAGGAAAAGCAAGTAGATTGTTAATAAGAAGTTGATTAGAGATGAAACTGGAGAGGTGGAGTGGATCACGGTAAACCAGGCTAAGGACTGGGCTCTACCATGAAGGGAACTTACTACCTTCAAAAGTTTCAAACTATAAAGTGATAGGATTTTACCAGCCTCTTAAGAAAATCACTAGCAGCTATCTACCCAACCCCTCTACATATATATTTGGGTGGAATCATCTGTTGTACAGCATTGGTGGCAGGCAGTGTTTATATTACCTTAAATAATTTGCATTTATAAAGGTGCAAAATTGTATGGGATAATAAGATGATTAACATATTCATTGAAGGAGGGTACATCCTTTCAGGCTTTCTCCTCAAAATATTGAGACACTGAAGATAAAGTTAAGATGTCTTAGATTATCTCTCCATAGATATCATACTATCTGATGAAGAGCTATGGAAGTTTATAAATACTATATAGCTGTTAAGCAAATACTTGAATTGAAACATATTTGGAAGGTTGATGTTCCTGTGTGTGGCACACACTCCTAGGAAAATATATTGCTACCAGTAACTACATGAAAAATGAAATTGGGCCCCTATCTTACATCACTCACAAAAATTAACTCAAAGTGGATTAAAGACTTAAACATAAGACCTGACATAAAACGCCTAGAAGAAAACATAAAAGAAACTCCTTGACATTGATCTTGAGATTTTGTTTCTCATATGACACCAAAAGCACAAGCAGCAAAAGTAAAAGTCAACAAGTGGGACGACATCAAACTAAAAATCTTCCTTACACATACACGCACACAAAATCAACAAAATGAGTAAGCAAAGCTGAAGAACGGGAGAAAATTTTGCAAATCATACATTAGATAAGAGGTTAATATCCAAAATGTATAAAGAATTCATATAGCTCAAAACAACAACAACAAAATAATCTGATTTTAAAACGACAGACAAACTAAATAGTCATTTTCCCAACAAAGGCAACAAAATAGCCAATAGAGGGGCCCCTGGCTGGCTCAGTCGGTAACACATGTGACTCTTGATCTCAGGGTTGTGAGTTTGAGCCCCACATTAGGTGTAGAAATTACTTTAAAAAAATATTTTTTCATGTACAATAAGTACATGAAAAGACACTCACCATCACTAATCATCAGAGAAATACAAATCAAAACCACCTTAAACCTGTTAGCGTGGCTATTATCAAAAAGCCAAAGATAACAAGTGTTAGTGAGGATGTGAAGAAAAGCGAGCCATTGTACACTGTCAGTGGGAATGCAAACTAGTGCAGCCACTTTGGAAAACCATATGGGGGCTCCTTAAAAAATTAAAAATAGAACTACCATATAATCCGTCAATTCCACTTATAGGTAAATATCCAAAGGAAATTAAAACAGGGTATCGAAGAGATATCTGCGCTTTCATTTTTACTGCAGCATTATTCATAATGGCCAAGATATGAAGCAACCTAAGTTCCTATCAGTGGATGAATGGATAAAAAGATGTGATATATATATATAATGGAATATTACTCATCCATGAGAATCCTGCCACTTGCAACAACAGGGATAGACCTGGAGGGCATTATGCTAAGTGAGATAAGTCAGACAAAGAAAAATAGTGTATGATATCACCTATATGTAGAATCTAAAAAAAACTGTACTCATAAAAACAGAGAATGAGATGGTGGTTACCAGCGGCTGGAGGTGGGGAAGATGTTGTTTAAGGGTACAAACTTGCATCTAGTAGATAATTAAATTGTAGAGATCTAATGCACCACATACTGGTTATAGTCAATAATACTGTATTAAAAACTTTAAAATTATAAGAGATTAGATCTTAATTGTTCTCAGCACAGAAAAAGAAATGGTAATTATGTGATGTGATATATAGCTAACACTAGGATGATAATCATATTGCAATATATAAATGTATCAATAGGTTGTACATCCCAAATTTACACAATGTTATATGTGAATTATATCTCAATTTTCAAAAAGAAAAGCTTCCTGGAGAAAGTTACACATGCTTTGAATTTTAAAGGATAAAGAAGATAGTGTGACATGAAAAAAAGGAGAGGAATGTATCTAAACTAAGAGAGCAAAGTGTGCAAAGACCTCAAGGTGAGAAACAGTATGGATTCCAAAGCCTATGGGACATCAAGGGGAGATGACCAGTGAATATTTGCAACTGAAGTTGTAGGTAGAAATGTGGCATCATCCACTAGAATGAGAAAGATCAGAGTGTGCAAAGTTAGAAGGGGTAGCAACTATACACTATTGGGCTTGTGGTAGGAGGTAGAATAGCCTCTCGAAGGTTTCTGAGTCCTAACCCCTGGGACCCGTGAATATATTACCTCACGTGAAAAAAGGACTTTGCAGCTGATCAAGTTAAGGATCTTGAGGATCTTGAATCTTGGATTATATAGGTGGGCCCCTTGTAAACACAAGGGTCCTTGTAAGTGAAAGAGGGAGACAAAAAGGTTAGAGTCAGTGAGAGGTTTGAAGATGCTACACTGATGTCTTTGAAGATAGAGGAAGGGGCCACAGGCCAAGGAATTCAGGCATCTTCTAGAGGCTGGAAAAGGTGAGAAAACAGATTCTCACCTGCAGTCTCCAGAAGGAATGCAGCCCTGCCCACAGCTTGATTCATCCCAGTGAAACCCATTTTGGACTTCCGACCTCTGAACTGTAAGATAATAAATCTGTGTTGTTTTAAACCATGTTAAAAAAGGGGGTGGGGATTGGGGCACCGGGGTGACTCAGTCAGTTAAGCGTCTGTATTCAGCTCAGGTCATGATCCCAGGGTCCTCGGATCGAGCCCCACATCAGGCTCCCTGCTCTGCAGGGAGCCTGCTTCTCCCTCTGTCTCTGCCTCTCTCTCTCTGTCTCTCATGAATAAATAAATTTAATTTAATTTTAAAGGGGGGGGGGCGCCTGGCAGGCTCAGTTGGAAAAGCACACAGCTCTTGATCTCAGGGTCATGAGTTCAAGCCCCATGTTGGGTGTAGAGATTACTTTAAAAATAATAAAAATCTTTAAAAAAGGGGGGGGGTTGGGGGGCATCTGGGTGGCTCAGTTGGTTAAGCGTCCGACTCTTGGTTTCAGCTCAGGTCATAATCTCAGGGGCATGAGATAGAGCCCTGCATCAGGCTCTGCACTCAGTGAGGAGTCTGCTAAAGTTTCTCCCTCTCCCTCTGCCCCTCCCTACTACATAAGCATGCATTCTCTCTCTCTCAAATAAATAAATAAATTTTTTAAAAAGCGGGGCAATGGGGATATATAGATTTCTAGGAGCTATAATTACCTAGTGCTGTGGTTCTCAACCTTGGCCATGTTTTATTCAATTTTTTAAGTGATTTATTTGTTTAGGGGCACCTGGGTGGCTTAGTTGGTTAAGTGTCTGCCTTCAGCTCAGGTCACAATCCCAGAGTCCTGGAATCAGCTCCAAGCCAGGATCCCTGCTCAGCAAGGGAGTCTGTTTCTCCCTCTCCCTCTGCCCTTGCTCATGTGTGCTCTCTCTCACTCTCTCTCTTTCTCTCAAATAAATAAATAAAATAAGAGATTTTTTTTAAGGGGAGGAGGGGCAGAAGGAAAAGAAGAGGGAGAGAATATCCAGCAGATGCCCCACTGGATCCCATGACCCTGACATCATGACCTGAGTGAAACCAAGAGTTGGCCACTCAACCACCTGAGCCACCTAGGTGCCCCAACTTTGGCCATGTTTTAGAATCACCTCAAACCTTTTATAAATCCCAATGCTCAGGCCAATTAAATTATAATCTTGATTAGGACCCAGACATCAACATTTTTTGCAACTTCCTGGGTAATTCCAATGTGGGGCCAAACTTTATAACTACTGAACTAATTTATTTTTTACTTCATAATACTCCTTTGATGAAATATATAGTAATAAGTTTGATGTTAATTAAAATAACTTGTATAAAGATTTTAGTATCACTCATTTAGATTATTTCTGTTTTAAAAGCAATGGTCTTATAAATCAGAAGGGAGAATTGAGAGCTCCGTGTAAAGAAAAGAAAGTAACATTTGCTAGATTTCATGTTAAAAGCAACACAGAAATAGTGTCAGCTTCAAAATAGTTTCTTTTTTTAAAAAAAGATTTTATTTTTAAGCTATCTCTACACCCAATGTGGGGCTCTAACTCACAACCCCGAGATCAAGAGTTGCATGCTCCACGAACTGAACCAGCTAGGCGTCCCCAAAATAATCTATTTCTAAAGCCAAATGTGGTTAGTAAATAAAAAATTACCACTTAGGAAAATGTACTCTAATTTTCAGGATCCAAATGAGATTATTGGAAGTTCTATAATCAGCAACTATGGAAAAAATAGCTGGAGGAAGCAATTGCACTACTGGGTATTTACCTCAAAGATACAAATGTAGCGATCTGAAGGGGCAGCTGTACCCCAATCTTTATGGCAGCAATGTCCACAATGGCCAAACTATGGAAAGAGCCCAGATGTCCATCGGCAGATGAATGGATGGGGAAGATGTGGCATATATACATAATGAAATACTACTCAGCCATCAAAAGGAATGAAATCTTGCCATTTGCAGCGGCATGGATGGAACTAGAGGGTGTTATGCTAAGCAAAATGAGTCAATCAGAGAAAGACAAGTATCGTAGGATCTCACTAGTATGTGGAATTTAAGAAACAAAAATACAGGGGAAGAGAGGAAAAAATAAAACAAGACAAAATCAGAGAGGAAGACAAACTGTTAAAGACTCTTAATCATAGGAAACAAACTGAGGGTTGCTGGAGGGAATGAGGGTGGGGGGTTGGGGTGGCTGGGTGCTAGACATTAAGGAGGGCACATGATGTAATGAGCACTGGGTGTTAGATAAGACTGATGAAAAAAATAAATTGCTCTTGTATCTGAAAAAAAATGTGTAATCTTAACCCTCTTATCTATTTCACCCATCCCCCCACCCACCTCTCCTCTGGCAACCACCAGTTTGTTCTCTGTGTTTAAGAGTCTAGGTTTTTGTTTGTCTCTCTCTCTCTTTTTTTTTTTTTTTAAGATTTTATTTATTTATTTGATGGAGAGAGAGCCAGCGAGAGAGGGAACACAGGCAGGGGGAATGGGAGAGGAAGAAGCAGGCTCCCAGCGGAAGAGCCTGATGTGGGGCTCCATCCCAGGACTCTGGGATCACACCTTGAGCCGGAGGCAGACACTTAATGACTGAGCCACCCAGGTGCCCCTGTTTGTCTCTTTTTATCTTTGTTTGTTCATGTCTTAAAAATTCCACATGTAAGTGAACTCATGGTATTTGTCTTACTCTAACTTATTTCACTTGGCATTATACCCTCTAGGTTCATCCATGCTGTTGTAAATGGCAGGATTTCATTCTTTTTTATGGCTGAGTAATATTCTATGGTGTGTGTATCATATCTTCTTTATCCATTCATCTGTTGATGGACACTTGAGTTACTCCCATATCTTAGTTATTGTGAATAATGCTGCAATAAACATAGGGGTTCATATATCTTTTAAAAAAAAGAAATAGCTGGAGGAAATTATGTTGTTTAATAAAATTAGAAGTCTTTATTCCTCTGCTAAACCCAACTTCTCTTAATCGAAGTTTGTTAGACAGTTTAACTTTGTGTTTAAGCTTTAAAAGAACAAAACATGTTTTGCTTATATCAATTTTAACCCGGTGAGAAAAATCTAATAGAGAAAGTAGCACATGGCAGTGCTGATCTAGTTCTAGTTCCATGAGTCATAGCTGTAGAGACTTAGAAGGCAAAAAACAAACAAACAAACAAACAAACAAAAAACACAAAAGCAGCAGCTATTCAATGAATTGAAGGTTTGGAAAAATGAGGTAAGACTAACTTAAGTGGAAATGAGTTTGGTAAGCCACCCCAGACTACAATACATATTTATTTCAGCATTTCTGTTTTGATCTTTACAGATGGATGAGAATCAAGAATAGGATATAATTTTCTTTTTTTTCAATTCTCCCTGAACCATTGTTAACCAAGGTGGTAGTGTACAAAGTGAACAGAACAAATGAGCAATTTTTTTTTTAGGTTCCCAAATATTTAACTGCTAGGAAACCACCAAAGTGAATGCATTTTTTGTACTATTAAATTAATTCTTAATTGTGATAATTCACACAAGCTAGGTAAATCTTAACTTTTCAGTAAAGAAAAAAAAGAAAGAAAGAAAGAAAGACCAGAGCCACATCTTCTGATTTCTCAATTTCAAATTCAGAGATTAGTACAACTGGCTGGTGTGAAGAATGGAGGATAGCCAAACAAAAATAAAAGCAAAGAGATAGGGGTGCCTGGGTGGCACAGCAGTTAAGTGTCTGCCTTCAGCTCAGGGCGTGATCCCAGTGTTATGGGATCGAGCCCCACATCAGGCTCCTCCGCTATGAGCCTGCTTTCCTTTCCCACTCCCCCCTGCTTGTGTTCCCTCTCTCGCTGGCTGTCTCTCTCTCTGTCAAATAAATAAATAAAATCTTAAAAAAAAAAAGCAAAGAGATAATTTAGGATAACAAATAGCCTAAGCAAAATGGAGCCTGAGAAGGGAAAGAAAATGACTTAAGCTATACTTCGAAAATCGAACCAACAGGATTTGCTGAAATACTGTATGTGAGGGGGTAAAGATGAGGAAAAGGGAGCAATGAAAAATGCCGCCCAGATTTTTGACTTGAGCAATTGTTGGATATGCTATTAACTGAGGTGGAAATAACTGGTGTTGAGCTAGGGCAAGAGTTGGCAGTGACATCAAGGATTTCCTTCACTCACTTGTTTATGGCTGGTCTCCTGAAGGCATTTTAGTGTGTGTGTGTGTGTTTATATTTTTTCCCCTCTGAAATGGGTGATGAAGAGGAGACCTAAGGCCAGGTCTAGGGCTCTTTGAAATGAAGGGGAGGTGAGGAGAGGAGAAGGAACTAGCAAAGGAAATTGAAAAAGGGAAGCCAATGAGGCAGATGGAAAATAGGAGCAGGCAGTCACTGAAGCCAAGGGAGGAAAGCAATTCAAGAAGGAGGAAAATGATTAGGATATGATTGTGCTTACTCATGACCCTGGTTAATACGGTATCAGCTAATGGAAAATTATGAGACATATCTGCACTTGTGGCTGCACCTATGACAGAACATGTACTTATGTCACAGCGACGTTCAATATGTTCTGTTCTCCCCACCCTTCTTTCCCCACAAAATTTCCGTTATCTGTCATAAAACTGATGATGGTATTCCTCTTACTAATTTCTCTCTTCTACCTGAAATAACAGTGAAGGGTCTTACAGATTTAAAGAGTAATGTACGTTAATTGTAGAGAGCTTGGAAAATGTAGACAAGTTCAAAAACGAAAAAAAAAAAACCCCATAATTGCAACACCCAGAGATACCATCTCTAACATTTGGTGTAGGTAAGTACTCCAACTAAATAAACGAGTATTACAAAATTGAGCTCACGTTAAATATAGTGCTTGTAATATGTTTTCTTTAACTTAGAAATATATTATTAACATTTTTCATGTCACCAAATAGTCTTTTAAGCACCACTTTAATAACTGTATTATTACATTATTGACTAGACCATAATTTAACCAATCTTCTATTGTTTAAATTCAAGTTTTTTCCCACTGTTTTGCTACTATAAACATCGTAAAATTGCTACTGGTTAACGGTATAGACTTTGACACCTAACACATCTGGTTTAAATTCTATTTCCATGGCTCACCAGCTGTGTGCCCTTGAGAAATTATTGAACGAATTAGTTTTCAGTTTCCTCATCTATAAAATGACTATAATAATAGTATCCATTTTAAGGATTACAGGTAAAGTACTTAATATATTACCCCTAAAGCAATTAATGCTTAATAAATGTAAATTATTGCAATAATTATAGCATATGTTGTTAAATTACTATCTTTTAAATTTTTCAAAAAAATTATAAAAGCTTTTCTGATCAATTTACCTATTTACCATTCTGTTTACCAGTTAGTCTGGTTAGCATCTGGGAGATCATATAATCTTTGATTCAGTCACAGATTCCATTAATTTCTTGGACCAAAAGAGGTAACTCTTTTTTTTTTAATTTTATAATTTTAATACAATTCAAATCAGTGTGCAAGGTTCCTATCAGCTCCTTCACTGCCAACCCTGGGGGCAGGGACTACTTCAGGTTTCTTGCCTTCTCTTTGTCTGCAATGACCAAGGTATAAAGGTATCTGCTGCATCGAACTTTAATCTATATTATTTTTATTTTTCTTGATCATGACGGATTTGGCTTCCTTTCCCCCGGCTGTAAGCAGAAAAACGTGATTTGTTCAATTTTGTGAGGAACGGCTAGGAGGGATGCAGGGGAGCGCAAAACCTGCACAGCAAGCAGCAAGAAGGGAGGACAGAAAAGCCAAAAGAGGTAACTCTTGACAATGGGCTCTTCTTTGCTCATCCAGACCATTAGGAAACCATGAAGCAAAACTATTTAATTGCTTTTTTTCAGATTCAGAAACTCAGAATCAATTCTTCCAGATCACATAAAATACCATAAACTATCTAGGACTGAACACAAGGAACTGTTCTGCCTGCTCAGCTCCCAGTGTTGCCTGCTTCTTCTCCGCCACTTTTTTTTAGAGATTTATTTGAGAGAGAGAGAGAATGAGCAAGGGGGAGGAGCAGACTCCACGCTGAGCAGGAAGCCTGACGTGGGGCTCAATCCCAGGACATTGAGATCATGACCTGAACCGAAGGCAGATGCTTAACCGACTGAGTGACCCAGGCGCCCCCATCTATCTGTTTTTTTTAAAAAAAAAAGTGAAAAAAACCTGTGTGTACACACGTATAATAAGCTTATACATATTCATAAAAGATCTATAGAAAGATTATAAGAAAGTCAGTACTACTTGATCCTCTAGGAGAGAACCAGGTAGCTGGGGGACAGATATGAAAGGAAACTTACTGTTGTATATACCCCCATTATACCTGCTGAATGTTTGTGCTCTGTGTAAGTTATCACCTTTCTGAAAAAAGTCTGCCACTTTTTTTAAAGATTTCATTTATGTATTTATTAATTTATTTATTTGAGAGAGAGAGAGCTCGAGCAGGGGGAGGAGCAGAGGGAGAAGGACAAGCAGGCTCCATGCTGAGTGCAGGCCTGAGGCAGAGTTTGATTCCACAACCCTCGAGATTGTGACGTGAGCTGAAATCAAGAGTTGGATGCCCAACTGACTGAGCCTGCCAGGTGCCCTCACACATTTTGGAGGTGGTGAAAGGAGAGACGGCTAAGCAAAGGTCATGTGGTATCTAGGAACAAGTATAGAGGTATTGAATTCCATCCTGCCTAACATGACACCTTCACCATCCCAGACTGTCCTCTAGCACTCCCCCAACTGCTCATAGACTACAAACTGTACCAGGTTTCCAACCCCACCAGATCCTTTTGCTTATGTGTCAACAAAGAATTATTTTGACTTCCTTCGTAGTGAACGGAGTTGTCACTCCGTATGTCTTGGTCACTTTTTTATTACCGAAAATTCTTCAGGGTTCCTAACATGTGAGCTACTTGAATCAAAAGTTTTGGCCAGGTGATTTTTTTTGCACAAAAGCAGGAGCAGCCAGACAAAGTTTCCACTCCCCTCCCACCTCCCAAACCATCTCTATTTTGTGGCTTGTGGGTCGTCTACTGTGGTCTTTTTCTGCTAGGTTCCTAGTGTGTCATGGAACCTAGGGAAAGTACAGGTACTATGTTTACACGGCCTTCACTTCTATTTAAAAAATCTCTTCTGCGGAGTCTGTAAAGTGTTTGTTTGTTTTTTTCTTTTTCACTGCAGCACCTGTTGCTCCAGCTCTGACCATTAGCCAATAAGCACTAAGGTCTGAAGCCAGTTTCTGATGGGGGAAGTAGGGAGGGTACCCATCAAACTGGTTTTACTGCCTGAAGATGACTGATTACCCCAGTTTTAAAAAGAAATGGAACATACAAAATAACATCAGTCCTTGGATTTCCCAATGCTGAAACTGAGTGGAGGGCTGCAAGCAGCTACTAATACACTTCTGTTTTTAACTGCCCTGTAGACCCAGCTTTAGAGAGCTGCATTGTTCTCACCAATAGTGCAGACTGAATTGTACCCATTTGGATTGAAAGAGTTGTTATGTCCCCAGGCACCTAACTGATGGCAGGGTCATTCTGACAGTGAAGACAATGAATGTCCTGGGTTAAATCTGGAGGCCCGTGAGTCCACTCAGTTTAAGTGCTGGCATTTAACTTCTCAACTTGTAAAAACCACTGCATTTAGTTCCCTAAAAAATTCATTTCAAATAATGAGGAAAAGAGTTTAATTCTATTTGAAGCCAGTTTCCTACATTCCTATTTAACTCAGAACTCTGAGCCTCACCTTCTTCATCTGTAAAACAGGGCTAATAATACCTACCAAATAAGATTGTTCTAAGGATCAAGTGAGAAAGGGATTACCACTAGATATAGTAATCACCTTAAAAAGGAAGTTTTAATATTTGTTATATAATGAACCAATAATGCAGGAGGAAAAACAATTTTTCTTTAAGAATCACACAAATATATATAACAATTTTTTTCTTAACCAATGCAGCATTGGCAATAAATGCCCTCATACTTGCAAAGGTATGAATAATTCTCTCATTTTTTTATTTTTAAAAGATTTTATTTATTTATTTATGTATTTGAGAGAGAGAGAGAGAGAGAATGCATGCATG
This sequence comes from Ailuropoda melanoleuca, assembly GCF_002007445.2. NCBI lineage: Eukaryota > Metazoa > Chordata > Mammalia > Carnivora > Ursidae > Ailuropoda > Ailuropoda melanoleuca. Next base: position 104,809,328 of record NC_048222.1, on the reverse strand, counting down.
CTTGGGGTGGGAGGGAGGAACAGAGGGGGGAGGGAGAGGGAGAGAATCTCTAGGAAACTCCATGCTGAGGGCAGAGCAGAAGCGGGTTTGATCTCACAAACTTGAGATCACAACCTGAGCCTAAAACCAAGAGTCAGGAGCTTAGCTGACTGAGTCACCCAAGTGCCCCTAATTCTTTTTTTTTTTTAAGATTTTATTTTTAAGTAATCTCTACACCCAACGTGGGCCTCAAACCTGCAACCCTGAGATCGAGAGTCCCACACTCTGCCAACCGAGCCAGTCAGGCACCCCAGATATGAATAATTCTTACCTTCAAGATCATTTTTAATTGCCCCTCTTTTTACATCCACAGAATGCTGCTTTTGCTTATCAACCCTTATCTTTTTCTGCTTTGAGTTTTAATTCCTTGCTTATCAATCTCTTTCCCCCACAAGATTGGACATTCCAGGGGTTTTTCCACTCTTACAACATCTGGCACGGTGGCTTGTATACAGCATGTTTTCCATAAAAGTTTGCGTTAAAATGAAGGAAGTTGAAAGCTGAATTTGTTACAGGACCTCACTGTTTCCCATTGACAGGGGTGTCCTGATTGGAGCCCACTTTTGTTCTCTGTCAACAGAAAAGGGACCAGAGAAAGAGATATAGATATTATCAGAATGAGTTACAGAGGAAGAAGTTTCAGTAAAGAATGAAGGTGAAATTGTTGAATGCCACAGATAGGTAGGGAAGGAGGAGGGTGATCAAAGTCCATTGTTTTTTCTGGTGGTTAGTGATGACCTTCAATAGAACTGTCTCGTTAAGAGAGAGTAAAAGCTAGATTACTGTAAGCTTGAGAATGAGTGAGTGGTGACAAATGGCTGGAAGAGAGTATAGACCCTGCTTCTGGAAAATGAATTCCTTCAGGGTTGAGCTCCAGTTCACCATGACACATAAGCAACCTCCACAGTTCTACACTCCAGCCACGCCGACCATATCACAGTTTCCTCTTCACACACAGTGATTTCCCATCTCCAGGATTTGTTGTTGGTCTTCCCATATGATCTCAGAGTCCAGTGCCAATGACTCTGAAACCCTGAGGTCTTTTCCCAGTTGCTCCTGCTTAATGTGTTCTGTTCTGCCCTAAAGTTAGTAAGATATAAGTTGTAACTTTCTTTTTTTTTTTAATTTTATTTATTTATTAGACAAAGATAGAGACAGCCAGCAAGAGAGGGAACACAAGCAGGGGGAGTGGGAGAGGAAGAAGCAGACTCATAGTGGAGGAGCCTGATGTGGGGCTCGATCCCGGAATGCCAGGATCACGCCCTGAGCCGAAGGCAGATGCTTAACCGCTGTGCCACCCAGGCGCCCCAGTTGTAACTTTCTTAAGTCACTTAACACATTCAGGCTGGGATTACTGTTAGGCAAATACATGATTTCTAAACTAAAACCACTTTTTATAATAAGATACTACCTATTAAATTGGATAACTAGTAGTAATGTAGATCCAGACAAAGAATTTTAAGTCAGAAAAATTAGTCAGGGGCACCTGGGTGGCTCAGTCGTTAAGCGTCTGCCTTCAGCTCAGGTCATGATCCCAGGGTCCTGGGATGGAGACCCGCATCCGCATCGGGCTCCCTGCTCAGCGGGAAGCCTGCTTCTCTCTCTCCCACTCCCCCTGCTGGTGTTCCCTCTCTTGCTGTGTCTCTCTGTGTTAAATAAATAAATAAAATCTTTAAAAAAAAAAAAGAAAAAGAAAAATTAAATCAAGAGACTTTAGAGTTCCAGCTGGCCGAAAAACATGTATTGAATGCCTTCTATGTGCAAAACACTGTGCCCTCAAGGAATTTAAGATTGAATGCAGAGGTCAGCAAATATTTTTTATAAACAGCCAGTAAATATTTCAGATTTTGTGGACAACACAGTCTCTGTCATATCTACTCAATTCTGCCATTGTAGCAGGAAAACGGCCATTGACACTACCTAAACTAATGAGATGGGCTGTGTTCCAATAACACTTCATTTATAGACACTGAAATTTCAATTTCATATAATTTTCACATGTCATGATACATTATTTTTCTTTGATTTTTTTCCCTGATCTAGAAACATAAAAACCCATTATTTAGCTTGTGGATCATACAAAAATAAGTGGCAGACCAGATTTGGCCCATGGGCCATAGTTTGCTGACCCCTGATCCAGCGAATGGACAGAAAGTTCACTCAGAAGCACTTTGAAGTTCCAGACCTAACACCAAAATAATCCACCATGTTGCTGCCATTTTGACAAGATTTGTGATTGACTTATCACATACAACATAGATTTTCACTTATTCACCAATATTTATTCAGTGCCTGCCTTATTCTGAGCACAGTGCCAAGCACTGAGGATACAGCTGTGAAGAGGTCAGAAAGATGGTTATTATTAGAAAGACCACTATTTTTCAACCACCACTGTAAAATAATTATCAAAGGATGCTAAAACCAAAGGGTGAAAGATTATTGAAGAACTAAATATTCACATATTCTTGAAATATCAAATTAACTATCAAGGGGGAAAGGTATTTTTACAATGAAGCAATCTGATAGACCCTGTCTTAATCAAGTGATTACTATGAAATCCATATCCTAGTGGGAAAGCCAGGCAATGTACCACTAAAAATATGTAATATAAAACCATTGAGAGATTGTAAATCCAGTGAAGAAATAAGTACGGTGATATGACAGAAAGTAGCTGGGTAGATGGGAGGGCTATTTTGGATACTGTATTCAGGAAAGACTTCTCTGCAGCGGTATCATTTCAGCTGAGACCCTCAAGATGAGCCAGCCATGTTAAATGCAAGTAGAAAAAGTATTCCCGGGTAAGGAAATAACAATTGCAAAAGCAAATGTGTCATGAAATAATTGGAGAGAGGCAGACAGGAGCCAGACTATACAAAGCTATAGGCCATTGTTAAGACTTAAGATTTTATTTAAAATCCAGTGAGAGAGAGAACAAACTGATGGTTACCAGAAAGGAGTTGGGTGGGGGAGATGGATGAAATCAGTGATGGGGATGAAGAAGGGCACTTGCTGTGATAAGCACCAGGTATTACATGGAAGTGTTGAATCACTATATTGTACACCTAAATATTACACTGTATGTTAACTAACTGGAATTGATAACAACTTAAAAAAATAATAAAAACATAATAGAAAAATAAAATCCAATGAGAAATGTTTGCATAACTTTGTAAACAGTACTCATCAAAAAGTGAGTTTATGGGGAACCTGGGTAGCTCAGTCAGTCAAGTGTCCAACTCTTGATCTCAGGGTTGTGAGTTCAAGCCCCATGTTGGGTTCCACAGTGGGCATGGAGCTTACTTAAAAAATAAGTAAATAAATAAAATAAAAAGTGAATTTACAACGATATGGTCAACTAATTGACAAAGCAAGAAAGAATATCCAATTGAAAAAAGACAGTCTCTTCAACAAATGGTGCTGGGAAAACTAGACAGCAACATGCAGAATAATGAAACTGTACTACTTTTTTACACCATACACAAAAGTAAATTCAAAATGGGGATGCCTGGGTGGCTCAGTTGGTTAAACATCTGCCTTAAGCTCAGGTCATGATCCCAGGATCCTGGGATCACGTCCCCCATCAGGTTCCTTGCTCGATGGGAGCCTGCCTTTCCCTCGGCTGCTGATCCCCCTGCTTTGTTCTCTCTCTCTCTCTGACAAATAAATAAATAAAATCTTAAAGAAAAAACAAAAACAAATTCAAAATGGATGAAAGACCTAAATGTGAGACAGGAAATCATCAAAATCCTAGAGGAGAACACAGGCAACATCCTCTTCGACCTCAGCTGGAGCAACTTCTTACTAGACACATTACCAGAGGCAAGGGAAACAAAAACAAAAATGAACTATTAGGACTTCATCAAGATAAAAATCTTCTGAACAGCAAAGGAAACAATCAACAAAACTAACAAGCAGCCTATAGAATGGGAGAAAATATTTGCAAATGACATATCCAATAAAGGTTTAGTATCCAAAATCTATAAAGAACTTGTCCAACTCAACACCCAAGAAACAAATAATACAGAAATGGGCAGAAGATATGAATAGACATTTTTCCAAAGAAGACATCCAGCTGGCTAACAGACACATGAAAAGATGCTCAACATCACTCATCATCAGGAAATACAAATCAAAACCATGATGAGATACCATTTCACACCTGTGAGAATGGCTAAAATTAACAACACAAGAAACAACAGGTGTTGGCAAGGATGAGGAGAAAGAGGAACCCTCTTGCAGTGTTGGTGGGAAAGCAAACTGGTGCAACCACTGTGAAAACAGTATTGAGGTTCCTCAAAAAGTTAAAAGTAGAACTATCCTGGGGTGCCTGGGTGGCTCAGTCAGTTGAGCATCCAACTTTTGGTTTTGGCTCCGGTCATGATCTGGAAATGGAGGCCCAGGTGGGGCTCCTAGTTCATCAGGGAGTCTGCCTCCCCTCTCTCCCTCTCTCTTTGTCCATCCCCCTCCCTCTTTCTCAAATAAATAAATAAATAAATAAATCTTTAAAAAAAAATAGAACTTCCCTACAATCCATCAATTGTACCACTAGGTATTTACCCCAAGGATACGAAAATACAGATTTGAAGGGGTATATGCACCCCGATGTTAGCAGCATTATCAAGGATAGTCAAATTATGGAAAGAGCTCAAATGTCTATCAACCAATGAATGGATAAAGAAAATGTGGTATATATATATACAATGGAATAGTACTCAGCCATCAAAAAGAATGAAATCTTGCCATTTGCAATGACATGGATGGAGCTAGAGTGTATTATGCTAAGTGAAATAAGTCAGTCAGAGAAAGACACATACCATATGATTTCACTCCTATGTGGAATTTAAGGAGCAAAACAGGTGAACATATGGGAGGGGGGAAAAAGAAAAAAGAGAGAGGGAAACAAACCATAAGGGACTCTTAGAGAACACGCTGAGGGTTGATGGAGGGAGGTGAGTGGGGGATGGGCTAGATGGTGTTGGATATTAAGGAGGGCACTTGTGATGAGTGCTGGGTGTTGTATGTAAGTGATGAGTCACTGAATTCTACTCCTGAAACCAATATTGCACTGTATGTTAACTAACTAGAAATTAAATTAAAAATTCAAAAAGAAATAAAATAAAATAAAAAGTGAATTTATGGTATGTGAATTATATCCCAATAAACTATCTAATTAAAATAAAAATAAATTTGAGAATCCATTAAAGATTTTAAACAGGAACATGACATGACTTAATTCACCTTTAAAAAGTTCACTCTGGTGAACGGCAGCTTTCTTGAGTCACATATCCTTAGTGGGTTGTATTAAGGTTCTAAACATGTCTGATCTCTCCAATAATCTATAAGTGGTTGAGTCGTGGAAGTGGTGTCCAATTTACCTTTCTATTCTCCAGAGTGTCAAGCCCAGTGTCTTACTCATGTTTTATGTTCAGAAAATATTTGCTAGGGGCGCCTGGGTGGCACAGCAGTTAAGCGTCTGCCTTCGGCTCAGGGCGTGATCCCAGTGTTATGGGATCGAGCCCCACATCAGGCTCCTCCGCTATGAGCCTGCTTCTTCTCCCACTCCCCCTGCTTGTGTTCCCTCTCTCGCTGGCTGTCTCTATCTCTGTCAAATAAATAAATAAAATCTTTTAAAAAAAAAAAAGAAAAAATATTTGCTAAATGAAATAATTAACAACCCCCTCTAGACAAACACACACCCACACACACACATATCTCAATGATAACTACATATTCTGTATCTTTTACACAATTTTCACTTTTTGGAATCAAGAAATCAGTGCCTAAACATATATTCAATATGGTTTATCATCAATTTTAAATATAATTTTTTAAAGATTTTTTAAAAGATTTATTTATTTATTTATTTATTTATTTATTTATTTGACAGAGAGAGAACATGAGTGGGAGGGGCAGAGGGAAAGGGGGAGAGAGAATCTTAAGCCTGGAGCCCAATGTGGGGCTCAATCTCACAACCCTGAAATCATTACCTGAGCCAAAATCAAGAGTCAGACACTTAACTGACTGAGCCACAAGGCACCCCCAAATCCCACTGATATAAAACACCCCTAGATAGTTCCATTCAGTCATGGGATTGTTTGTGGATAACTTTAGTTTTATTTTTGAGGATTTATTTATTTATTTTAGGGAGAGAGAGGAGGGGGGTAGGGGCGGAAGGAGAGGGAGAGAGAGAATCTCAAGTGGACTCCCCAGTGAGCATGGAGCCCGATGCAGGGTTCAATCCCAGGGCTCTGAGATCATGACCTGAGCTGAAATCAAGAGTCGGATACTTAACCGACTGAGCCACCAGGAGTCCCTAATTTTATTTTTGTATATTTTGCTACATTTTTCAAGTTTCCTATTAATGAACTTGTAATACTTTTATAATCAGAGCAAGTGGCTTAAGACCTTGAAATGTTCATCTCTTCTAGACTATTAAAAAATGAAAAAAAAAATAAGATGGCTAATTTTAAAAACTGAGTACACATAATCCAAGAATGATTTCTGCCCAAATTTCAGCGTCTGCAGCACTCTTCCTCACCCAGGTAAGGCCACTCATTCGTTCATTTGTTTATTCATCAATAAAATACTATCAGGCCAGGGCTGATAATTCTACAGCTCTGGGGCAAGTGGGCAGGGGGTTGGGGGAACCATACATTCACTTAGAATATGGTGTGAATGGCACCCTCTGGAATTGTGTAACACTTAGGCACTTAGCAGGTACTGGTCCAGGCACTTTGTAAGCCCTAGAGGTAAAAGAGTAAACAAAGCAGTTCTCACATTGTGTTATAATTACATGTTTAATTATCTGCCTTCCCTAGAGTGATGTAAACCCTGTGAGGCCAGGAACCACATAGAGGATAAATCAGATTTCTGCAGGAGGTGATGACTAAGATTTAGGAGTTTAGCAAGCAGAGAAGGGGCAGAGTCAAGGAAGAAGATTCCTATCAGAAAAAAACAGTATGTGGGAAGGCAAGAGAAAATTGTGTTTGACAAATTATGTTTGGTTAGGAAAGAGATCAACAGTAAGGAAGTGGAGAGAGACCCACCTTGGAGGGATTTGTAGTCACAATAAAGAATTTAGACTTAATCCTAAAGCCAAGGAGAACCCATAAAGAGTTTTAAGGAGGGAAATGGCTGGATCACATTTATGCATTCCCAAACCATATGCTGGATTAGAGACAAGATCTAACTAAAGGCAGGGTACTTTGTTTAGAAGCTAAACAGCCTAAAAAATAGGGATTCATAAATCGGAGTCTATTGTAAATTGAACTTGAATAAGAAAAAAAAATACATCTTTTTTTTAAACAAGAGGAAAACAAACAGAAGTGTATTAAAATGTATACATCAGGTATAGATGGAAGATACCAGGGGAAACTGAGAAACTAAAAAAAAAAAATCCTTATCTTTACTGATCCCTAATTGAAATTTAGGAATTCTTCTTGTTATCAATGTTAGCACTAAACCACAGTACTATTAACAATGTCTGTGGGGCACCTGGGTGGAGCAATTGGTTAAGCTTTGGACTCTTGATTTCGGCTCAGGTTGTAATCTCAAGGTCATGAGACTGATCCCCACATCAGGCTCCTCGCTCAGTGCAGAGTCTCCTTGAGACTCCCTCTCCCTCTGCCCCTCCCCACTGCTCTCTCTCTCTCTCTTTCAAATAAATAAATAAACCTTTAAAAAAATGTCTGTGACTTTTTTATCAATAGAAATCAGATATTTCCTTTTGTTTTTAAAAGATTGTATTTATCTATTTATTTAGAGAGAGTGCCCAAGAATTGGGGGAGGGGCAGAAGGAGAGGGAAAGAGAGAGAAGCAGACCCCAGCTGAGTGCAGAGCCCAATGTGAGGCTTAACCCCATGACCCTGAGAACATGACCTGAGCTGAAATCAAGAGTGGGACGCACAACTGACTGAGCCACCCAGGCTTCCTGAAATCAGATATTTTCATAATACATTCCAGTGTTTGCAGATATCTTAAAACACTGTTTATTCTCATTGCTACTGTGAAATTCTAGTTGTTATTATACCCACTCTTGGACCTTATTACAACGGATTAATAAAGAAATATATGTATTGCAGGGCACCAGGTGGGTCAGTTGGTTAAGCAACAGACTGTTGATTTCGGCTCAGGTCCTGATCTCAGGGTTGTGGGATCAAGCCCCACGATGGTCTCCGTGCTAGATGTGGAGTCTGCTTAAGATTCTCCCTCTGACTCTTCCTGCCCTCCCTCTTTCCGAAAGAAAGAAAGAAAGAAAGAAAGAAAGAAAGAAAGAAAGAAAGAAAGGAAAGAAAGAAAGAAAGAAAGAAAGAAAGAAAGAAAGAAAGAAAGAAAAAGAAAGAAAGAAAAAGAAAGGAAAGAAAGAAGGAGAAGAGAAGAAATACATGTATTGCATTTATATCTTAAATATTGAGAAAACTGCACTGAAATATAATAGTTTCCAACTTTATACATTTAAAAACTTTACTCTGAGAAGGGTCCATTGCCTTTACCAAATGGGCAAAGTGGGCTGTGACACAAAAAGGGCTTAAAATCCCTGCTCGGGCTCCAGTTATACTGCAATACCCAGGACTCCTCTAAAACACCAGGCTCCCTTCTTTGGCCTCCGCCTACCTCCCCAATCTCTTCTGCTTTAAATACCAGCTCTTTTCTACATCATCAGACTACCTCCTTCAGACCTCACCTCAGGATTCCCTGCACCAACCCCGTTTCCCACTCAGGTGTCCTTTCTGTATACCCTCATGACAACCTGTTTTTACTCCAAATATAGTATTTGCCACATGGACTTGGCATCCCACAATTTAACATTTGAGGTTTTAAATATCACAAGTGGCCCTGAAACTCTCGGACATGTAGTAATTTGTCAGTGTGCTGAGGCATGAAATAGGATTGCTACAGCTGACACGGAGTCACTGAGCAGTCAGGAGCCTGACTGCCCAGAGTCCACGCTGCTGCATGATGTTATTTAATGCGCACAACAAAGGTATAAAGGAAATCATATCATCCCCATTTTACAGATGAATAATGTGATGAAATCACAAATTAGAGTAGAATTAGTGGATCTGGAGATTTTCAAAGGTTGTCAGTTACAACTCTTTAGACCACTGCTCTGTTTCTAACTCAATCATAAGGAAGCGAGCAAGGACTGTGTTTTGAATCTTGACACCCCCAGGGCACAGACTGGGCCTGGTATTAGTAGGTTTTCAATAGAGGGTCTCCTGATTAGTAAGAGGAGGAATCCTAAGAATTCTGTCTTCTCTCACCAAAAAGAAATTTCCTGGATATCCTGGTCTTCATTTTGATCCCACCTAATTCCCAGCTCCTAGAAGAGTGCCTCGCTCATAAAAACTAGAAGTATTTATTAATCGACTGCTTGTCTAACTTTGTGTTTGACACCTTCTTTTATTGAGATAATTCTATAAATGCCTTTGAACTGCAAAATATGGTACAAAAGTATAAATAAGACCAATTTTATAGGTAACTAGTAACTCCAGCTTTCAACATTTCTATTCTTTGGGATAACTTGAACATCAGTCTCCTCAGTTATTACAGGAAATTTTTACTTATAAACTATGAAGAGAGATATCTATGTTTTGCCTTGGCTATTGATCATTAGCACACATTCAACTGGTACACACAGGTTAAGTGTACTTTTTTATATAATCATATTTTTCCTTAGATTCAAATAAAGTAAAAATAATAATATGTAATTTCTTAGTTTTTTCAGACTAATACTTTATCTCACAGAATGAAAAAAAATCAAAGCAAAAATAATCAGGAGAAAGTCTTAATTAAAACTTTTATTATGTTAAACTGAAGCGTAAGATTTTTTTCAAGATTATTTATTTAGTTAGTTATTTGACAGAGAGAGAGATGGCCAGCGAGAGAGGGAACACAAGCAGAGGGAGTGGGAGAGGAAGAAGCAGGCTCCCAGCAGAGCAGGGAGCCCGATGTGGGGCTCGATCCTGGAATGGAGCCAAAAGCAGATGCCCAATGACTGAGCCACCCAGGCACCCCGTAAGACTTGTTTTTGAGAGGGTTGAAGTTTTATGGTATTATTAGGTCAAAGAAAGAAGGGTACATCTTTTTTCTGTGTCTAGAATGTTAAGTATAAAAAGTGTCCTATCTCAAAATGCTTCCCTTCCTGACTGATCCAGAAATAGACACATAAAATCCAAATGTGAAATGTGCAAATTTCTACTTTACAGCTCCTTGCCCTTTTCTCTCATTAGCTTCATTGGAACTGAACTTGCTTAGATAGTCACTAATAACTATGTACCCCATGTATATTTAGAAGCCACCTTGCAGAGGCATTTGTCTTTGCCTCTAACGTACAGTTTAAATAAGCATTTCAGTTACTCTTTCTCACAGATCACAAAAGCCCCAGCTTTGTAAACTTAGTCACTTTCATTTTTTTAAAAAACAATGAATTTTCATGCGGTAAGGGATGACAAAAGCATTTAGTATTATTTCTTTATATGTTATGCAATAAAAGTAAATTTACTAATGTTTTTTAAGTAATTTATACAAAGATAGGGATAAACTATAAAAAGGAAAAACAATTTCAGTTCTTCCTTGTGAAATCTAGGAATACATTGACAAATAGGAATGTTTCAGTGAGACTGAATATATCCTGAGCCTACACATATAATGGGACCAAAATCATCTCCCCATCAGTGTTCTACCACACCTAAAAAGTCAACAGTGGGATTAATCATTAAAGGTTTTCTTAGCACACAAACATTTTTAACTCTAAGTCACTCTGTTAGTTTTATCATGAATTCATTACTGCTCATGTCATCTAGAGGACACCGTGGCCGCAAAGAAGTGATATATATAACAGGTAAGTTTTTATGGAGAAAAAAACTGCTAGAGAAGAAGGGTCATCTCTTAATATACCAAAGTAGGGACCCAGTATAGCCAGGAATTAACGCTTCACCATCTTTTAGAAGAAGGGTCATCTCTTAATATACCAAAGTAGGGACCCAGTATAGCCAGGAATTAACGCTTCACCATCTTTTTTTACAAAGATGATTCCGATCAAGAAAGAGTGACTTTGAGTTGGGAAATAGGTAAAGAAATTTAGCAAACAGTATCAGTTAAACCTCACACATGTCTTGCTAAGTGATCATTCTAAAGGACAAATCTCTAAACTTCCCACTTACAGCACAAAAGAGGCAAAGATTTAGTTCAAATATAAAATATACTATAATCTAGGGACGCCTGGGTGGCTTAGTTGGTTAAGTGTCCAACTCTTGGTTTGGGTTCAGGACATGATCTCAGGGTTTTGAGATTGGGCCCTGCATGGGGCTGGGCATGGAGCCTGCTCAAGAGTCTTTCTCTCTCTCTCTCTCCCTCTCTCTCCCTCTGCCCCTCCTCCCCCCTCCCCAGCCACTTGCATGTTTTCTCGCTCTCTAAAATAAATAAATAAAGTATACTATAATCTTATAGCTAAATGAGATTAAGTGAATTAAGAAAACATTTTCTGGGGCACCTGCTGGCTCAGTTGGAGGAGAATGCAACTCTTGATCTTGGGGTCATGAGTTCGAGCCCCATGATGGGTGTAGAGATTATTAAAGAATAAATGAATAAACTTAAAAAAAAAAGGAAGAAAACATTTCCTAAATTTCTGATTTAGGATGGCAGGTCAAACAGAGGCATTCCTTCCTTCCCAAATACCACCAAAACTAAGGAAGTACAGGAAAAAAAACAGTATCAAAATTTTGGAAGCTGAAAACATAAGAGGCCATGGTAATTGACTTAGATCCAAGCAACCTGACTCCCAAGACATCAGTAGGGAAATTGAAAACCTTCTCAATTTATTCTACAGGATCTTCAAAAGACATGGGAAGTGGTGGCAACAGGAACTTCTGGGACTTGCAGTTAGGAAGACTAGAGTAAAAGCAGTTTGATCTCCCCTTTTCAACGAGGGAGCAATTGCTCTTTTTCAAGCGTGGGAAAGATCAGACATTTATTCTCTCAAAAAAGTAAAACTTAACATCTCTAGACTATGAAAGTGCCTGGTGAAGTTGAAGGGATAGGTCTTGTACCCAAACAGATGGACTTACCAAATATTCAGACTGATTGCTTATTGCAGAGAACAATGCCAACCCCTCCCTTACTTAGTGTCCAGAATGTTAGCAATGAGGCACTTACCTCCTTAGCAGGATATTGGACATAACTTTCCTGGTGAATCTAGCCCAAGGGTTAACTTTGCCCACCCAAGTCACCCGATAGTAAAGTGTAGTCCCTAAGCCCCATATTCAGCACATCCAATGAGTTTTTTAGTCCCTCATGCTTAATCATGGGGTCATGTAGTGAAGTATTACCAGTCATTGAGGGAAGTTTCTAATGTGAAAGATATGGTGTACAAATACAAATGGAAAGGGGGGGCACCTGGGTGGCTCAGTCGGTTGAATATCTGACTCTTGGTTTCGGCCCAGGTCATGATCTCATGGGTTGTGGAATTGAGCCCCATGTTGGGCTCCTCACTCAGTGCAGAGTCTGCTCCAGATTCTCTCTCCCTCCCCTTCTGCCCCCTCCCCCCCAAATAAATAAATAAAATATTTTTTAAAAAGAAAAAAAGCAATAAGAGAGAAGCAAACTTTAAAAGGAAAAAGTCATTAATATCTTTAGGGTTATTTTTTTAAAAGCATACAGCATCCATGAAACAAGAATAGGACTGCTCAGAGAATAAAAATGAGTCATTGGGAATTAAAAGCTTGATAGAGGGATGCCTCGGTGGCTCAGTCAGTGAAGCATCTGCCTTCGGCTCAGGTTATGATCCCAGGGTCCTGGGATTGAGTCCTGCATCGGACTCTTTGCTCAGCAGGGACTCGAGAAGCTCCTTGCTTCTCCCTCTGCCTGCTGCTCCCCCTGCTTGTGTTCTCTCTCTCTCTGACAAATAAATAAATTAAAATCTTTAAAAAAAAAGCTTGATAGAAAAAAACCAAAAACACAACAACCCTTAAAGATGGATTAAAAGATAAAGTTGAAGAAAGCACTTCTGGAAGTAGAGGGGAAAAAACAGATATGGGAAATAGGAGAAAAAAGATAAGAAAACTGAAGAAAAAGAAAAAGTAGAACAAAGGAAATCATCAAAATAATTCAAGAGTTTAAAGTCTTGGTTTCCAGATTTAGAAAAACCCACCAAGTGTCAAGGAAGGCAGATGTAGACAGATTCGTAACAAGTCACCCATTGTGAAATTTCAGGAAACCGGGGCAGAGAAATGATTCCACCAGCTTTCAGGAGCAAAAGTAAACAGGTGACACACAAAGGATAAAGAAACGTTAACAGCTTTGGACTTCCCTACGATAGCACTGGAAGCAAGATAATAGGCTTTCAAAAAGCAAGAGAAATACATTCAAAATCCTGAACAAAATAATCTCCAACCATAATCCTGTCCTCAGAAACTCTCAATCGAGAATGAGGATTAAACAAAAATATTTTCAGACATTCAAGTTCTCAATTTATTTCTCATGTATCTTTTCTTAAGAAGCTACTAGAGGATATGCTTCATCAATATGAGAGAATAAACCAGAAAGAGGAAGACATGAAATACAGAGTGTACACAAGGGAGAGGGAATCCCCAATGACAACCATGCCCCACACGTGGGAGTAACCAGGTCAGGTGGGGAAGTATGACTAAAGAATCAGACATGATCAACACTGTCCTTATCAAAGTCCTCTGCCATTATACCCCCTTTTAGTTTGATGATAGAGTGCTTGGGCGAGCCTGACCCATGTTCTTTCCTGGGTTTGACTTGTCTTGACCATGTGTTGATGATGTTTCTGCTCTCCTTTTCATCGAGGACCATCATTTCACCTCAAAAGCATTTGGGCTTGACTTAGTGCTAAGACCTAGAGGGAGGCCATAGGAGCTAAAAGTAGAAACTACAGAGCAGAGCTCTCTGATCAAGCTTCAGCTGTGTGACCAGTATCTGCTTCACACTACATCCGTGTCAGATGGGTGGATCCTAATAAGTTCTGTATCCCAGGAGTCCCTGCAGAAAGAGGACATTTCTTGGGGGGCCTGGGTGTCTCAGTGGTTGGGCTTCTGCCTTCGGCTCAGGGCGTGATCCCAGCATTACGGGATCGAGCCCCACATCAGGCTCCTTCGCTGGAAGCCTGTTTCTTCCTCTCCCACTCCCCCTGCTTGTGCCCTCTCTCGCTGGCTGTCTCTATCTCTGTCAAATAAATAAATAAAATCTTAAAAAAAAAAAAAAAAGAAAGAGGACATTTCTTGTAAACTCTCAGAGGAGTTGAAACCACACTATGACCCAGAGACTACATTCAGTTTATTTTCTCCTGATAGCCTTCAACAAATGATGATAATATTGCCTTTTCCTTATACAACTAGGTTTGCGATTGCTATTATAGTTTTCAAAACTAAATAGTATATTCTTTAGTGATATATATACACGGATGGTGGGACAAAGCAAATGAATAGTGGACACAAAATCAAAATAATAGTTGCCTCTGGGGAGAAAGAGGAAGATGTTATGGGAAGGAGCACACAGTAATGCCATTTCTTCATTCAGGGAGTGGGTACATGGATTTATCACGATTATTTAAAACTATGCCTATGTGCATATGTGGCTTATACACATTGTTCCATTTAAATGATAATTTTACAATAAAACATCTAAAAAAAACAAAAGAATCAAATAGACATTTTATTAAAGCATTTAACTGCATTTTATTAAAAGATGCTCCTGTTTTACACCAACTTTGATTTCAGATCTTAACCAAATTTAAAGTGTTTATAAAACTTAGTCCCCCTAGTACAACTGATTCAAATAAAAACATTTAGACAAAACAAAAACAAAACAAGGGGCGCCTGGGTGGCACAGCGGTTAGGCGCCTGCCTTCGGCTCAGGGCGTGATCCCGGCGTTGTGGGATCGAGCCCCACATCAGGCTCTTCTGCTATGAGCCTGCTTCTTCCTCTCCCACTCCCCCTGCTTGTTGTTCCCTCTCTCGCTGGCTGTCTCTATCTCTGTCAAATAAATAAATAAAATCTTAAAAAAAAAAAAAAAAGAAAGAGGACATTTCTTGTAAACTCTCAGAGGAGTTGAAACCACACTATGACCCAGAGACTACATTCAGTTTATTTTCTCCTGATAGCCTTCAACAAATGATGATAATATTGCCTTTTCCTTATACAACTAGGTTTGCGATTGCTATTATAGTTTTCAAAACTAAATAGTATATTCTTTAGTGATATATATACACGGATGGTGGGACAAAGCAAATGAATAGTGGACACAAAATCAAAATAATAGTTGCCTCTGGGGAGAAAGAGGAAGATGTTATGGGAAGGAGCACACAGTAATGCCATTTCTTCATTCAGGGAGTGGGTACATGGATTTATCACGATTATTTAAAACTATGCCTATGTGCATATGTGGCTTATACACATTGTTCCATTTAAATGATAATTTTACAATAAAACATCTAAAAAAAACAAAAGAATCAAATAGACATTTTATTAAAGCATTTAACTGCATTTTATTAAAAGATGCTCCTGTTTTACACCAACTTTGATTTCAGATCTTAACCAAATTTAAAGTGTTTATAAAACTTAGTCCCCCTAGTACAACTGATTCAAATAAAAACATTTAGACAAAACAAAAACAAAACAAGGGGCGCCTGGGTGGCACAGCGGTTAGGCGCCTGCCTTCGGCTCAGGGCGTGATCCCGGCGTTGTGGGATCGAGCCCCACATCAGGCTCTTCTGCTATGAGCCTGCTTCTTCCTCTCCCACTCCCCCTGCTTGTGTTCCCTGTCTCGCTGGCTGTCTCTATCTCTGTTGAATAAATAAATAAAATCTTTAAAAAAAAAAAAAAACAAAAAGCAAAAAACAAAAAAACCTCATATGTCCTATACTCATAGAACATTCCAATCAAAAAGAAATCAAATGAGGGGTACCTGGCTGGCTCAGTTGGTTAAGCGTCTGCCTTTGGCTCAGGTCATGATCCCAGAGTCCTGGGATGGAGCCCCGCATCAGGCTCCTTGTTCCTCCGGGAGCCTGCTTCTCCCTCTGTCTGCCGCTCCCCTTCCTTGTGCTCTCTCTCTCTCTCTCTCTCTCCTGATCTCTCTCTCTGTCCAATAAATAAAGTCAAAAAAAAAAAAAAGGAAACCATGTGATATAATACTGCTGCTATGTACAAAAAAGAAACCAATTTCCTCTCAAATAAGCATAATGAAACATATTTTTGCATTATGTAAGTTTTCTTTTCCCCTGACTGGCAATACACTCGGTTATATTCTAAATATAAACAGTTAGGGACACCTAGGTGGTGCAGTCGGTTGAGTGCCTGACTCTTGGTTTCTGGTCAGGTCATGATCCCGGGGTCTTGAGATTGAGCCCCGCCTCCAGCTCCATGCTCAGTGGGAAGTCTGCTTGTCCCTCTCCCTCTCTCTCTGCCCCTCCCCCTGCTCATGCTCTCTCTGTCTCTCTCTCAAATAAATAAAATCTTTTAAAAAGTTTAAAATATATATATAAATTAAAAATATTTGCTCTATATGAATATAGAATTCTTAGTTCTATAAGGTATTCCACAAGCTATTCAAATAAACATCAGATATATTAGTAACATCACTTACTTAGGTAATTTATTAAAAGTATATTAAAAACCAGAAGATCTAGTGTTGTCACTAATGTACCAATCTCAAGTATTATTTACTTTCTAAAACACTGAAGTATAGTAGAGCATGCAACTTTTGATTTAAGATTTGTGAATTCAAGCCCCATGTTGAGTGTAGAAATTACTTAAAAATAAAATCTTAAAAAAGATAAAAATAAAACACTGCAGTGTAGGGGCATGCTGGCTCAGTTGGGGGAGTGTGCAGCTCTTGATTTCCAGATTGTGAAGAGGGGGGCATAGAGAGAGAGAGGAGAGAGAGCCCCTTGAGGGGTTGGATCTCACAACCCTGAGATCATGACCTGAGCTGAATCAGGAATCGGATGTTTAACTGACAGAGCTGCCCAGGGGCCCCTCAATTGTCAGTCTTAAGTAAATCTGCTTACCTTTTACTTTGAGACTAGTTGATGAAATAGTGATTTCTTTAAAAAAGATTTATTTATTTTAAGAGAGAGAGAGAGCATGAGCAGGGGGAGAGGCAGAGGGAGAGAGAGAATACCCAAGCAGATTCCGAGCTGAGTGCAGAGCCTGACTCAGGACTTGATCCCAGAACCCTGGGCTCATGACCTGAGCAGAAATCAAGAGCTGGCCATTCAACTGGCTGAGCCACCCAGGCACTCTGAAATACAGTAATATTTTGATGTCCTGTTTTGCATTTTGGTTTGTTTTATTTTTAATCCCTGAATCATTGCTAAGGTGAGGCAAAGCAATTTTATAAAGGTTCATAAAACACAAATATTTTTCTAGCTTGACTAAATATAAGCTATAGTTAAGAAAATTTTAATTTTCCTCTGGACACACTGCCTTAGGCAAATATCTACTTTTACCTATGCCCAGGAGTTGTCTGATTCATCACTCACTGAAATTACAATTCACCTTATACCTAAAAAATGCTAATTATATCTACTTTTTCTAATATGTGCTGCAATTGCAAAGCAAGTGTCAATCTAAAACCAAAAATAAGTCATTTGCTCTAGTTATCAATAGCACAAGTGCTTTCTGTATAAAAGTCTTTACTATAAAAAGTGAAACCTTACTAATTAACTAATTACAATTTTATTGAGTACCTGTATGTGCCAAGCACTGAAGTAACTGCTTTTGACACATCCATGTATGTATAAAACAGACAAAAATCCCTGATTTCATAGACCTTATATCCTAATGAGGGGAAAGATGATTTAAAAAATATATAGGTACAGGGGCACCTGGGTGGCATAGTGGTTAAGCGTTTGCCTTTGGCTCAGGGCGTGATCCCGGTGTTATGGGATCGAGCCCCACATCGGGCTCCTCTGCTATGAGCCTGCTTCTTCCTCTCCCACTCCCCCTGCTTGTGTTCCCTCTCTCGCTGGCTGTCTCTATCTCTGTCGAATAAATAAATAAAATCTTTAAAAATATATATATATATATATATAGGTACATTATATAGCATGAAAAAAGGTTAGAAGAAATGTGGAGGTAAATATAGTAGGCCAGAAATGTGTATGTCATGACAGCTGTGATTTTAAATAGGGTGGTAAAGGAAGGCCTCACTGAGAAAGTGGTATGGGCGAAGAGTTAAGGTGGTAAGGACGTGAGACCTTAAGCTATCTGGGACAAGGCATTTTAGACAGAGAGAAGAGCAAGTGCAAAAGTCTTGACATGGGAGTTTGCCTGTTATGTTTGTGGAAAAATCAGGCCAATGTGACCACAGTGAAATGAATGGAGATTGTTGCAGGTGAGATCACAAGATTAAGGGGCTAGATCATGGATGGCCTTGCAGGCCATTGTGAGGAGTGCAATGGAAAGCCATCAGAGGTCTTGAGCAGAAGATAGACATGGCTGGCGTATATTTTTAAAGAGCTGCTCTGGCTGATGGATTGACAATAGGTTGAAGGTGGGGCAAAAGCCAAAGTGCAAAGGCCAGTTAGAAGACTCCAGACAAGGGATGGTAACGGCTTTGACCTGGAGAGTAGCAGTGTAAGTGGTAAGATGTGGTCTGATTCTGGGACGCCTGGGTGGCTCAGTTGGTCGAGTGTCCTCCTTCAGCTCAGGTCATGATCCTGAGGTCTTGGGATCGAGTCCTCCATCAGGCTCCTTGCTTGGCGATGGGGAACCATCTTCTCCCTGTGCCTGCTGCTCCCCCTGCTTGTACTCTCTCTCTGACAAATAAATAAATAAAATCTTTAAAAAAAAAAAAGTGGTCAGATTCTGAATATATTTTGAAGATAGAGCTGATATGTTTCAGATGAGGAATATGACAAAAAGAGAGGACATGAGGATAAGTCTAAAGCAGACTATTGGAAGAATTCAGTTGCCATTAATTAGATGGGGAAGGCCGTATTCTATCATGAGTATAAGCCTCTGGGTTGATAAATGTTGTGAATTTATTTCTAAATAATGTTTTACTACTTATCAAAGTATTTTATGGGTGAGAGATATTTATAACTAATAAGCCAGTTGAATCAGAGTGTAACTTTTTTTATTTCTGAGGATCTGATAAATGAAAAAAAATTCATGATTGTTGTTTAAAACAGCACTTCTTATATAACTGTTAAGTGTAACTTACCATCTTTGCTCTAGTTGAACTGCTTAGGTCCTTTTCTTATGGTGGGTGTTCAAGTGCTGGTGACACAGGCTGGCGCTGTCTATACAGCACTTCAATTGTAGGAATTATCTCTTAGCCTACCCATCTCCTGATTTTTAATTATCTTTAGAGAAATTATACATGGAAATTCCACAATGATTACCCACCATCCTACACTCGTATGTTCTAAACCTGTTCATTATGATGTAAAGAGGACAAGGACATGTTCTCAGCTCCACTTCCTAAGGTGTATTTCACTGTAGTGGCCCTTTCCATTTCTACAAATAATCCAAATCTAAAAATGTATGCTTTTGTGTCTTGAAAGATAAAATTCTTTGTTTTCACAGCTTTACTCTTATTTTGGCAATGATTTCTGTGCCTGCATTTTATTCTGGTATTTTTTTTTTCTAATTGAAATCCAGTTGACATACAATATTATATTAGTTTCAGGTATACAGCATAGTGACTTGAGAACTATATACATTATGAAATGCTCACTGCAGTAAGTGTAGTTACGATTTGTCACCATACGATGTTATGACAATATGATTGGCTATGTTCACTATGCTGTGCTTTTCATTATTCTGGTATTCTCTCATGGAAATGTATTGCTTATTTCTATGAGGTAAGTTTTGCTTTTAAGATTCTATAATTCTGTTTTTACTGCCATGGTAAATACTTGTCTGTTTATAGTCTTTTAAACCTTAAAATTAATATGGAAGCACATATTAGACTTGGTTGGAAACTTGGAAGTAATCTGATTCAACTCAATATCTAATTAAGCAGATACCCAGGTCATTAATTTTAACCACACACAGTATAAGGGAGCCCACTACACCACATAGCAGTCATCACATTCTTAAAGGGCTCCAGTTGCTAGAAAGGTTTTCTTCACAACGAATTAAAGTTGGCCTTTTTATAACTTTTATCCATTATCCCTGAAACTACAAAAGTGCAACTGCCTTTGATTCAGACATCCAGAGTTACATTACCAGATCAACCAGTAACTAGCCATGTGACACTGTCAGAATCATAACCACTTTGAGTCTCACCTTTTTTTTTTATATTTATTTATTTGAGAGAGAGAGTGCAGGGGGGAGGGACAGAGGAAGAGGGAAAGAGAATCTTAAGCAGACTCCACACTAAGCATGGAGCCCAATGCAGGGCTCAACTCGGGGCTCATCTCACCACCCCAAGAACACAACCTGAGCCAAAACCAAGAGTTGGATGCTCAACTAACTGCATCACCCAGGCACCGTGAGTCTCACCTTTCTGATTTATAAAATGAGGGACTGGACCATTGAATACCTTTTATAGCTCTTAAGTTCCATGTTTCTAGTAGCTCTTTCATAGGATCTTCTGATGCCTGAGTGTAGCTATCATATTCCTCCCTAATGTCTTGAGTTCATTCAAGGATTCTTTTTGTGACATGGTTTCTAGCTCCTTCACAGTCCTTACTGCACTTCCCTGATACACTCCAGATTGTTAACATGCTTAAAGACAGTCCTCAGAACTGGGGGAAATAAATGTTCTAGATGTGGTCTGGGTATTGAGTTCCATGTTCTAGTCCTCCATTTTCCTTGTATTAATTATCTATTCCTGTGTAACAAATTATCCCCAAATTTGACAACTTAAAACAGCAATAAACATTTTATTAACTCATAATTCTGTGAGTCAAGAATTTGGAAAGGATTTGGCAAAGTGAATCTGATTTGAATTTCTCATTAGGTTGCAGTTAGGTCATTGACCAGGGCTGTAGTCATCTCAAGACTTAACTGGGGCTGAAAGATCTCTTTTAAACTCACTCATGTGGTTGCTAGCAGGCTGAACTTTCTCATGGGCCCTTGACTTGAGGGCCTCAATTTCTCATCATACCATGTGAGTCTCTTCTGTAAGACTAGCTACATCGTGGTGCATCATGACAGCTTGCTCACTCTAGAGCAAGTGAGTCCAGAGAGGGAAGGAGGGAGCGAGAGCGAGAGAGAGAGAGAGAGAGCAAAACCAGTGTCCTTATAATAAATTTCAGAAGGAATATCCCATCACTTCTGCCATAGTCTGTTAGAATTGAGTCACTAGGTCCAGCTTACAGGGTTATACCTAGACATTGAACATCAGGAGGCAAGAGGCATTGGAGGCTATCTTAGAGGCTGCCTACTTCAGTTGCGAATATCACCTTTCTATAAATGCAGCCGAAGATTACATAATAGTTTTATGCCAATGGTTCATGTTGAGCTTCTGGTTAATAAAAACACAAAAAGATTCTATTTGTTTCATAGAGCAATTGATTTTGCACTTAGTCCTTTGAATCTAAAGGCAAGTATTATCTCTGACATTTTATTTCATTTGTTGTTAGTGCATTTTTTAAAAAATTATCTCCTACATCTTATAATTTAAACCCCTATTGAGAGAATAGAGAGTCTGCTAAAACAGTTTCAGATGTTTACCAATTTACTTTAAGTAATTCCTGTGATATCTCTTGAGAGGAGGATTAAAGTAGCCTTATGAGTAAACACAGTATCTTCTTAAGCCTTCAAGATCTCTTATAAAACTTGATAAACATTCTTCATTAAATTAGTTGGGGCGCCTGGGTGGCACAGCGGTTAAGCGTCTGCCTTCAGCTCAGGGCGTGATCCCGGTGTTATGGGTTCGAGCCCCACATCAGGCTCCTCTGCTGTGAGCCTGCTTCTTCCTCTCCCACTCCCCCTGCTTGTGTTCCCTCTCTCGCTGGCTGTCTCTATCTCTGTCAAATAAATAAATAAAATCTTAAAAAAAAAAAAATAAATTAGTTAAAGATAATTATAAATAAACTATTATATCTGTGTTGGCCTCTATCGGCCCTTTCAATCTCTGAGTACCTAACCCTTGCAGAATCTAAACAGCAGTTAATGTCTATTCCACTTTGTATTTCTTTGAGTTACTTAAAGTCACTGTTATTTGTATTAAAAAAAATCTTCTTTTCCTAACCTAGCTGAAATAAAATTAATATTAGATATGGTCTCTATTTGAGAGATTAATCCTCTACTTGTTTGCTTTCTTAAATAACTTTAGTCTATAAAGAGAAATTAAAATAACATAATCAATAATTTTTAGGCAAAGAGGCACAAAATCCATTATATTTTAAAAATCTACAATATAAAAAATGTGCTTAGTATTATAAATCTTGTCTACTTTGGTTTCTAAATAATTCTTTTTCCTTTTATGGAGAAAAGATAACAAAAATATGAAGAAAATGACATCTCTAAATGTTATAGCTGTGTTAAAAATGTAGCTGTGTTGTATTGTTTGCAAAATATGAAATAAATATCTTTTGAATGGCTGTTTTTAGTGGCATCATAAGTTATATACTGTAAATTAAGAAAGTGCTTTCCGAGTTAAGAATCACTGATCTGACTTAGAAATCCAGTCAAATAAAATTGTATAGGTTTTTGATACTTGAGAGAAAAAGAGGTTTCACATTGTTTTTTCTCCTGTCAACAGGAAGAACCGTTTTATTCGTTCTCAAAAGACCTGGGCTCTGTACATGGCACTGTCTGTACGGTATGATCTTAGACCAGCCTTCAATTCCTCTTTATCTTGGTTACTGGTCTGTAAAAGGATGTGGTTGGACCAAGGTTTCTTTCTGATTTCAAAGTTTTTGTTTTTATGAATTTCTTATTATTCTCATCCTCTTCCCTGAATATTTCAACCTAAAATGGAAGGAATTATAGAGAAGGGAAGCATAGGCAAAATTAAATGTGTGTCTGAATCTTGGCCCACTGCTATACTTGGGAATTTTCAATCATCTTTTTTTAAAAAACTTGTTTAGAGCAATTTTAGGTTTACAGTACAATTCAGAGGAAGGTACAGATATTTCCCATATACCCTCTACCCTCACACATGCACAGCCTCCCTCATTATCAACATCACTCACCAGAGCGGTACATTTCTTTTGTTTAATCAAGGATGAACGTACATTGACAGATTATAATAACCCAAAGTCTGTAGTTTACCTTTAGTTTCACTCTTGGTTTTGCATTCTAAGGGTTTTGTCTGAAACTTTTGGAAGTTATTCATCATTATATTATTATATAGTGTATTCATCATTATATAATATTCATCATTATAATATTATATAGTGTATTTTCACTGCCCTAAAGTCACTAATCTTTAAAGGTTTTGTTTATTTATTTATTTATTTATTTATTTATTTATTTATTTGAGAGAGCGAGTGCGTGTGCTTGTGCACACACTGTGCTTTAGGGTGGGGGAGGGAGGAGGCAGAGGGAGAGGGACAAGCCGACTTTGCACTAAGAAAGCCCAAAGCGGGGCTGATCTCATGACCTGAGATACCTGAGCCGAAATGAAGTGTGGGATGTTTAATCGACTGAGGCACCACTAAAGCCACACTAATCTTAAAAAAAAAAAAAAAAGCAAATATTATTTTTTGGATTATAAAACATATAATCTTTACCAGAAATTCAAATATTTTAAAATTATAATTTAGAAAATAAAAGTCTACCATAAGCACTCCTAGCAGTAATTTGATAGATTTTAAATGCATATTTTAACCTGCTTATTAATTCTAACCTAACCTAAATATTTAATGAGCACCTATTATGTACTCAGTTTATGTAAAATCATATAAATATTAATTTTGCAGAAATGCAATCACATTATTCTTCTAATACATAGTATTTAAGCCACTTTCTTTTTCACTTAAAGAATAATCTTAGACTACTGCATGGTATTATGTTGCCCTATTTATGGATTACTAGGTTGTTTCCAATTTTCATTATTATGAATAAATCTGCAGTGACTATTCTTACGCTTATGTCTTCACACACTTGTAAAAATATTTCTCCAAAATAGATTCTTTGAAATGGAATCGTTGAGTCAAAGGATATACATATGTATTTAAAATTATAATCGACATTACAAATTACCATCCAAAACAATCATATCTTTATATTCTCTTATCATCAGTAGAATGAGAGTGATTATTTCTAAACTCTCTCTTCCACACTGAATATAATCAATCTTTTAAATCTTTCCCAATCTGGAAGGAGTAAAATGATTTCTCATTGTATACTTCCTTAATTTTTGGTTAGTTAGGTTGAACATATTTCATAAAGTCATTTGTACTTCTACCATGATTCATCATCTATGGGATTTTCATATATACTTACTAAAGAGTGGTGACAAATTTAATAAATGGAAAATTTAATTGGAGCCGAAAGCTCCAAACATGTCTCCCTTTTTAAAAAGAATTTTTAAAAAGAATAAGTCTCCCTACTTAAGGGGTGCCTGGCTAGATCAGTCAGTAGAACATGTGACTCTTGATCTCGAGGTCATGAGTTTCAGCCCTGTATTGAGGGTGGAGATCACTTAAAAATATATATCATGTATCATATACATATATACATACACATACATATATGTACAGACATATGTATGTATCTTATATATGTATATACATATGTATATGATATGTGATATATTTTTATGTATATACGTGTATATGATATATGTATATCATATATAAAGTTCTACTTTAAAAAAGAGACAAAGATTGCATTCTCTGAATGATAACTTACACTTGAAATGGTTTGGAAACAAATTGGCTAAAGCAGATAAGTATGAGTACTAATTTTGACT
This sequence comes from Ailuropoda melanoleuca, assembly GCF_002007445.2. Classification (NCBI taxonomy): domain Eukaryota; kingdom Metazoa; phylum Chordata; class Mammalia; order Carnivora; family Ursidae; genus Ailuropoda; species Ailuropoda melanoleuca. The sequence continues at coordinate 104,784,448 of NC_048222.1, read as the reverse complement.
TTACCCTGAGTCAGTGGCAATAGATGGGCTATTACTTTAATTGTACCCTTTACCTCATCAAAGACATTTTAAGAGGTCTCTAGAGGTAGTTGTTATTTCAGTGCAGAGAATAGTACTTCAGGGGAAACAAATGTTTTTGTAAATCATGGGGAAAATATTTGACAGAGTATAATATGAATTTGGATATGACTAATCATTGTTGACTATTGATGTTTTTCTATATACTTCTTACCTTGATTCTGAATATATTTGTGAAATTGAAGTTTTCTTATAATAATAGGGCCTAAATAGGTTAAAAAATTGAATGACTTTTTTTATTGAGTTATAATTCACATATCACACAATTCGCCCTTTTATAGTGTGCAATTCAGTAATTTTTAGTACATTCAGAGTAAATCACCATCACCATTATCTAATATTAGAACATTTTCATCCCCCTAAGAAACCCCTATTCATTATTCCTTTGTCTCCCTGCAGCTCCTGGCAACCATTAATCCATTTTTCAACTCTATGAATTTGCCTATCCTGGAAATTTCATATAAATAGAATCAGACAGGGCGCCTGAGTGGCTCAGTCAGTTGGGTGACTACCTTCAGCTCAGGTCATGGTCCTAGGGTTTTGGAATCAAGCCCTGCATTGGGTTCCTTGCTCATCCCCACATCATGGTTCCCTCTGCCGCTCCGCCTGCTTGTGCTCTCCCAAATAAATAACATCTTTTTAAAATAAATAAATAAATATGAATAAAATCATACATGTGGACTTTTGTGTCTGGCTTCTTTTCCTGAATATACTGTTTTCAAGCTTTATCCCTGTGTAGCATGCATCAGTACTTCATTACTTTTTATGATCTGCCTTAGTCAGCTTGGGGTACTATACAAAATGCCATAGACTTGGTGACTTAAACAACATTTATGTCTTATATTTCTGGAGGCTGTGAAGTCCAAGATCAAGATGTCGGCCAGATTTGATTCTTGGTGAGGGCCCTCTTCCTAGGTTGCAGTTGGCCACCTTCTCACTGTATCTTTATATGATGGAGAAAAGAAGCTCCAGTGTCTCTTCCTTTTCTTTTTTCTTTTTTTTAAGATTGTATTTATTTACTTGGGGTCAGGCACAAGGCGGGGGGGGGGGCAGAGGGAGAGGGACAAGCAAACTCCCCACTAAGTGTGGATCCCGATACCAGGCTTGATCCCAGGACCCCATGACCCCAGCTGAACTCACAACTCCAAGATCAAGAGTCTCCCCGCTCTTGAACCAGCCAACCACCCCTATTTAAAATCTTTAAAAAATTTTTTCCATATAAATTAATGGTAATTGCTTCTTTGTTTTATGATGTTTTGCCTTACTGACGATTTCATAGGAATGTTTTCCTTTCAGGTAGCCTAGGAAACCTGTATATTTTCTTTGGAGAAATGTTTATTTGAATCCTTTGCCCATTTTTAATTGGGTTATTTGCCTTTTTATTATTGAGTGTACAGATTCTTTATATATTCTGGATATAAGTCCCTTATCAATATATTATTTGCAAATATTTTCTCCCATTCTTTCGGTTCTTTTTACTTTCTTGATACCATTCTTAGAAAAAACTTTTTTAATTTTGATGATAAATTGCTTTTTAAAAAAGCCTTTCGAGATCTAATTCCAGAATAATGTTTTCCTAACACATAATGAATAGTTTCATAGAATTTTATAGCAGGTAGGAAAGTAATTCGGGAGTGTATTACAAGAAGAACATGAGAACCTAACTGATACTTAAAACAAAAAATATCTTGATGAGTAGGAAACCAAATTTCACACAGTAAATATATAAGACTAAAGGGCCTGTGATATATGTAGACTTCTTTTCATATGTGCAAATGCACATAAAGCAGATTGCAAGACGTTATTTTATAAGTGCAAGCCAAAGAAAACTCTGGGCTTACCCCTAAACCTGACTAAGTGGACCTGAAGGGAAAACAGAGGTGATTACTCAGGTTAATGGACTGATGTCTATAAATGACAAGAGGCTATATTAAAGAAGTCATTAACTTTATATATTGAACTGTTACTAATGATATTTTAATAAAAGTTGCTCTTGAAGTAAACCTTTCTGGCTAATTTCTCTTCTCTCTTTGGAATCTTTGGTAGTTAAAAAAAAAACCCACTAAATTCAATACGCATCTGCAACTTTTACAGCAGTTCATGTGGAGTATACAAAATTAACAGCTTATAAATTCTCCTTAACTCAAAAAAGAAAACGGGCATAAAGACACTATGAAACACTGTTGTGGTGGCTCCTGTTAAAATACTTCTCCAATATACTTTGGACTATTCATTTCCTTCTTGTAAATACATTTTACCATCCTCTAAATAAACATGAAGACACCAAAAGTCAGAGAAGGAATGTAACAGGAATTTGGGGAGCAGATGAGGTTTAAATAACAAGGTAGCTCTTTCAGGTAAGCTTGGAGGAAATCTAACTTGTGTCAGTCACACGGGGGAGAAAGGCCAATGAAGGCAGAAATCCATTCCAAGCCGTCTAGTCAGAAGAGTTCAGAACTTAAGCAGAGTTGAAGCAACAGATACAGGCAGCTGCAGAAAGCAGGATCTTAACACCTTTCATATGCTTTATATTAAGGAAAAGAACTTTTCTGTGCTTCTTGTTAAGGATCCTCAAACCTGGCCTGGGTGTGCAGTGGAAGTCAGTGGGGTACCTGGCTGAAAGGAAGGGAATAGCAGCTTTTGACAGAAACGAATCCTGACAAGACATTGAGGTATGGGTGTCTGGTAGAGTTTCTAAAATTCTGGAGCCATGTATATTCTCCGGAGAGTTCTCGAACTACACTGGAAAATACAGGATAAGTTGAAGAAAGCATTTTACCAGCATCTGAGGGAAAATCAATGTTACCAAGTGGCACTAACATTCAGTAGATCGGTTGAAATGCTTTGACTATAAATAATGGCTAAACCCCACTCATCCTGTGACTAATACCCAAACAATAAGGAAATGTATCATGTCATATAACAAGGGAATTCATAGGTAGGGTCAGAGATAGATGCAGTTGCATAACAATGTCAGAAAAGACCCAGGGTTCTTCCATCTCTTTACTTCATCATCTGTCAGGTAAGAGCTTCACCTTTTGGGTAACGGCTTCATCCTCAGGCAACAGAGATATGGTATCAGAAATTCTTGGCATCACAACCTAGACACGCCAACATCCAAAGAAAAGAAGACCACTCTTAGGAGGAAATATTTCCATGAACACTGGCACAGTCAGTCAGCTGAGAATTTGGAATGAATTCTCAGTAAGGCAAAAGAATAAACTATGACTGGTGTAGACTAGTCATCTGGGGTGGATTAAATTTCAGAGTCAATTATTTACACTATCTATTCATACAGATTTTTGCTTTTGTTGGGATTTCCTTAGTTTCTCCTTAAATTGTCTACATGTTATTATAAGTTAAAATTTTTGAATGGTATAACTAAAGAGGTACCAGTTAATCTTTTTGCTCATCTGTTTCAGTAAAGAGCTCTTTTTCTCCCCACCGAGCCATGAAGCCATAACTGAGGTGCTCCTGTCCTTTGAAAACCTGTAAGGAAATGGATATTTAATTACCTGGCTTGTAAACCAACATATAAAATGATGAAAAATGTCTAGAAGATAAATAGATTCACATGAACTATGGCATACCCATAGGAAACAGTTTAGTCACATTTAATTCAGGATGATTAAGGTTCAGAATTAATGCTATAAATACATACTATTGAACTCAAGGCAGCAGGGGGTATGAGAGGAGCATTATGACCTTCTCTTGATTCCAGAAAGACAGACAGTAAAATCATACAGTGTCACTTGAGCTTATCTGGCATCACAATAAAGACTACAGGGACCAGGCAGTGAGGGGTTATGTGGAGTAGTTCATTGTCTCTGAGATTACAAATGGCAGTCTTTCAGGTGAAGACTCACACTGTCCCTGTCCAGCAGCAGGCCTGGGTGAATCGTGCCGCAGATGCAACAGGGGAAGGCCTGAAGCTTTCACTCTTAAAAGAAGTAAAGAGGTTAAAGAAGTTCAAGTCCCACCAAAGATCATGATTTCCAGGCACCTAAACTCATTTATGTCTTCATTCCTGGCACACCAAACAAAGGTGTTGACAGAGCTCTGAACTATTAAACAGTGCCTAATTCCTGAATGAAAGCACCCAGAAGAATTTTTTAAGGGAAGTATTTTTTTACATGTGTTAAAGGGAAACATCTTTGCGTGTACAAGTTCTAAAGTAACAGAAAAATACAGTGAATTGGAAGGACCCCATTTTTACCCCTTGATTAATGGATTTTGTTAGATGTATACTTGTTGCAGTGGCTTTCGACCTTTTCTGATCATAACCCACAGTGAGATCTACATTTTACATGGACACACACACACACACACACTTCATATTTTCTAAATTGAAACAATAATGCATGAAACAATAGTTAAGCCTTCTAAGTACATGATAGGTTTTTTCCATTTCATTTAAAAATAAGTGCTGATTGACACCCAGTAATTGATTTCATGACCTACTAATGGGTCCGACCTGCACTTTGAAAAACATTTTCCTAAGCTAAATGGATAAAGAATGTTCTGACTCCCTTAATACAAATCATACCTCTGCTCCTCCTTAACAGGCAGGAGAGGGAAGGAGACTATCCCACAGACAACGGTGAGAAGTGGCTAGGCTGCTTAAACCCCAACGTTGACGTCCTGAGTTTTGCCTTCCCTTTGGGAGCTCACAATGCTACTACCACCAAGCTGGCCTCATGGGGACCTACTCCTCCCTTTTAGCCTCCGGTCTAAAGGGGACAGAACTCTTAACTCCCTGCGGCCTAGTTAAATCAGGTTGAAACATTTAAATAAGACTTCACCAATGGCTGAGGGGATAACAAGAGGCAAATGAACAAAAAGAGTAACATGAACTGAGATAATCTTCTATTAAGATAAGGCTCATTCATCTTCAGCTTTAGTGCCTAGGCTTGTCTGCCTCTGGGGTGCAGAGGTCACCTTTTTCTTTTCCTTCTAGGAGGGCCTTGAAATGAATTCTCAAGACAACAACAGAGTGGCTCCCAGCCAAATACCTGCAGTTTCCCCTCCTGACTCTAGTTTTTGGTTTCCTGTTTCAGTTCCCACCTCTGCTCTGGTACTCAGCACAGTAAAAGCCCAAATCTTTGGTTGAGACCTTCACGCCCAACCTCAAGAGTGTGACCTTGTGGCTTTATCCTTCTCACACTGTAAGGCAATAGCTTTACATTCTTAGAAGAGATGTATATAAACTCTTTTTTTGTGAGTCCTCAAAGGACTGATGAAAAAAAAAAAAGTTTGAACTTCCGGAAAGTGAATAAATATACCCTGATAAACGATAAACTAAGATGGAAAATGGAAGAGACATAATTAGAGCAACAAAAACACCATACTTTTCAATTTTAGCTCCCCACTCCCCACCTTTTTCCTTCTTAAGAGCACAGACTTTAGAGTCCGGTGTGAAGTCCAAGTCTCCTTACCCTAAAGGGCAAGCTTCTTATTCTCTCTGAACCCCTGTTCCCTCATCCATAAGATGGACAAAATAGTACTCACTTCCCAGGGCTGTAAAAAAGAATTAAATGAGCAAATCCACAAATATGTATAATTCACTTAGCAAAGATCAGTAAATAATAGCTGTTGCTTATCTCAGGCCGTTGGAGACAGATGAAGAAAGCAAACACTGTCAACTCGTTGCTTAACAATAAAGTCATTTCAGACTATTTCCTGGTCTGATGTTTTCCTTGGAGAAGCTGTAGGTTTGCCTATACCTAGAAGGATACTTGTCTGGTGGGCTAACTCCTGCTACACCAGAAATTGGGTGGTAAGTGCAGTATATATAAAAGAAGACAAAAGGGCAAATACAGGCATTCATATGTTTCTATTCCTACCAGGCTCACCTTAGAGCCTCAAGAGTCTCTGACCATTACAAGAAGTCTGTGTCTCCAGTCCATCCCCCACCAATCAACCGTGGGATGCCAGATGGATTTCCTAAAGCGCCGTTCTGATTGTGTCACTTCACTGCTCAATAAATTTACTTGGCTTCCTACAAGTGACCAAAGGAACTCTGAACTGTATATTTTGGCATTTGGTGCACTATATGAAGTAAAAGGCTCTAATTTGTTTTTGTTTAAAAAGTTTTAAAAACTCATTTTTATTGTTGAAGTCAGTTTGCTTCTTCGTATTTGACGTTTTTCTTAAACTGGATGATAGGTATATGGGTTTTGTCTTTTTATAATTATTATTGTGGCAAGCAACTACTCCTCAGTTCCCCTACCCACCCTCGCTTTCCCTGCCCTGGGGAACCACTAATCTGTTTTCTGTCTTTAAGGATTTGGAAGTGCTGGTTATTTCAATAATGGAATCATATAACATGTGGCTTTTTGTGTCTGAATTCCTTCACTTAGAATAATGTTTATAAGGTCCGTGTGTGTTGTAGCATGCACCATTCTTTTATATGGCTGAATAATATTCCACTGTATGGATCTACCACTGGATATACCACCTTTTGTTTATCTACTTATCTGTTGATAGACAACTATTTGGGTTATTTACACCTTTTGCCTATTGTGAGTAGTGGGGCTATGAATACTTGTGAGCAAGCTTTTGTTTGAACCCCTGCTTTAAATGACACACCCAGGAATGGAATTGCCAGGTCATATGGAAATTCTTTATCTAACATTTTGGAAAATTGCCAATCTGTCTTGCAAAGTCATTACACCATTTTACATTCCCACCAACAGTGTATAAATGTTCTGATTTCTTTTTTTTTTTAAAGATTTTATTTATTTATTTGACAGAGATAGAGACAGCCAGAGAGAGAGGGAACACAAGCAGGGGGAGTGGGAGAGGAAGAAGCAGGCCCACAGCGGAGGAGCCTGATATGGGGCTTGAAACCATAACGCCGGGATCACGCCCTGAGCTGAAGGCAGACGCCCAACCGCTGTGCCACCCAGGCGCCCCAAATGTTCTGATTTCTTAACATCTTCATCGACATTTGTGATTACCTGACTTTTTGATTATAGCCGTCAGAGTGGGTGAGAGATTTTGCTTTACATTTCCCTAATGATTACTGATGTCACTGAGTTTTACATATATTTTTTAGCCATTTGTATATCTTTTTTAGAGAAATGTCTACTCAGATCTTTTACTCATTTTTAATCAGATTATTTGTCTTTTAGTATTGACTTGATTAGCATTCTTTATATATTCTAGATACAAATCCCATATCAAATATATGATTTGCAAATACTTTCTCTCATTCTGGGGATTATCTTTTAATTTTATTGATTGACAGTGTTATTTGAAGCAGAAAAGTTTTTGATTTTGAAGCAGCCAAATTTATCTTTTTTTTTTCTTTTTTTGCTTGTACTTTTGGTGTCACAGCTAAGAATCAACTAACAAATTGGAGGTCAAGAAGACTTACCTTTATTTTTTTCTAAGTGTTTTATAATTTTACCTGTTAAATTTAGGTCTTTGGTCCATTTTGAGTAGTTTTTTAAAAATTTTTATTTTAAGTAGGCTCCACACCCAATGTGGAGCTTGACCTCACAACCCTGAGGTCAAGAGTCGCATGCTCTTCCAACTGAGCCATCCAGGCACCCCTTTGAATTACTTTTTATATATGGTTTCAAGTAGGCTCGAACTTCATTCTTTCACATGTGGCTATCCAGCTGTCCCAACAACATTTGTTGAAAAGAGAAATGGTCTATCCAGCTAAAGTTTGTCAGGTTTTTATCTTTTTGCTTTTTGGGTTTTTTTTTTTGTTTAGGAAAATATAGTTATTTCTATTAAAAATATATTGGGGCGCCTGGGTGGCATAGCGGTTAAGTGTCTGCCTTTGGCTCAGGGCGTGATCCCGGTGTTATGGGATCGAGCCCCACATCAGGCTCCTCCGCTATGAGCCTGCTTCTTCCTCTCCCACTCCCCCTGCTTATGTTCCCTCTCTTGCTGGCTGTCTCTATCTCTGTCGAATAAATAAATAAAATCTTTAATAATATATATATGTATTAGCCATGGGGCACCTAGGTGGCTCAGTCAGTTGAGAGTCTGCCTTCAGCTTAAGCCCTGCATCCAGTTCCCTGCACAGCAGGGGGTCTGCTTCTCCCTCTCCCTTTGCCCCTCCCTCTCTGCTCAAGCTCTGTCTCTTGCTTTCTCTCTCTCAAATAAAGAAATAAAATCTTAAAAAAAAATACATTAGCCATGTTAACATTCAATGACTTTACTATTTTTCTTTCATGATGAAGTAATGAATATTTTTATTTTTCTGTTTCAGTTCTAATATGGTGAATATCAGTATCAATAGATATAGCCCATATCAATTAAGACTCTTTGGGGTCTTCACTAATTTTTAAGAATATGATGAGCCTCCAGGATCAAAGAGTTTGTGAAGTGCTATCTAAGCTCTCATCAACTTAGTTTTATAGTGAAAGGTGGAACCTTTGGTCTACCTAGATCTATTCATCAATTTCAATCACAAGAAAGTCAAGATGTTGAAGGAATCTTTGAGGAATTCTGGAAAGGTTTCCACACCAGTGTGTCAGTCAAGCTCTGAGCTTAATCCCTCGACCAAAGGCTCTTCCAGGGACTCCACCAAGTTTGTAAGTGGGGCAAAGACAGCCCTACTAACCCTTCTTGTTTTTCTCTTTTAGTGTTGCCTGTGTTTTATTTTATTATTATTTTTATTTAAATTGAATTAATTAACATGTAGTGTATTACTGGTTTCAAACATAGAGTTTAGTGATTCATCAGTCTTATATAATACCCAGTGCTCATTAGGTCATGTGCCCTCCTTAATGTCCATCCCAGTTATACCATCCCTCCACTTCCCCTCCCCTCCAGCAACCCTCTGTTTGTTTCCTATGATTTAAAGTCTCTTATGGTTTATCTCCCTTTCTAATTTCATCTTGTTTTATTTTTTCCTCCCTTCCCCTATGATCCTCTATTTTGTTTCTTAAATTCCACATATGAGTGAGATCATATGATAATTTTCTTTCTCTGATTGACTTATTTCACTGAGCATAATACCCCCTAGTTCTACCCATGTCATTGCAAATGGCAAGAGTTCTTTTTTGTTTTTTGGGGGTTTTTTTTGATGGCTGAGCTGTATTCCATTATATATCTATATATATAATCACATCTTCTTTATCCATTCATCTGTTGATGGACTTCTGGACTCTTTTCATAGTTTAGCTATTGTGGACATTGCTGCTATAAACATTGGGGTGCAGGTGCCCTTTCAGATCACTACATTCGTATCTTTGGGGTATATACCTAGTCACGCAATTGCTGGGTTGTAGGGCAGCTCCATTTTCAACTTTCTGAGGAACCCCTATACTGTTTTCCAGAGTGGCTGCACCAGCTTGCATTCCCACCAACAGTGTAAGAGGGTTCCCCTTTCTCTACATTCTCACCAACATCAGTCACTTCCTGACTTGTTAATTTTAGCCATTCTGACTGGTGTGAGGTAGTATCTCATTGTGGTTTTGATTTGTATTCCCTGATGGCAAGTGATGTGGAGCATTTTTTCATGTGTCCATTGGCTATTTGGATTTCTTCTTTGGAGAAATGTCTGTTCATGTCTTCGTCCCTTTCTTGATTGGTTATTTGTTCTTTGGGCATTGAGTTTGACAAGTTCTTTATAGATTTTGGATACTAACTGTCAGGGTTTTTTAAAAGATGTGTGTATGTATTTATTTATTTGAGAAGGGGAGGGGGTTAAGGGAGGGGGACAGAGAAACCTCAAGCCAACTCTCCTTGAGCATAGAGCCCAATGTGGGACTCAATCCCAGGACCCTGAGATCATGACCTGAGCAGAAATCAAGAGTTGGATGCTTAACTGACTGAACCACCCAGGAGCCCCAAGTTTTGTCCGTTTTTGATCTTGTCAAAGGACCAGCTTTTGTTTTGTTTTTATTTTTATTGTTTTTCTATTCTCTATTTCATTTACATCCTCTCTAATGTTTATTACTTCCATTCATCTGCTTGCTTACTATTTCGTTTGCTCTTCTTTTGCCAATGTCTTAAGGTGGAAGCTTAAGTTACTGATTAAGATTTTTCTTCTTTAATATAGGCATTTTCAGCTATAAATTATCTTTTAAGCACTGCTGTAGCTGCATCCCATAAGTTTCATTTGTGTTTTCGTTTTCATTAATCTCAAAGTATTTTCTTTCTTTCTTTCTTTTTTTAAGTAGGCTCCATGCCCAATGTGGGGCTTGAACTCACAACCCTGAGATCAAGAGTCAGATGTTCTACCCACTGAGCCAGCCAGGCACACCTCAAAGTATTTTTTAATTTCCCTTTTGCTTTCTTCTTTAACCCTTTGGGTATTTAGGAGTGTGTTCTTTAATTTCAACATACTTGCGAGTGTCCCCAAATTCTTTCTGTTACTGATTTCCAATTTCATTTCATTCTTGTTGGAAAACATACTTTGTATTATTTCTATCCTCTTCAATGTATTTGTTTTTATGGCTTAGCATATGGTCTATCCTGGAAAATTTCTCAGTGCATTTGAAAAGATTGTATATTCTGCTATTGTTGGGTGGAGGGCTCTATAGATGTCCATTAGACCTAATTGGTTTATAGCATTGTTCAGGTCTTCTATTTTGTGGCTGGCCTTCTATCCAATCTTTCTACCCATTTTTGAAAACAGAGTATTGAAATCTCCATCTATTATTGTACAACTAATTCTCCTTACATTTCTGTAAGTTTTTGCTTAATGTATTTTGGCAATCTGTTGTTAGATGTATGTATGGTTACAATTGTTATAGCTGCCTGGCGTTCATTATAAAATGTTCCTCTTAGGCTACATTCTGTTTAATTCCAACTATATGACAGTCTGGGAAAGGCAAAACTATGGAAACAATAAAAAGATCAGTGATCGCCAGCGGTTAGTAGGGAGGTAAAAATGAATCAATGGAGCATAGGGGATTGTTTTTGGGCAGTGAAACTACTCTGTATGCTAATGTAATGGTGGATAAGTGTCATCATATATTTGTTCAAACCTACAGAATATACAACACTGAGAGTAAACCCTAATGTAAACTATGGACTTTGAGTTGTTACGATGTGTCAGTGTAGGTTCATCAATGATAACAAGTGTACCACTCTGGTGAGGGATAATAGGGGAGGCTATGCCTGAGTGGGGATATATGGGAAATCTCCGTACCTTCCATTCAATTTTGCTGTGAACCTAACAGTTCTCTAAAAAATAAAGTCTATTTTTTAAATAAAAAGTAAAGGAAGGTCAAAAAAATAAAATAAAATGTCCCTCTTAATCTCTAAAAACATTTTTTATTAATAGACTTTTAAATCTCTTCTGACATTAGTAAAAATCACTCCAACTTTCTTTTGTTGTTTGCATGATATACCCTTTTTCATTCTTTTACTTTCTATTTGTATCTAAATCTAAAGTGTGTCTCCTGTTGACAGTATATGGTTGGATTTTTTTAATCCAGTCTGACAATGTCTGCCTTTTTACTGGATTGGTTATTCCATTCACATGTAATGTTATTGGATTGGATTTACACTTGCCATTTTAATTTTCTTTTCTATATGTTTTGTGTGGTTTTGTTCCTCTAACTTGTTTTTTACTGTGTTTCAAAAGGGGTAACCTGAGTTGCTCCCTAGCCAGTATATCCTGGTTTTCCAATCCTATATTGAATTTAGCATTATAGATCCTAGGTGATAAATACATCAGAGTGTGCCCAGTGGTTCTTAAAACATGGACTCCAGACCAGCAGACTCAAATGCACTTGGGAATTTGTTAGAAGAAAAAAGTTAATCTCAGTGATCAAACTTGGGTTTGAATCCCAGCTCTACACTGACAGCTGATTTGGGGCAAGTCACTAAATCACAGAGTCGTATTTCCTCAAGTATAATCTTACCCTACAGTATTGTGAGGACTAAGAGAGATTAGTGAGATAATGTAAATAATTCTACTACTAGATCAGGACTTTCCTAACATTAATTTTCTCTCCCATCACCATAATAAAAGAAAAGCATCTACTGTTTTCTCAGTATTTTCAGTATAACTACCAGGGGCTTAAATTATTTTTAAACCACTTCACATTTCAGCAAGTATTAGGAAGGAAAAATGCAGAAATAGGAATAAGAATAGAAAACATGAGGTTGTGGGGTAGTTCAACAGAGAAAAAGAGAAATCCAGCCTGTGCTCATCTTTCAAAGTGCTCAGAAAAATTAGATGGCAATTTAAATACCACCCTGCGTACTGGTATCTGCTCAAGGCCTAGAATTATAGCAATTAGAAAAAATCACTGTTCTATGTATTTTTTACTTTTACTGAGAGCATGGCAATAATCCTGTGTGGTGGATAGGGCAGTCATTACTAGCTCCATTTTACAGAGACTTAAAAGTCAGAGGGATTAAGTGCCTTGTCTGTGATTACATGACTAGTTGGTGGGGAAGCTGGGATTGAAGGCATGTCAATTAATTGCAAATATTGTGGTATCATAATTTTTGAGAAGGCCTCAAAATAAAGAACCTACTGAAAGGATAAAGGTCACTATGTAGCTAGAAAATACGATTGCATAAATAAATATCTGATTTACAAGTAAAAATTTTGTTGCAGTGAATACCGCTGCAAACACCCTATTTAACAGGATCTCCATGCTATTTAAGAGGAGACTCTATGCTATTTGCAATACTGATTTTGGGAGTAGAAGGGAGGAAGTGTGTATGTGGACATTCATTTTGACTAAAACTTTAAACAACATGCACAATGTTTTTGAAGGCTTTGTAATTTGACTTGACTACACATGGATTTTATGGTAATATGCACAATGCTGTTTTACTGTACCATTTGAAGGTGTCACTGAGTAGAATACATACATAGATTAGATACCGTGCAAGTATACAGGCCTACATTATTCAATCGCCATAGCATACTATGATTTTTGAGGGCAGATCCTATGTTTCTTCCCCGATTTCACTGTGCCTGCCACTGATGAGTGAATAAACACATAAATGAGTAAATGAATACATTTTCTTTAAAATCATCCTTTGTTTATTTCCCATTTAAGCACCCTTCTCTACTTCTGATGTTTGTAGTCACCATTCTCTCTTGTTAGTCAAAATACTTCCATCCAGGCCCAGATTCAATTCTCTCCAGAACCAAGATCCATTCTTCCCCAGACCACTGATTTATCTCCTACCTGACAGATCGAAGTCATTGTGGTAGTAATTTGGATCCTATCTTGGGGTCCCCTGAGCTGCTCACATGAATTTGCTTATCAACATTTCCATTATTCCACTCATTTCTTATGAACCAAGCTTCTAATCAAAATCAGCACTTTCAAGATGCTTTCTGGTGCTTCCCTTTTCCAAGTCTGCTATTTTTGCAGCAGCTTTCACACATTCATTACAGTGTTCCACATTTTATTATTATTTTATTTTTAAAAGTTTTTTTTTTTAGTTTTCTCTACACCCCAACGTGGGGCTCAAACTCATGACCCTGAGATCAAGAGTCGAATGCTCTTCCAACTGAGCCAGGCAGGCACCCCACAGTGTTCCACATTTTAATAGAGAGCTGAACTTTGTGATTAGCCAGTTAAGAAAAAAAAATGCAGTCTATACAATCTTTTAAAAAGATTTTATGTATTTATCTGACAGAGAAAGAGAGCATGCGAATGAGTGGGGGCAGGTAGAGGGAGAGGAAGAAGCAGACTCCACTCTGAGCGGGGAGCCTGACGCAGGGCTCAGTCTCACGACCCGGAGATTATGATCTGAGTCAAAGGCAGATGCTGAACTGAGCCACCCAGGTGCCCCTGTACAATTTTTTTTAAAGATTTTATTTAGGGGTGCTTGGGTGGCTCAGTCAGTTCAGCATCTGCCCTCAGCTCAGGTCATGATCCCAGGGTTCTGAGATTGAGCCCCACATCCGGCTCCCTGCTCAGCAGGGAGCCTGCTTCTCCCTCTCCTCCCCACCTGTGTTGGCTCTCTCTGTCTCTCGTCTCAAATAAATAAATAAAATCTTAAAAAAAAAGATTTTATTTATTTGACAGAGAGAGAGAGCACAAGCAGGAGAAGCAGCAGGCAGAGGGAGAGGGTGAAGCAGGCTCTGCACTGAGCAAGGAGCCCGACGTGGGGCTTGACCGCAGGACCCTAGAATCACGACCAGAGCCGAAGGCAGACATCTAACAACTGAGCCACCCAGGTCCCCCAATTTTTTTTTTAAAGTAAGCTCTATGTCCAATGTGGGACTTGAACTAAAGACCTCAAGATCAAGAGTCACGTGCTCTACTGACTGAGCCAGCCAGGCACTCCTATTCAATGCCATTTGTTGTGTTATAAATGTATTGCCAATGAATGGCTGTTGGAAATAATTTCCCTTTTTGGATAAGATGGTGAGAGGAATGAGAAAAAAAAGGAAAAACTTTCTTGAGCGTCCAATTTGTATCAGGTATGTATTTAATTTTCACAAATGCTTTACAAGCAAAGCAGACAGAAACTAGCTGTTCCTAAATATCCATTCTTCCATTCTTGAAAAGTAATAAAATTCTTGGTGGGCACGTGGCTGTACTGCTAAGGTTTCTATTTCCAAGCCTCTCTTACAGCTATGGACAACAATGTGACAGGAACAGAATGGAGGTGTAGAACTTGAAGATGGTATTCTGCAAGGTAAGAAACCTGCCCTCCTCCTTGCTTTTCCCTATCCCTACTGGAATAAATGTTGATTTTTTTTGTCTTGGGCCGCATGGATGAGAGCAACACATTATGGTCAGTATAGCAATAAGATTGATCAGACCAGTGAAATCTAAGTTCCCAACACTATGGAGCCTGGGCATCAGCCCTGGACTGTACACATTGGGACACTCTTGCAAGTAAGAAATCATTTCTACCTCGTTTACACATTATTTAAGCCTTTGTTACGGTTTCTGAACCAAGTAGTTGCTTAACTCCCTGTGGAATCTCTGTGAGTGCTGCTTCCTACAGTTGTACAACATGGTGGCCTTGAACTGAACTTCCACCTAACAGAGTAAGGAGGAAACAAATTCGGAAAGATTAAAAACTTCTCTGAAGTTAAACTACTGTATGATAGGGTGAGCATGAACCCAAGTCTACATGATACCAAATAGTGACAATAATAGATTCTAGCCCTTGATTTTCACTTTGTGAAAGGCTGTTGACTAGAAGGAAAGTTCTACCACTTGTACTCTTACAGTGTAAGGAAAGTGGTTTCAATTTTCACTTGAAATAGCAACAGTAATGGTTGTGTGGGTATCAAAAAAAAGTGAGTATCCTCTGGCTGTGTGGCTCTTCTTAGTGGTAGCAATGGTCGTAAGGAATCTAGTTTGATTGTACCGTAATTGTAATGACATTAATATCACTGTGTACAGATTTATTTTTAAAGATTTTATTTATTTGACACAGAGAGAATGAGATAGCCAGAGAGAAAGCACAAGCAGGGGGAGCAGCAGAGATAGAGGGAGAAGCAGGCTCCCCACTAAGCAGCAGGCTCCATGTGGGGCTCGATCCCTGCACCCTGGGATCATGACCTGAGCTGAAGTCGTGAAGGCAGACGCCTTAACCAACTGAGCCACCCAGGCATCCCCTGTGTACAGATTTAATCTCAGTTTTGCTTCTCAGTTCCCTTGCTCTGCTTCCCAGAGCAAGTTCCTTCCTTGTATAAGCCATCCACAACAAACCATGCAAACCACGTGAGCAGGGGAAAGGACTCTAACAAGAACACTCTTGAAATTTAACAAGGTTAACGATAGAGAGGTGTTGACAAAAGTGCGACTGGGCAGCTGATAACTTGTTTTGGAAAGAGAGAAAAGGAGAGTTAATAGTTACTGAGTGCCTCCTACACGCTAAGCCCTGTGCTAGGATTCTAATGTATACCGTGTCCCTTAAACCGTGCAGTAACCACAGGGAGGTAAGTATTATTTCCACTTGGCTGTGACAAAACAAGGACAATATAAGTCACATCGCAGGTGACAGAGGAATGATTTGAAACCAGGTCTGAGTACAAAATCTATGTTCTTTCCACTATATCTTGCTGCCTTTAAACATTTTAAAATCCTTTCAAAAACAATTCTCTCATTTTCAAATACATCATCCCCTCTATATAACTCTGCAGATTATTTTGGGACTTTAAGAAATTTACCAGGCCTCTACTATGTTTGGTATGTCCAATAAAATATTCTACAGCATTCAGAAAATCTGCTGATCCTTTGTTGTAGTGTAACAAAAGGTGCCAGTTGGCAGCAAGATAAGGAACTTAAGCCAGAATGCAAATCAGCATACTACTTCCTTCATAGACGAAGTTTCACTATGGAAAAAAAAACGCCAGCTGAATAGTGTGTTCAGTGACACAACTGACTTCATTCTGTCAAAAACTCCTTATCTCATTGCCAACTGATAATAGTTTGTTGACTGGTAATCATTCTGATGACTGTATTTGGGGAAGCACCGGTTTAGGGGACATTTTAATAATCCCGTCTAGAATACAACGAAACCTCATTGTACAATACTTTCACTTTGTACATATAAAAGCAAGGAAAATGTTAATCAGGATTCGTCCATTAATTGAGCCATTCATTCATTTGTTCATTCATTCAAGACTAATATACAAGGAAAGGTAGTTAGGACAGAGTCTGCCTTCTGCTCAGAGGGGGTAGGACAGGTAAGCACCAATGCAAAAAAATCACTATTATACAATGTGATTATCCTTGTTCCCTCTTTTTATTCTCACACAATTCATCAGCAAATTCTGTTGGTTCTTATCTTCAAAATATAACCAGAATTTTCAGGGCATCCCTCTACCCAGGCTACTGTGTTTCACTACTCCAGAGGATGTCATTTGCATGTTAATCTCCTTGAATGATGTCCTGTTTCCACCACTCTCCACCCTCTGCACTTCCTCCTCTATCTCCCTAAACCAAGCTACCATCATCTCTTTTAACTTCATAATTCTATTCTTGCTCTATTACATTGTATTTTCCACACAAGAGCTGGAGTGTCACTCCACTGCTCAAAACCCTCCAATGGCTTTTTGGTCTATACAGAAAAACATCCAGAGTCCTTGCTGTAGCCTGCAAGCTCTACATTATCTCAAGCAGGCAGCAAATTTATTTTCTAAAAATGACAGGGGCTAGGACTGAATTCGGGATGGGAAGGTCAGGGTGAGGACGGGAATGGTTAGACATTTTGAGAGGTAGGAGAAGGTGGCTGACAGGTAAAAGGACTGACAGGGACCACAAGAACCCAGGTGAGATGTGATACAATGAATTTCTAATAGTTCCAGCCTCAAATGTGCAGTTTTCCCTAATCATGCTATGAAGGTAAGGGTAAATGTATGGTTAGAGAAAATGCATGTTAGTTTTGGCTGCAAAACAAATTCTCTTAACACTCCCTGACTTAAAACAACAAATATTTAATGTTTATTTCACTGTAAATGTCAGCAAGTTGGTTCTTTTGTTCCAGGCTCGCTAGGTTGGACTAAATGGTCTAGGATGGACTTATTCAAATGCCTGATGATTGGCAGAATAATTGTTCTGGAGAGACCTCAACTGGGGCTACTTATTTCTACTTTAAAAGATCTCTCATTCTCTAGCCGGCTAACTCCGGCTTCTTAGTGAACTAAGAAGTGTTCTACAGAGCAGATAGCAAGCTCCATATGTGCTAGCATTTCTTTTTTTTTCCCAAAAGGGAGAGAGAGCATGAGGGAGCAGGGTAGCGGAGCAGAGGGAGAGGAAGAGAGAGAATCTAGAATTCTAAACAGGCTCCACACCCAGAGGGAACTCAATCCGATAACCCTGAGATCATGACCTGAGCCAAAAACAAGAGTCAGGCACTTAACTGACTGAGCCACCCAGGTGCCCCAATGCCAGCATTTTTTAAGCCACTGGCTTGAGTCATAATTGCTAATGTCCCTTGACCAAAGCAAGTCACATGATCAAGCGGTTAGTGTAGGAAGGGCTGAACAAGGTCAACACAGGGAGGAGTGAAAAACTGGGACCTATATAATTACGAAGGCAGATTGCATACTGAACTAGACTTCAGGTTTTCTGGGCAGGGTCAGACAAAGATAAGACTACAAGGAAGTATAGAGTTTTGGTGAGGAAGTTTGTTGGTCGGATGAGCAACCATGAGCTGCAGCTCAGAGGAAAAGAAAATGGGATCAGGAGGTGTTTACAGACTGGGAGAAAATGATGTTAAGTGATCCTGGAACCCATAGGTGAGGTTCATTCCCACATCAACAAGCAATTCTCAGACACGAGCTGGATGTGCTACAATCCAACTCAATTCTGACACTACCTACCCATAGATGGCATAGATCCCACAGGTAAAGTACTCCATCCTCTGAGATTGCCACCCCCCGCCTCAGACACCAATCACGAGTCCAGGTTATCACCTGTTTCTGACTGGCTATGGATCTGAGGTCCCAGTAACCCCGTCCTTGGGTTAGATTAATTTGCTAGAGTGGCTCACAGAGCTCTGAGAAACATTTTACTTACTTTACTAAGTTATTAAGTTAGCTTTTAGTTTACTTGTTTACTAAATTAGTAAGTTAACTTCACTTATATTTAGATTACTGATTTATTATAAAAGGACAGAACTCAGGAATATCCAGATAGAGGAGATGCATGGGGCAGGGTACGGGAAAAGGGTGCAAAACTTTCAAGTTCTCTCCAGACACACCAGCCTCCCCACATTTCCATGTGTTCACCAACATAGAAGCTCTGTGAACCCTGCCATCTTGGGTTTTTATTTTTCTTTTTTTAAAGATTCATTTATTTATTTCAGAGAGAGAGAAAGTGCACGCAAGCGAGCAGGGGGAGGGGCAGAGAGAGAGAGAGGTCCATTGAACATGGAGCTCGATCCCAGGACCCTGAGATCATGACCCCAATTGAAACCAAGAGTTTGGAGGCTTAACCAACTGAGCCACACAAGCACTCCCTTGCCATTTTGGATTTTTAAAGAGGCCTCATTACATGGGCCTTATCAACTACTGACCTGGTGATTGAATTGGTGATTGAACTCAACCTCCAGCCCAACTCCCTACAGGGAGGTCAAGGGGGGGTGGGACAGAAAATTCCAACCCTATAATCACAGGGTTGGTTCTTCTGGCAACCAGCCCCATCCTCAGGTGCATCCAAAGCTATTAACATAACAAGAGACACCTTTACTGATCTCATCACTTAGGGAATTCCAAGGGTTTTTGGAGCTCTGTACCAGCAACCAAGATGAAGACGGAAATATATATATTTCTTATTATAAATCACAGTATCACAGATGTAGTAAAGAGAATGAAGGTCTCCATGAAAAAGAGGACAGCTGTGCTGGTAGCAGTGGGGAGAGAGCTGGGAGGACCAAAGATAGAATGAGATTTAATCATAAGACTACAGGATTGGCAAATTAAATATTTTAAAAAGCTCAAACACTGGGATATTTCATAAATAATATTCACTTTAGAAATTATGTTAATTTTTTAACAACAGCTTTTTCAGATATAACTCTCATACCATAAAATTGCCCCCCCCTTTTTAAAAAGATTTTATTTATTTATTCGACAGAGATAGAGACAGCCAGCGAGAGAGGGAACACAAGCATGGGGAGTGGGAGAGGAAAAAGCAGGCTCATAGCGGAGGAGCCTGATGTGGGGCTCGATCCCATAACGCCGGGATCACGCCCTGAGCCAAAGGCAGACGCCTAACTGTTGTGCCACCCAGGCGCCCCCATAAAATTCCCCTTTTAAGGTACACAAGTAAATGTTTTTAGTATATTGAGAGTTGCACAACCATCACCAATGTTATTTTTATATTAATTTTCAATTATTCATTTTATACTTAATGTCATAGGAAACTTGACAAGACCAGAAGAGAAAAGGAATGCCATTCTAGTACAACTATGCTGATTTCCTCTGAGCCTGATATAGATGGGCTCACCAAGTAACCTGAGAGATTTTAAATTGTTAAATTTCTTGTACTTATAAGATTTTATTTATTCATCTGTCAGAGAGAGAGAGAGTGAGCACACAAGCAGGGGGAGCAGCAGGCAGAGGAAGAAGCAGGCTTCCTGCTGAGCAAGGAGCCAGACACAGGACTCCATCCCAGGACTCCTGGATCATGATCTCAGCCTAAGGCAGATGCTTAACTGACTGAGTCACCAAGGCACCCCTAAGTTTCTTGTATTTGATATCTTTTTTTTTCACTGCTTTTTGCCTTTTATATAGTTATAATGAAGATGTATATAAATTTTGTACCCTGCATTGATCACTTTATCATAAGCATTTTCTATTTGTCTACACAATGTTCATACTCATGATTTATAATGGCTGCATAATGGTATACCAAATGGATGTATCATAATTTACTTAACCATTTCTTTATTTTATTATTGTTTTTTAAATTTAAGAATCATCTTTTTGCTATTTATTTATTTCTAAGATTTAGTTATTTTTGGGAGAGAGAGAGAGTGTGTGTGTGTGGGGGGGGGTTGGGTTTGGGAGAGGGAGAGGGAGAAACAGTCTTAAGCAGATTCTGGGCTAAGCTTGGAGCCCAGTGCAGGGCTCATCTTCTGACCCCAAGGGCACGACCTGAGAAGAAACCAAGAGTGGAGGCTCAACCGACTGCACCACCCAGGCATCCCTTCCATCTCCTTATTTTAAAGCATTTAGGTTATTTCTCATCTTCTAATTTTATGATTATGGCTGAATAATATCTTTACACATACAGGTCTTTCCCAATTTTGATTTATTTCCTTATTATATATTTGCAGGACACTGATGGTTTTTTTTTTTTTTAAAGATTTTATTTATTTATTTGACAGAGATAGAGACAGCCAGCGAGAGAGGACACAAGCAGGGGCAGTGGGAGAGGAAGAAGCAGGCTCATAGCGGAGGAGCCTGATGTGGGGCTCGATCCCATAACACCGGGATCACGCCCTGAGCCGAAGGCAGACGCCCAACCGCTGTGCCACCCAGGCGCCCTGGACACTGATGGTTTTTGAATCACATGGACAAATTACTTTTCAAATGGCTTATCATTGTAAAATACCAACAAGTAGGAATGAGAGAGCACTAGTTTCACTGCAATCTGATAGGATTTAGTAATATCTTTTAAGCATTTAAGATGATGTCATCGGTAAGAAGACATATAAATTTCCATTTATTTTATCAGGATAACGAACAGAATGCATAATTTAAAAATTTAAGATAACAAAGCAAGATTTCCTCAAATTTCTCCATTTATGGAAGAAATTTTTTTTTAAAGATTTTATTTATTTGTAAGTGAGAGAGAGAGTGCACAAGCACGGGGAGTAGCAGGCAGAGGGAGAGGGAGAAGCAGGTTCCCTGTTGGGCAAGGAGTCTGACATGGGACTTGATCCCAGGACCCTGAGATCATGACCTGAGCCAAAGGTAGACACTTAACTGACTGAGCCACCCAGGCATAAGAAATGGAAGAAATTTGGAAGAAATTTCATATGGAAGAGATTTCTAAACATCAGTTAAATAAATGATCTATTGTTCCCCACGCTTCCAAACCAACTCTACTTAAAATGCTATTCTTGGGGCACTGTGCTGCCTCAGTCCGTAGACCATGAAACTCCTGGGCTTGGGATTGTAAGTTCAAGCCTCACATTGGGTGTAGAGATCTTAAAAATAAAATCTTAAAAAAAAATAAAATGTATTATTTTTAGTAAGGAATTACTTGTCCAAAACAGGAGGCGGGGGAGGAAAGATAAACAAATACCAAACTACTTTTACCCTAAGTGTATTTCTTGGTTCCAGATAATTGGAACACTGACTTGGTTAGCTACTCTAGGTGACAGGGACATAAATCCAATCCCAGGGTCCATAAGAGGTGTGAAGTCTAATAGGAGATCCTCCCGTCAGCAAACTGACCTCGAAGGGTTACACCATTAAGAGGTGAATCTAGAGTAGGACACCTACAAGGAGTTATAGCTGGATTTGAACCTCCTGGGTTGCCCAGGAAGCCTAAAGCCAAAAAAGCTGGTTTAAATGCTTGCAGGACTCTGGCAGAAGGATATGCATATCATATCTGAAAGAGGGTATCTTCATCATAGGCCTCAAATTGTTCCCACAAATATTAGTTTTCACTTTAAAAAAAAAGATTTTATTTATTTGAGAGAGAGAGAGAGAGAGAGTGTGTGTGTGTGAGAGAGAGATCACGAGCAGAGGGGAGAAGTAGAGGGAGAAGCAGACTCCCTGGCTGAGCAGGTAGCCTGACATGGGGTTCGATCCCAGAACTCTGGGATCATGACCTGAGATGAAGGCGGATGCTTAACTGACTGAGCCACCCAGGTGCCCCAAATATTAGTTTTCAAATGCAATGACCAGTACACAAAGGTAACTAGAAACTAGACTCCACTCAGAGAGCTGGCACAAAAACAGACAATAGAAACAGACTGACAGAAAAATGCAGATACTGGAATTATCATACAGTGACTATAAAACAATTATCCTTACTGGCTTAAATTTATATTGAAAATGCCTTCAAAGAATAAGAAACTACAAAGTGACATAAATTGAAAAAGAACTAAATTAACCTTTCATAAATAAAAAACATGGTAATCAAAATTTAAAAATCACTAGATCAATTTAAGAGATTAGTCACAGATGAAAAGAAAATCAATAAAACAATTGGACACTTTACTAGGTTTGATGCAGTCTGACATTTGTTCCATTTTATTCGATCTGAGTTTTGAAATTCTCAGATGGTTGAGACCCAATAACCTGATTTCACATGCCCTGTGCTGTCTTTCATTCAACATAATTAAATTAAACAGATAATTGCACCATTTAATATAACAGTGTTAAGGAACATAATTCTTCTAAAAAAGCTTTTATTACAAAACAGAGGATTCAAATATGTACCTCTGACAAATCCCTTAGGTGCTGGTTTTGCTAGAAGAAACTAGATGCAACTGACTTCATTACTGCCTCCTCTGTGGCTTTTTTACTCTTGGGCAGAAAGAGGAATCAGACTGGGAAGAAGACAAGTTTGGTTTTGATTCTGGAATAGGTAGCCTTGGGGTCTATAATATTTTCCACTGGGAAGATTTTTTTTTTTTTTAAAGATTTTATTTATTTATTTGACAGAGACAGCCAGCGAGAGAGGGAACACAAGCAGGGGGAGTGGGAGAGGAAGAAGCAGGCTCCCAGCGGAGAAGCCTGATGTGGGGCTCGATCCCAGAACGTCGGGATCATGCCCTGAGCCGAAGGCAGACGCTTAACGACTGCGCTACCCAGGCGCCCCCTCCACTGGGAAGATTTTAAACTAGTGAACTGCCGCCTATGAAGTAAACTTAGGTCAAGGTTACTATAAGTATAGAATTAATAAAGAGAGTTTATTAGACTCAATATTATATTTAGAAGGACTCACTGATTTCCACTGGGCACTAGTTTTCACCAGTCTGCAGTGAGGCAAGAAAAATAAGGTCTAAGGAGGTTTTCATAAATTTGATTTATTTATTTAAAAGGACTGACTTTTGGGGCACCTGGGTGGCACAGCGGTTAAGCGTCTGCCTTCGGCTCAGGGCGTGATCCCGGCATTATGGGATCGAGCCCCACATCAGGCTCTTCTGCTATGAGCCTGCTTCTTCCTCTCCCACTCCCCCTGCTTGTGTTCCCTCTCTCGCTGGCTGTCTCTATCTCTGTCAAATAAATAAATAAATAAATAAATAAAGGACTGACTTTTTAGAGGATACGTTCTTTATTTTTATTTTGGGGTCAAAATATAATTTAAAAATGAAGTGATGCAGATAGCAAATGGCAGTTGTCTATTGTTTTTTTATAGGTTGGTAAAACTTAAAAATTGCGGTTCTATTGGTTCCAAAATTATTTGGAAAATCTGCATTGATCCACAAAGTCCAAAAGACGGGGAACACCAATGATGTCATCTATCTCTTACTTGTTAATCCAACAAATATTTTGAGGGCCTATGATGTGCTAAGAGAAGAGGGTACAAAATAAGAAAATGACTGCATGGTCACTTCTGCTCACAGTAAGAAAGGAGAGGTTTAATCCATAGTTACTAAGAAGTTAAGCAGTTCTAGGCCTCTGGGAACAGGTCTGAGGGAAAGCCTATTTTTCTGGGCACTCGATCTCTTAATGAAAGAAGGAATGAGGCTGAGCGGTCTTGAACACGCACGGGTATTTGCTTGCTGCTGAGGGAAAAGGAATGAAAGAGAAGAGAAAACCATTTAGGGTAGGGAATTTTATTTTACTTATTAATTCTTAAGATTTTATTTATTTGAGAGAGAGAGAGAGCACGAGGGGATGGGGCAGAAGGAGAAGCCGACTCCTCACTGAGCAGGGAGCCCCTCGATCCCAGGACCCTGGGATCATGATCTGAGCAGAAGGCAGATGTTTAACTGACTGAGCCACACAGGTACACCAAGGGCAGGGAATTTTAAACAGGAGTTGGGGGACCTGGTAAAGGACAAGATGTAGTAATGATGAAGAGATGAGGAGGGCCAGATAAAAGAGTTTTTGTTGGCTTGGCTATGGACTTTAATTTTTTTTGTTAAACTGTGGTAAAAAACAAACAACTGAAAAACCAAACCATTGGGCACCTGAGTGGCTCAGTCAGTTAAACGTCTGCCTTCAGCTCAGGTCATGATCTCTGGGTTCTGGGATGGAGCTCCTGCTCAGCAGGAGTCTGCTTGCTTGCCCACCCCCCCATGTTTGCTTGCTCTCTCTCTCTCAAATAAATAAATAAATAAAATCTTAAAAAAAAAAAAAACCCAAACCATAAAATTTACCATCTTTACCATTCTTAAGTGCACAGTTCAGTAGTGTTAAGTATATTCGTACTGTTATGAAATAAGGACTTTATGCTATAAGCACCTTAGATTAATGGGATTACTGAAAGATTTCAGGATAGGACTGGAGATTTAGGAAGACTGGATGGTGGGAGTAGTAGGAGGTAGGGGATGGAGGTTAGGAGGACTGAAGGGGATGACAGGGTTAAAGGTTTGTGGGGCCTTGTGAGTGGGAACTGGTTTCTGGCTTGGTCACAGGGTTTTTGCCAGAGGGGAAGTTTAGAGACCAGAACTCAACGTACCTCTGGCTAAGTACCAGGGCTGTATGGGCCAGCTTTCCAGGCGCTGCACCACTTGAAGCTTATGAGCCACAGCTAACCAGGATGTATTTTGTTAAACCCATAAAATTAAAAAGATTTTTTTTGCATCAGTTGCAAAAAGTGAAAAGTTTGGCGATCTCCAGGTTTTCTTGAAAAATTAAAATATATGGGACAGTGGAATCAGAAGTCCCTCAAGGAAACAATAATAACTTCATATCAATGTATAATAAACCTATAGAAAAGTACACAAGTCTGTAACTTGATGTTCACAAGTGAACATTCCCCACTAACCAGCAATCCTATCAACATGCAGAACATTACTAGTATCTCCAAAGTTATTTAATACTGCTTATTTAAATCCTACTAATTTATTCAATCCTACTAATTTATTTATCCTACTAACAATCTTATGAGGCAGATTATATTACTATCGCCTTTTTAAATACGAGGAAACTGAAGCATAGACAAGTCACCAGGCTAAATATTGAAACTAGCATTTGAAATTGGATCTGCTGCCTGATTCCGAATCCCATACTCTCCAGAAAAAACAGTGACTTGGTAAATTCGCTTTTAACAACGTGGAGAGGCTGCCTCCCGCCACGGAAACTTACTTCCGGGCGTCAGAGCCACGGAAAGCACCGGCCGCCAGAGGTTCGCAGCTTCTGCCTTCCGCGCCAGCGGCCGCCCCCCACCCCCCCCAGCGCAGCATCCTGGAGAGCCGCCCGCGGCGTGCTGCGCAGTCTCCACACACGTGAGGGCGCTCTCGCAGCTACAATCGGAGTTCCTCTTTATGTTGTCGCGATATTCTTGAGGCCGGAAAAACGCAAGATCGAAGGTCACGTAGATGGCACGCCTCGCCCCGTACGCCTAAGTTCTCGCGTGAGGTTCATTTCCGCCCTTTTGGCTCCCTGAGCAGCACAATGGCGGTCGGCAAGAACAAGCGCCTTACGAAAGGCGGCAAAAAGGGAGCCAAGAAGAAAGTGTAAGTGGCTCCTGTCCTGGCCCCCAGCTTTTTGAAGTCATGTTGGGCTCGGCAGGCGGGTTCTGGATGGCGGTGTGGGCCGGATGGTGAGGATATCAGTTGGATTGCAAGGGCTGTGCCGGGTTGGTAAACTCAGAACGGCGGCCTGGCGGGTACGGGTACTGCATCTCCACGGGCTGGCTTCTTTCCTTTGGCTTTCTGGGCCTTGTGGGCTCCCTGGCCTCGTAAATTCCATCCCATTCCCGTCCTCTCTTTGGGCCAGGTGGGACGCTTGGAGTTCTTAATGAGCTTGTTTGAGTCCCTGAAGAGCCAGGGTTACCAGTACGTGTCTTCATATACCGGTAGAATTCAAGAGACGTGCATGTTATTTGGAGGCAAGGCTCCTTGTGTAGCCGAAGAACCGATGGGTTGGGGAGCGTGTACGTTTATGGTATAACTTTTACAAAGTGTCCGGTCTGTGTACAGTGAAGCTGATATCTATCGTAGGGAAGAGCTAGGTTTGCACCCCTCATCTCACTGAAGGGAGTAGTTACTTAGACTCCAGTTGCTTACATGCCAGTTAGCGCTTTAAAATCATTAGGATGAGGAAAGTTTTAAAAATTCAGTAAGAATTACGTGATCTGTGATAAAACTTACGTGTTTTTAAAATATAGGGTTGATCCATTTTCTAAGAAAGATTGGTATGATGTCAAAGCGCCAGCTATGTTCAATATAAGAAATATTGGAAAAACACTAGTCACAAGAACTCAAGGAACCAGTGAGTATTTTATTCTTGTTTTGTTTTTTAAATCAAGGTTTACTGGTGGTCGTATGGTGGGAGAATTAAGGAAATAGCTCTCGGTTGCAGCTTTGGCCACGGTGGTGCTTGTTTGGTAGAACACTTGGAGAAGAAAGGTGGTGCTTTGAGAATTACTAAGAAAATGTGCCTAGGTACTTCTGAGTTTCGAGTAAGCACTGGCCTTAAGTCATTGGTTGCCACATGGATTTGGTTAACAAAAGTTAAGGTCTTTATACTTTACCATTAACTTTCTAAGTTCAGCTTTATGCATGAATGTTCTTTGTTGGCTTGACTTTTGTGTGGTTCCTAATGTTAGTAAGACAATTTCTTGTTTTATAGAAATCGCATCTGATGGCCTCAAGGGTCGTGTTTTTGAAGTGAGCCTGGCTGATCTGCAGAATGATGAAGTTGCCTTTAGAAAATTCAAGCTAATTACTGAGGATGTTCAGGGCAAAAACTGCCTGACCAATTTCCATGGCATGGATCTTACCCGTGACAAAATGTGCTCCATGGTCAAAAAATGGCAGGTGAGAACAGAAGTTCCTTAGAGTGCATGGTGCTTTGGCGTTCATGGCCAGGGATACCCTGTTAAGAAAAGAAGGAGCAGATGTGATTGAAGTAGATTTCATTTCAAATCCTTGATGTTTTCTAGCTTTTATTGAGTGCTGATTCTGGGATTGGCACTCTTGAACTTGAGTAAAAGCAGTAAGCAAGCCATGATCCTCCTATTTAAGTGGAGTTCAAGATTTATTTATTGTTTTTTCCAAGTTTTAAAATTGGGTTTATCAGAGTTGCTAAGAGTGGCAGAGATTGGTGTGAGGTTGGAATCTTTACTCCATTTCCCAGTTGTGTTCTCTTTGGCAAGTAACTTAAAGCTTGCTAAGCTTTGATTCTTTTATCTAAAATGGTAGGCAGGTAAGATCATAACTTCTTGCAGTTATGAAGATGAAATAAAAGAGTCATGTGAAGATGCTTTAAGCACAGAACTTGGCACAGAGCATTTAGAAAGCATTGTTACTACAGGAAATAATTATATTGGTTCAGATGTACCTGGCTAACCATTCAGTTTTGGGCTGTTTTGTATATGGGAATGAATGATGACAAAATGTTTCGGTCCCAGATGATACATATTGATTATACCGTTACATTTATTTCTGACATTCCCTGAAGATTTTATGGCTGAGTTTCTGGAAATATTCTAAGGTCCTTTTGCCACAAGGGTATTGCTCATTTCTTTAGTATACAATTTACAAAATGCAAAGGAGGTATTTCAGTTTTTCTTGCTACCTAAGGTAGTTTTCGTTTTTTAACTGGAGGCAAAAATATGAGTAGTTAGTGGATTTTTTAATACATTTTAGCTGTGAAATTGAATATTTAATTGTCATCAGGCTTTAGTTTGGAGCATGAAGGACATTTAAAAATATATGCATTTAGTGTTATAGCAGTGTTTCACCTATTCAGACACTTTTTAAAAAAGGAAGAAGTGTAGACTGGAGTCTGTAGAACTGGTTTTCTTATCACGCAGAGGTGTACAGTTGGTTGGTGGGAAGGGTAGTCTGTTGAAGGCTGGCATGTGAAAGATATGGGGGGGGTGCTGGGTGCTGTTGAGATGGGGATAGAAGTGTTACCTAGGGAATAGAGCTGAGAGGACTTGGTATTTATTTAATTAGATATGAAGGATAGTAAGATTTAGAGTAACTGGGTAACTTCACTTCAAGGAAGTTAATTCTGTAAATTAGGCATGTAGTTTCTGTTACTTTATATTGTATGAGTACTTGATTTTTCTAGCGTTTTTATGTTAGAATTGGAGGGCTAAAAATTGGTAACATTAAGACATACATCTGACAATATCTTTTTTTCACTAGACCATGATTGAAGCTCATGTTGATGTCAAGACTACCGATGGTTATTTGCTTCGCCTGTTTTGTGTTGGTTTTACTAAAAAACGCAATAATCAGATTCGGAAGACCTCTTACGCTCAGCACCAGCAGGTCCGCCAGATTCGGAAAAAGATGATGGAGATCATGACCCGAGAGGTGCAGACAAATGACTTGAAAGAAGTGGTCAATAAATTGTAAGTGTTTTTTTTCCTCACACCACATAACCCTGAATTTCTGCTTATCCCTCAGATGAAGGAAAGCATATGAAACAAAGTGGAGTCA
This sequence comes from Ailuropoda melanoleuca, assembly GCF_002007445.2. Lineage (NCBI taxonomy): Eukaryota > Metazoa > Chordata > Mammalia > Carnivora > Ursidae > Ailuropoda > Ailuropoda melanoleuca. Next base: position 104,755,426 of record NC_048222.1, on the reverse strand, counting down.
GACCTGTGTTTAAATCCTGTCTGAAACTGTCTGGTTGTATCCCTTAAAATGAGAACATGTTAAGTGCTCAGTAAATGTGATTTGGTTTCTTTATCCTTATTTGAATGAAGCAGTCTCATGGCAGATACTGAGACTTGAAGCATAGGAAATGCTTTTGTCTTAGTTAGAAAATACACTGTATGGGCAAAACTTCTCCACAGTCAGTAATGTATGGGAATAGATGATGACAAGATGTTTCGGTCCCAGATGATGTCCACTGATTTTGTTAACATCTTTCTGATGTTCCCATGCAGTTGGCTAAGAGGGTGGAATAGAAAAGGCAGAAAGCTCACATGCTAACTTTCCTGCTAACTACTTGTATAATTCAGATCGTTTAACCTCCACCTGTTAAGGGGCAGTAATAGACTGTGTCGACTGTCTTACATGAGGATTTGAGTGGATTAAATGAGGTGGGTATTAGTATGTATAAATTTATCCTTTTCTGTCTTTATTGGTTTGTAGGATTCCAGACAGCATCGGAAAAGACATAGAAAAAGCTTGTCAGTCTATTTATCCACTCCATGATGTCTTCGTTAGAAAAGTAAAAATGCTGAAGAAGCCCAAGTTTGAATGTAAGTGGAAAATCATAGGATTCCTGAGAAAAATAATGTGTGGCCAGATACATTGATGTCTTGTTTTTTTTTTTTTTAAGTCCAGATTATGGGGTGTGTTTTTTTTTTCTTTCTGTCATGCCTATGTAATATTGAAGATCATTGCTTTAAGATAATGGTGTACTATAACATTTTCTTTCTTTCTTTTAGTGGGAAAGCTCATGGAGCTTCATGGTGAAGGTAGTAGTTCTGGAAAAGCTACTGGGGATGAGACCGGTGCTAAAGTTGAACGAGCTGATGGATATGAGCCACCAGTCCAAGAATCTGTTTAAAAATCAGACATTTAATGGTGACAAATAAAAAAATCTTATTTGTGATGTTTAATTTTCTGATGTTTCTTTTTAAATATTGTAGGCTTGGTGAATCATATTCTGAACTGAAGGTGATGTGAACTGTTGTATGGAGTTTACCCATTGCTCTGCATTACCAAATAGCTGCAAAAGGGTAGTGATCCACTTTAAGCTGTAGTGATATGGATGGAAGTACTACAGAGGGTTAATAAAAGGGAATCTTTTTTAACATGCTGTATGTTTTTAAATGCCTTTTTTTTTTTTTAAAGTTTATTTGACAGAGAATACAGGCAGAGGGTGAAGCAGGCTCCTGATGTGGGACTCGATCCCAGGACCCTGGGATCATGACCTGAGCCGACGCTGAACCAGCTGGGACACCCAGGCATCCCTTAAATGGTTCTTGAACCATCTGGAAGGCTTGTTAAAATATGGCAGGGCCCTGCCCCCAGAGTTTCATTCAGTAGTTGTAGGGTGAGAACTGAAAATTTGCTTCTTTTTTTTTTTTTTAAACTTGCATTTTAACAGTTTCCAGGTTATGGTGATGGCCAGGACCACACTTGGAGAACCACTGTGCTAGACTGATTAATGGGAGGAGCCTGTTAAATTTTTAGGGTTTTTTTTTTTTTAAATCCAAGTGTTCTTTTCCCTAAAGCAGCAAAATGCCACACCGCACCAGTACTGTGAAGTTGAACTTGGCTAGAGAAATTGGTTATTGATAACCTGTTAATAAGTGGGCATTTGATGCCGCCCACTAGCCAGTATTTCCTCCTCTAGTCATCCACCCATTCTGTAGGCCTCCTCACCTCCAACTTTTTCATTTTTGATCAGCTGATGACCTTAAAATCATTAGAAAAGTTTAAAGTAGATGAAAGAACTTCACAAATTCCCACCCTGCCATGTATGTATATATTAGCATTTCTGCCTTCCCTCTTGCCTAATCAAGTTCATGGCTCTAGCAGTTTTCACCTTTATTGATATTTATTCAACAAGACCTTTCCACCAGCATATAAACTGAAATCTGCCCTTCCAGGTAACACCCTACTCAAACCCCTTATATAGCAAAGCTCAAAAAAGTTGACCATGTATCTTGGACAATGAGCAGTTTTTGTTTGATGTTGAGTAAACCATTTTCTTTGTACCTAATTTTACTTTTAAATTAGAAGTTGGACACCTCCCACAAGCTGTTGTATGAAGGTTGCCAGTGACTTTGTCGCCAAGTTTAAATGGCCTGTTAGTGACGTTTTATTTGCCTCTAGTGACATCTGACAGTTGAATCTTAAAAAGATTTCCTCCCATGTCAATAGCCACTGTTTACTAGTTCATCTCAGACATTAGTGTTGGAGAGGCCTGGGGCTTAGTCCTTGGACATTTATCAATTATCTCCCTATATACTCTTATTCAATATATTAAACTGACTTCCAGATTTTTTATTTCTAACCTGTACCTTTCTTTGAACTATAAGTTTGTCTATCCAACTGCTTACTTAATATCTTTACTTGGATATAAAATAGGCATTTCACCATTTGACAGGTCTAAATTGGTATTCTGGATATTAACAGTTTAACCCGCCCTTCCTGTTTTAGGCCAAAATTGTCTGGTCATCCTTGACAATTCAGTTTATTCAAAATGTATCTGGAATCACCATTTCTTAACTCTATTGCGATCACTTTTGCCTGGATTGTTACTGCCTACCTGGTCTCCCTAGGTCCACTCTTGAGGATGGTCTGTTCACTCAAGGCCCAAACTGATCTTGCCCCTCACCTCTTACTACCTCTTAGAAATGCTTGTAACATTTTTTAGCCAGACTGCCCTCACTATTCCTGGATGGGCTAGGTACCTTTTTACCTTAGGGCTTTGGCACTTTTTCCTGTGCTTGGAATGCCTTACATGCCATAGAGCTTGCTCCTTTACCTCTACGTCTCAGTAGACCCCGGTGATGGGCTTGGCCTATTAAAAATTGTGCCCTAACCTTAACTTTTTTCTGTAGTTTTTACTTGTATCTACTAGAGTATTTCATGAGGATTGCTTTTTTTGGGTCTTGTTCACCACTACACCTCCAGTGCCTAGAAGTTCAGTGTTTGTTGAATAAAGGAATAAATGACATTCCCTATTGATACCCCATAGTGAAGAAGCAAAGTTTTCAGTAAAAAACATTAGTTGTACATTTCTATCTCAAATGACAGGGGCTTCCTTTGCAGGGCACACAAAAGTTGGGTCTAAAAAGCGGTCATTGAGGGTAGAGTCCAGGAACTGAGTTAAACAGTTTTTATCTTGGTTTTGGACATTATCTAGTGATACAGTCAAGCTCCAATTTGCTGCATCTGTATAGGGCTTGGCATAGCTCTGTTTTATCTTATAAGGGTTCATTTGAAAATGGTTCCAGGAGGAGTATGTGATTGAATTATTTAAATGAGTTGGCCTGCTTGATGACGGGTTTAACTAAGTTATCTTCTAGGCCAGCTTGAAGGTGGGTAACTTCCAACCAGTGGAAAATACTTCAAAGGGTAACTCCGTTCCCTATTTCCCATTTAAGTATCTTATATAAGCTTAAACATGCAAGAATTCAAAAATAATGCCATGAGAACTTCCTGAGGAATTGACCAGAGAACAAGCTTCAAACAAATTAACTACAGAGCTATCAATGCAATAACACATAGATCGTAAGTATTCACATGTGGCTTTTCTCTACTTGACTCTCTGGAACAATTTTACTTTGGTCTTTCACTGGAAAACAACAGAGACACAGGAATCTTCAAAAACAAGCTACTGAAGACCTTTGTGTTCAGGCATGATTGGATTAGGCAGCAAAACAGTTGATCTGAAACTGGCTTTTGTTTGTTTTTAAGTGACTTTTGCTTCTTGAATGTGTACAGTTGAGTGATATCCGAAAGTGTGTACAAATGGGAAATAAAGGGCTCGGGAGAGTATCCTAGATAATATGGGTGCATGTTATGTAATTACACAGGTTTTTAACTGGAAAAATGAGGCAGAAGAGATGGGGATAATGCCGTGTGAGGGTTTTGCTTGATGTTACTAGGTTTGATGGAGGAGGAGGGCCATGGGCCAAGGGAAGTGGGTGGCCTCTAAGAGCTGGCACAAATGGGGGAGAGGGGCAGAGGAGGAGGGAAAGGGAGAGAATCTGAAGCCGACTCAGCACTGAGCTCACAGCTGGACACAGGGCTCAATCTCACCACCGTGAGTTCACCACCTGGGCCAGAACCAGAAGTCAAACACCTTATCGGATGGAGCCACCAAGGCGCCCTGGCCCACTACATTTTTATAGCTGTACTGTTAACATTGCTTGAGCACACAGCCTTTACTTATATTCTCCCTCTGAGGCCTTAAGCAAAGTCTCATTCCTGCAAGTCTCTAAGCCCTTATGCCCACTTGCAGTCCCTGCATTGATAGCTCTGTAGTTACATCTGTGTGGACCTTGTTCTCTGGTCAATGCCTCAGGAAGTTCTCATGGCATTATTTTCTGAATTCTTGAATATTTAGTACAGTTTGTCAGTGTGCTTTATACATGAAAGTCACTTTTATTGGATATAACATCCTTGGCTTTTTCTTTGAGCATCTTAAATATGCTACCACATTTTCTTCTGCCATAAAACATTGCTAATGAAGGTCTGATGATAATTTTTCTAATTTTCTTTCCCTTATTAGTCACTTTGTTTTGATTAGAAGCCCAAATAATTTTTTTTAATCCAGTGAGTTTATAAAATATAACTTGGTAGTTCTGATTGAGTAGTCTCAGGTATGCAGTATACTCTGAATATGTAATTTCAACACTTTTTTTGAGGCAGAGTTTTCATAAATTAAGGTTTTTAACATCTGTTCCCTTGATTTGGTTTCCTTTACTGGGGACTTCCTTGCCTGTGATCTCCTGGCAGCTGTTGTAGTCCCTAACTATCCATGTGATGAACTCCTTGGGTTGTACTTGTAGGAGGTGCCGGCTAATTACCGCCCACGGGCTTAGTCTGGCCAGTGTCTGTTTCTGGATGGCCCGCAAGCTTACAAATGGCTTTTCCGTTTTCATATGGCTGAAAAAAAATAGTTCATCACATGTGAGCTTATATGAAATTCAAATCTCAGTTTACCCAAAGTGTGACTGGAACACAGCTACACACTCAGCTTCACGTATGCCAGTCGGTGCCTCTGGCACCGCAGGGGCAGAGCTGAGTAGCTGTGACAGACCATCTGCGGCACACGCGTCACTGCACACTAAGCGGCAGCACATGCACACCGCAGTGACACAGGAAGAATGCGATGTTTCCTATCGCCTCTCCAAAAAGACCCCTTCAGAGACAGTACGTAAAACCTCATTACAAAACAGCATTACGGTGAACGTTTGCAGTCGATGATGGAGATTGCTGACTTGAACACTAAGGGAAGCGTCACCCCCAAGCAAAAAAAGAGAGACATTATTTTTTAAAAATTACTCAACTGTTACAGTTTCGACTTAATAAAAATTTGTGGAGATTTTGTTTCTGCTCATTATGCCTACATGGTATCTTCAATTTTGCCCCTTGGGTCTTTACAGAAAAAGCTTACTGACACCTGCTATGAATAAGGAAATAAAGCATTCAAATTAACTGATAGGGTCTGGGCAACCTTGCAATGGTGAAAAAAAAATACACTTTCTGAATAAATTTGTGCTTGTGTGTGTGCCTGTGCACACACGCGCCTCTGGGTCAGTCCAGCGTGCTATTGTATATTCTGCTTTTAAGCCCGAGGTTGACGCATACGTGCTTGTGCTGTAAATGCTTGTGAAGTTTCAAAGACGATCTACTTCTAGAAAAGTGTTAAAAGGACAAACTCCCCCGCCATTCGCCACCACTGGGTGTGCCAGTATTTAACACAAGGGCCTCTACCCTTTGAGGTCCAGTATTTTCACTAGATAGATGTCCTGTAGTTGGTAAGTCAGAACCCTTAATCTCATTGGCCTTGACTGGTTTTTGTCACCCTTCCAACAGGGGTGTTTGATAAACTCCAATAAAATTCAGAGGCCTGCTCCCCAAGTAGTTTCTTGGGACTGTGAGGGTGGATTTAGAATGTTTAATCCCTTAGTAATCAAGGCAAGTCTCTTTGACCTGCCACAAAAGGAGACCCAACTCCCTGGATGCTTTCGGTACCGGAGACAGCATGGTCTCAGTAAACGGGCCTTCCCGGTTAAGTAAAAACTGCAGCAGCTCTGGCATCTTCATTTTGTGTGAAGTGGTGCCAGTTACTCTTCGGAAACCATGTCTCCCACCCCATTGCCTGAAGCACAGCTGCTGGCTCATGGCGGCCCTCACTTCACAGACAGCCCCTAAACACACGATGTGAATCACCGGTGGCTCAGCTGAGTTGAAAGCTGCTGGTATTCATTATGCTACGCAAACTAGAGTGAGTGGTCACTGCCCAGTGAGCTGAATTCAAGGCGGTTCACAGAGATCTGCTAATACTTCCCTTGATGAACAGTCCCCTTTGCTGACTCTTTGCCCATGGCCTAACCATCTGGTCTGCCACTTGAAAGACTATATTCAGGCAGATTAAAAACATCCCTTTTTTAGGGCTGTCAATTGTGGGAACAAATTGTGGCTACTGATTGGGCCACCTGGTAAAGGCCAACTCTGACGTGACCGATCGAGCCCGCACCACCGGACTGCCCCCACACATGGCAACACATTCACCATTAAGGGCTGTGCACACAGTAAAGAACTCTTTCTCATGCATGCCAGACAGGTGACTCCTGCCAAAAGTTGGCCCACGTGTCCCGAGGCAAATGAAGCACAGACTGACAGCCTGACGCCACTGGACTACGTTGCCACCACGCAGGGTAACGGCTCGTGCCTCAGCACTGCTGATACATTTTAAGGTTGTGATGTTGCTGTTCCAGTCTGATCAACTGACCACACAACTGTAGCCCCTGAAACTAATATTGTTTGTGCCACGTTTAGTTTTCCAGACCACTTGCAACCCGACGTTGGGGCGCTTTTTGTCACAAGGGCCACTTAGCAGAGTATCTGAAGGGTATTTCATGGCTTTCTACCACTCACAGATATCTAGAATTGCTGGGCATCGAGAACAGGTTTCTGGTTCTACCACCCTCACTTCCTCCTGTTCTATATACCTGAGTAAGGTAGTTGGGGGTCAGAGTATGTCAATCCCCAGAAAAGAATCAGCTCTTGGCTGCCTCCTGGGTGATAATCAGGACAAAAGGTCTCAGTCAAAGTGGGATGACTGGAGAAGAGATGAAATCATAAATATCTCCCCTGGCATCGGAGAAAACACCCCAGATCCTAGGAGGGAGGACAGGGCAGCACTTACTGTATTGTTACCTAGATCATTCTCAGTCTTGGCACTATTAATATTTTCGGCTGGATAATTCCATGTTGTGAGGGGCTGTTTTGTGCTAGCACCTTTCCCCCGGCTGTAACAAAATGGTCTATGGACATTGTCAAATGTCTCCTGGCGACAAAAACTGCTCCCAGTTGAGACAGCTAACCTTAATCCTAAATCACGCGGCAGTTGCAGTGAACAGTCTGAGCTGCGACTGCGTTTGTCATGTGTCCACATGCTATGAAAACAAGAAAACTCATAATAGACATGGTCGGTCTTGAACTATTCTGCTATGCCTGATGCCATCAACCGCAGTTCCCAAATGCAAATGTGTACAAACTGGCAGATCAACACAACCTTGATTCAATCTGGCTGATCACATGCTTTTGATGTCTGAGCGGCCTTGGGCAATGCCAAAAACGGCAACTGGAGCTGCAACTATGTGGTGGCACTGTCCATGTGACTTAATCAAACCAACGTGATGGTAATCCAGATCAGGTTTCACAACAAATTCTTAAGTGACCTTTGCCCTTTTGATTGTATTTCCGGATGGGAAAAAAATGGGTCATGAGATCGCTCTCCACTGGGGGCAGGAGTTGCTTTTTTGCCCATCTACTGTTCCTCTAATTATTGACAATGACACCAAAGATTAGCAGATCAGCTGCAACTCACTTGCACGGTTCATAATGAAAAATGGCCTGGCCTTGGAATACCTCATGGCTGCCTCAAACAAGAGCTACTGTTACCCTCTTGGGCTTATTCACAGTTGGCTAAGTGTGGAGAGAATGAGATCAATACCACACGTTGGCTTCACCTGTTGCTTCAAGTCTTACTGATGATAGTCTCAGTCAAACGTGCTGTGGGATTCTAACCTCTGCAATCAGAGTGGCTGATGGAGGAGCATATTCGTGTAAAAATTCTAATTTGGGTAAGAGCGTGTCACACTGAGGAGTGAATTGTGAGAAGCAATCTGCTGTAGAGCCCAAGTGTCCCTGCATGTTCTCGTTGAGAAAGCCAAGAATGTAATTCTTTGCCTGCTCTCTACCTGGGCCATTTCTCAGGTTTGTGTTTGCATCCTTGTGAGCAATCTTGAGGGATGAGGTAATGTCTCCCCCTGGAAAAAGAGCAGGCCTGCTTCCACTTAGTGCACAAGTGCTGAATCTTAGTGTTCCTCTTTTGTAACACAACCCACTACACGATGGGCCCTTTGCATTACCACTGTAGGATCTGAGGGGCATGGGAAACTGGAACTGATGCACATGAAGCTTCGGCTATTGGTTTGCTATGAGTAATAAAATCCTTTTATTTCTGACTCAGGAGTCTCATGTCTTTTGCCAGCATCCATGAAACTGACAGGCTAACTTTTCAACTTGTAAGCTGGGTAGAAAGTCAAACACTGCACAGTTCCTGACACTTTCTCCTCAATTATTTTGAAGCAAATTTCAGATATTAAACGTAAAAATTTCAGCATGTATCTCTAATTCCTTAAAAAGAAAACAACCACAATCCTTCTAAATTTCAGTAATTCCTTAATAGTATTAAATATCGAGTTACACCAGTTTAACTGATGATGTTGGATATAATACTGTGATAGGCAATGCAAGTGTGAAAGCAAGGGTAGTGAACTTCCATTTGCTAAGACCATTCATGAAGTCAAGGTTAAGAAATTGCAGGTGTCATTAGCTCTTAGTCTGTTTGTGGAACTGTAATTGTTTTGTTCAAAAGAAAATACAATCCACTACAGTGGCAGAAACCGACAATATCATTAGACTGTTAAAACCAAACGCTGGGGTAGGGACACCTGGGTGGCTCAGATAGTTAAGCGTCTGCCTTCAGCTCGTGTCATGATCCTGGGGTCCTGAGATCGAGCCCTGTGTCAGGCTCCCTGCTTGGTGGGGTGTCTGCTTCTCCCTCTCCCTCTGCTCTTCCCCCCCCTGCTTGTGCTCTCTCTCTTGCTCTCTCAAAATAAATAAAATCTTAAAAAAAAAAAAAAAGAACACACCAAATGCTGGTAAGGAGTGGAGTAACCGGAACTCTCAAATATCACTAATGGAGTGTAAAATGGTGCAACACTTTGGAAAACAGGCAGCCTTATTTTTTTTTTAAACATTTATTTATTTTAGAGAGAGCGAGTGAGTGAGCGTGAGCGGAGGGAGGGGCAGAGAATCTCAGACTCCCCCCTGAGCTGGGAGCCTAACACAGGGCTTGATCCTAGGACCCTGAGATCATGACCTGAGCTGAAATCAAGAGTGAGCCACTTAACCTTAAACTGAGCCACCCAGGTGCCCTAAAGAGACAGTTTTTTAATAAAATATTTCACTCCTTAACAATTTTACTCCTAAATATTTATCCAAGAGAAATAAAATCCTATGTGCACAAAAAGACTAAGAATGTTAATATTAGTCAATGATAAAGCTGGGGGGGAATGTACATACCAGCTTTATTCATAATAGCTGAAAACTAGAAAAAAATCAATAGGATAGATAAATTGTGGTATATGCACATGATGAAATACTACTAAGAAATAAAAGGGAACAAATTATATTACAACATGGAGGACTCTCAAAATTATGTTGAGCAAAAGAAGCCAGAAGAGTAGATACTGTGTTATTTCATTTTTATGACATTCTATAACAGCAAAAATGAATCTTTGGTGATAGAAATCAGAACAGTGATTGCCTCTGCAGGGGGAAAGCGGTAAGGGAGGAGAGCAGGATGTGAAGACTGACTGGAAAGGGGCATGAGAAACTTTCTGAGGTGATGGAAATGTTCTATATATTTATTGATGGTTATGAGTGTACAGAATTGTCAAAACTCACAGAAGCGTATACTTAGTATCTCCGCATTTTACGCAAATTATGCTCCCATTTAAAAAAAAATGGATCTAACCAGCTAGGTCATGGACTGGCTGCATTTTAGTGTCTGTCCCATTCTGGGACATGCTTTCCACACTATAAACTTACTCCTTCATACCTACTTAGGTCTGGAACCAAACCTAAATACACTTTGTCATGCGCTTCTTGGCTGCCATGAGAATCAGGACCTTGGCTCCAAGGAAACAGTCAAAAAAACTAAGAGACAGCCCACGGAATGGGAGAATATATTTGCAAAGGACTCTACA
>NC_048222.1:104578792-104744944 GCF_002007445.2 Ailuropoda melanoleuca | reverse complement strand
GGAAGCATCGAACTTTGCATCGGAATCCGGGGATGTACTGTATGGTGACTAACATAATACAATAATAAAATAAATTTTAAAAAAAAAAGGACCTTGGCTCCACATACAGCTCTGCATGGTGGCTTGGGGCATCACCTCCAGGCATCACGCTACATCTGGTCATAATGCTCAACATTCCAGTGGTTATGGTTATTAGTGCCATCTATGGCCTGATGGCAGTGGTCCTTAGTACCAAATCCTAAGTAAGAAAATCTTACTTGTGCAGTTGGACACCATCTTGAGTGATTCGGCTGCTGGCTTCGTGGGGATCATCAATATGCAGGGTCTGCTCGGCAGCCCTCTTTGTGAGTGTAATTCTGATTCTCATCTTTCCAGAAGTACTCAGTTTCTCTGGGCTCATTGTTTGCCCTTATTCTCTTTATAAAGTAGTTCCTCCTTGTGTCCATTAAACAGAATGTGCTGTAGCGGCCATGCAGCCCGATCCAGCAGGACAGCCTGACACACTTGCATAGGGGCAATCACCCCACTTAGCAGTTCGTCTTCTGGATGCAGGGTGCTTTAGCGCCCTATATTCTGTTGCTGTCTGACTTTGCCCCGAACTGTCTCACTGTAGTGGACAACTAAGCCTTCCCATAGCCCAGCTAGGCCCCTCTGACGAGCAAAGACGCAGGCCTCTTTCTGCTCACCAAGATTCATCTCTCCCTCGAGTGCTCTGTATATATAAATAAATTGGATAATTTTTTTCATCACTGTATATTTATTTTTTAATAGCTCTGACACTTCTTATGTCTAGAGAGAAGACGCCACTGTCTCTCCTTAGTACAGGCATAGCTCATTTTATTGTACTTCATTGCACTATGCAGATGCTGTGTTTTGTTTTTGTTTTTTTACAAACTGAAGGTCTGTGACAACCCTGCACTGGGCAAGCCTTTTGGTGCCACTGTTCCAACAGCATCTGCTCACTTTGTGTCTCTGTGCCACATTTTGGTAATTCGTGCAGTATTTCAAACTTTTTCATTATTATTACATTTATAATGCTGATCTGTGATCAGTGATCTTTGATATTACTATAATATTATTTCCTGAGACCCAACAATGTTGAAATTAGGCCAATTAATAACCCTACAATGGCCTCTAAGTGTTCAAGTGAAAGGAAGAATTGCATGCTTCTCACTTTAAATCAAAAGCTAGAAATGATTATGTTTACTGAGGAAGGCATGTCGAAAGCTGGGATGGGCCAAAAGCCAAGCTTCTTGCATGAAAGTTAGCCGAACTGTGAATTCAAAGGTAAAGTTCTCAAAGGAAATTCAAAGTGCTACTCTAGTGAACACACAAATGATAAGGGAAATAGCCTTGTTGCTGATATGGAGAAAGTCTGAGTGGTCTGAAGATCAAAACAGCCACAACATTCCCTTAAGCCAAAGCCTAATCCAGAGTAAGGCCCCAACTCTCTTCAATTCTGTGAGGGCTGAAAGGGGTGAGGAGGCTGCAGAAGAAAGGTCTGGAGCTAGCAGAAGCCGGGTCATGAGGGTTAAGGTAAGAAGGTGTCTCCGTAGCATCAAAGTGCAGGATGAAGCAGCAAGTGCTGATGGAGAAGCTGCAGCAAGTTCTCCAGAAGATCCAGCTCAGATCATTCACGAAGGCGGCCACACTGAACAACGCATTTTCGATGTGGATGAACCTGCTGTATGTTGGAAGAAAATGCCATCCAGAACTTTCATAGCTAGAGAGGAGGCCTTCAAAACTACAAAGCACGGGATGACTCCCCTGATGGGGACAAATGCAGCTGGTGACTTTAAGCTGAAGCCAAAGTTCATTTACCATTCCCCGGATCCTAGGGCCCTTATGAGTTACGGTAAGCCTACTCCACCTGTGCTCTATCAGTGGAACAACAAAGCCTGGATGACAGCACATCTGTTCACAACATGGTTTACTGAATATTTGAAGCCCACTGTTGAGACCTACTGCTCTGAGGAGAAGACTCCTTTCCAAATATGACTGCTCACTGACAACGCACCTGGGCACCCAAGAGCTCTGACGGAGATGGACAACATCAATGTCATCATGCCTGCTGACACAACATCCATTCTGTGGCCCATGGATCAAGGAGTAATTTCAACTTTTTAGTGTTCTCATTTAGGAAACACATTTCATAAGGCTATAGCTGCCACCGACTACTTCCTCTAATAGATCCGGGCAAAGTAAACTGAAAACCTGAAAGGATTCAGCATTCTAGATGACATTAAGAACAGTTGTGATTCATGAGATGTCAGAATACCAACATGAACAGAAGTTTAGAAGAAGTTGATCCCAACTCTCCTGGATGACTCTGGGGATAGAAGACTTCCGCGGAGGAAGTAACTGCAGATGTGGTGGGAATAGCGAGAGAACCAGAATTAGAAGTGGAGCCTGAAGATGGGACCGAACTGCTGCATCTCATCATCAAACTTGAAGGGATGAGAAGTTGCTTCTTACGGCTGAGCAAAAAAACTGGTTTCTTGAGATGAAATCTACCCCTGGTGAGGATGCTGTGAAGACTGTTGAAATGACAACAAAGGATTTAGAATATTCTGTAAATTTAGTCTGAGAGGACAGACTCCAATTTTGAAAGTTGTTCTACTGTGGGTAAAATGCTATCAAGCAGCATCACATGCTACACAGAAAGTGTTCATGAAAGGAAGAGTCAATTAATGTGTCAGACTTCACTGTTATCCTGTTTTAAGAAATTGCCACAGCCACCCCAGCCTTCAGCAGCCACCACCCCGGTCAGTCAGCAGCCATCAGCATTGCGGCCAGACCCTCCACCAGCAAAAAGATTACAGCTTGCTGAGAGCTCAGATATGGCTAGCCTTTTTTAGCAATAAAGTCGTTTTAAATTAAGGTATGTACATTGTGTTTTTAAACATAACACTAATGCACATGTAATAGACTGTGGTGTAGTGTAAATGTCGACATGAACTGGGAAACCAAAATATTCATTTCACTTGCTTTATTGTGATATTCACTTGATTGCAGTGGTCTGGAACTGAACCCCCAATATCACTGAGGTATGTCTGTATAGTGCAATCTTAGGTAGACTACTGAATTGAAGGGTCAGTTACAGGCTATGACACTCTTTGGAAGTAACAAATCTGCTCTTCAGCTGTTGGCTACTTGGAATCGGGAGAACGATGTGGTGGGCCTCGGTGGGCCTCGGAGTCAGGGCTCTATTGAATAAACAAACTTAAATATGACTGGAGAAATAAATGTCGCTGTCCATTTTATTTTAACTGTAAAGAAGAACTAAATGTGGATATTTTGGTATTAAGACTGTCAGTTCATTTCTGTTAAAAGAGGACAGACAACCAATAGGTAATTCTCCTTCCTAAATTTCCTTTCCTTTCTAAATTGTAAAGGAATGTGAGTCACTACTTCTCCTGAAAAATATTTCAATGAGTGGGGCGCCTGGGTGGCACAGTGGTTAAGCGTCTGCCTTCGGCTCAGGGCGTGATCCCGGCGTTGTGGGATCGAGCCCCACATCAGGCTCCTCCGCTATGAGCCTGCTTCTTCCTCTCCCACTCCCCCTGCTTGTGTTCCCTTTCTCGTTGGCTGTCTCTATCTCTGTCGAATAAATAAATAAAATCTTTAAAAAAAATATTTCAATGAGTTATTGCCTAATTTATAGTATTTGAAGATACCTAAGCAATCCATGGCTTACACACAATTAAGATTCCTTAAAAAAAAAAAGTCCAGAATGTAACCCAGACTCTGAAATATAAATTTATTAGCTTAACAGTGCCTAAGTTAATCTATTAGACTCCAAAATACTGTAACAGTTTTTGAACTACATGTACATGAAAACCTAGGTTTAGGGATTTTTGATCTTACCAAGAGCATACCCCTACAGAAACACCTTTTCATGATCTGATGTTTCAAGCGTTCATAAATCCCTCAGTAAGCCAAAAAGGAATCCCCATTAATGGATCAACTGATGTTTGAGTTTTTAGATAACATCAATAATGTCCACATAAAACTGAGAAGCTAAGCAGGAATTTTTTTTCTTGAAGAGAAATAAATTTAAGACTTTATTCTCTGCAACTCATTCTAATCATATGTATTATGCCTGAGAGGTTATGTTTATGAACAATAAAACAGATCAAATCTCCTTCTTTAATTGCCAAAGAGAAATGTATCACTTTAGCACAACAATGGGAATCAGTGGAGCTAGCTGGGTCTTGCCGTAGGCTCTGCCATACCTGTATGACCTTGGGCAAATCATTTAACCCCTGCAGGCTGAGCTCTGGTCTGCAGACTCTTCAGTGGTTTAACAGGATGAGCTTGCAATTAGCAGAGAGGCCCCTAGATGGTGCTGTTGTTCTGACTTAGGCTTTGTACTTTTTTTCTATAACAGTGAAGTAAAAAGGCATAGGTTAGAAAATGACTTCCTATTAGTTCTGAAAAAATTCACTGTTAAGTATTCAAAATGGCTTGAATTATGAATCATATGGCCCATGTGCATCTGGCATTAATTAAAAGGAATTAACCATAAAAGGAATAAACCATTAATGATTATAACGAATATCTCCTATTATAATTAGCTCAAATATCCATCGCTATTTCTCTAGGTGTATCTAAGCCTAAGAAACTGAATAAAAACCAAAAAATTATTGTTAAGAGTTGATGTATAAAAAATGCTATAGAAAAATATTTTGTTTTTTTCAAATGCTTGTTCTAACAATAAATCCTGATAAATGCACTGATTGTTTTTCACTATGAATGCTTCAGGCTATATTTAAAACCTGTGATTTCCATGAGCACAATGACAAGATATATTACATTACCCCCCTGGCTATGTAAACAAGGACATCTTTTTAAAAAAATCTACTTTAAGTATTTCAGAAGGATGATAATAATGTATTAAATGACCTCTCTACTTGCAACCCACTAAAGACAAAGGATTTGAAGATTCTAGTTTGAGTAGGCTTGGATGTATGATACCAGGTTTCCCCTAAAATTATGGAAAGGAAAAAGAATACATTCCTAGTGCCCCCCCCCAATAAGTTCACTGAGTATAAACATTACGTTCAATGAATATAGAAAACAAGGAGGTACCTGTGAAAAACCAACCTGAGCAACATCTTGGCTTCCTGTCAGTTGAGTGGGTAATACGTGTCAAGCAAAAAAAGTGCCACGAAGGAGTGAAATGATACAAAACTGTGAATTTTGTTTCAATAAAGATTTTTGTCAACAAGTTAAAGAGGAAAGATATTGGATCTTGGTGTATCCAAGACAGTATTGTCATGTGTGAAAGCTTTCCATCCATCCAACCAACCAACCTACCAATCATCCAACCAGCCAACCAACCTTTATTGAGCCCTATATGGTGCAAAGGGCTGGGGATATAAAGCCACCATCTCCATTCTCAAAAAACTCAGTGTAGTAGGAGAAAAGGACTTTGAAAAGTTCAGTTCAGTTTATTATAATGTCAAGTAGATTTACAACTATTGCACTTATCATTCTGCTAACACAAGGCCAAAATTTAAAGAGGGATATTTTTCTCCAATAAAGCTAGGCTTTCACAATCTTTGATATATGACGTCAAAATTACACAGGCAAAATAACATACCTCATGTCCTATTCCAGACACATCCCCCACTTCCTGCTGTTGTGCACCTTGCTGCAAATAAGAATTTAGTTGAGATAATGCTCTAAATCACTAATTTCTCATGAAATTACTCTTAAGTGAGATTTGATAAGAGTTTTTTTATACTGTCCTCTTTAACCAAAATGTAAGAAAAACAGCTCCCATACTCCAAGATCAATTGTAACCATGTAACTGGAAGATGAAGTTCCATCAAAGACAAAGTAAACATCTCCTCCCTTACAGAATCCCACATGGTGTTCACATAATTGCTGACAACTGGCGGCCTAACTTTTGGGACAGTGGGAAACAATGACAACAGCTAAAAAGTGGCCAAGCACATGAAACTCTTCTCAAAAATGGAAGAAAATAGTGAAGGTTGTTGGGGAAGTGTTTTACATTTCCAATGAAATTCTATTCCATTGACCTGTTTGGAAGATTGTCTTCGACCTATTTGGCTTAAGCCCATAAACTGTAATTGATTCAGTCACATAAAGAACCACTTTTATCTTAAGTCTGGAATGCATAACAAATGGATAGCAGGAAAAGTGGTTTTTTATTTACTCTAATAATTTGTGCAGGAATAAGCTGGGGGGAAAAAAGCCCAAAGAAGTATCAGCCTTGGGTCTTCTTAAATTGTTTTTCATTCTGATTATAGTGGGAAGAAATGAGCTGCAGGGATTTGGTGTTTTCCGACTTTATAGTTGCTCTGTATTCTGAGATATATGTGATTCATAATGTACCACTATAACAAGACACAGTTTTTATGTATTACTGGGGTAACACAAAGAAAATGAATTTTTCTTTGTGTGGCACCAGTAATTGTCAAAAGAATGATTGCAGATTCAGAAAATGTGCTTTATAAGAACCCTGTTAGCATGAAGTATACATGGAAGAAAGAAGGTATGGCAGGTACGTGGAAGGGTTAGTTGTATTAGCAAGGCATTTCAGGATGGTTTTGGTTCTTTTGACTAAGATACATCAAGTTTTAACACCCTTTAGATCCTTGGACAAAGGGAAAATACTTAGTAACACAAGGAGCATTTGATGAGCACGAGCTGATGCACCAAGTGCTTACAAAGGCTCCAGCTAGTTAATAAACTGCCCCACCTGAAGTAAAGATTTGCCCTGGTAATAAGGATACTGCGCTTAAATCGTTAGAATTAATCTGAATGTCAAAAATGAAATTTAGATTACCAACCATGTCCTGATAGTTACAGCACGGAGAATATCAAATGTCCTCTTTTTAAACTAAAGTAAAAAATGAAGAAGCACGGTTAATTTCCTTGTGCCGATGCAAAGATGTCCGAGTGCAACTTCTGCTGGTAAGCCTCCCCACGCTGCCACGTCACCCGACGCTTTCCCTGGGGGAAGTGTGTACCTGGCTTGCTAACCCTGCCTGATGTCCTCCTTGGTAGGATACCAGGGGTGGTTCATGGGTTTCCACGTGCACGTTTCTAGTGTGAATGAAAGCGGACTACAAAACCTAGACATATTCTGCTTTCAGAAAATTCTAGTGTACCATGTACAGCATAGATATTTTTCAGTTTAAAAAAATAGTGCAAAAATGTATCTGATAGTCAAAGTGATAGTTCAAGTGAGTTCCTGTGCCAAAGAACACAGTCAAGCTTCACCTTTAGCTGACTTATAAAAACTGAACGTAGTTTTTGGGAAAAATTCCAGATTTTCCCATTAGTTCTCCACTCATCCAATCATCATCTACAGATTCCAGCTCTGTTATGATGTCTCCAGCCTGTGAGAAGACAAAAATTGGAAATAATGATTATCTTCTGTTGAGAATAAGCATGGTTAAGCAGCTTCCTTGGAGAGGCATGGTTAATCTTCTCTTGATGTCACTATCTTGATTTGCCCAGTGGATTAAATGACAACGCCACACAGATGACTGACTAGACCTTACGACACCATTTGCTTGTATGCCTCTTCTCAGAGCCCCTTCCTTCACCGTTATCACCCTCACTGCACGTTTTTTTTCCTGCTTGCATTCTGTGCCCCCCAAATTCACTACTCCTAATCTAAAATTCTTCTTATAGTAAGTACTACATGTCATATATGTTATATATACATTCTTTTCATGTAACAATTATTTACTGCACACCCAATATGTGTCACACACTCTTCTGAGTATTAGGGATACAGCAAAGAATAAAGACCTCATTTTAGAGGAGGGAGGCAAGTAAATAAGCCAGCCCAGGAGGACAGAAGTGTGGGGTTGCTATCTCATTAGCTCCAGCCAGGGAATGGCCCACTGAAAGTGACATTTAAGCAAAGACTTAAAGGTAAGAGACTCCACGTGCTTACCACAGGTAGTCCTAGTCTAGGTACTCCACAGGAATTAACTCACTGAAACAACACTGCAGGCCTAGAGGTGGGGACTGTTATTTTGCCGTTTTAGAGAGTATTTTTACAGACTTATTTTACTTTAAAGAGGAGACTGAAGCTCAGAGAGATTCAACAGCTTCCTTGGGGCTGCATGTCTACTTGGTGGTAGGAACAGGATTCCAATCTAGTGTGATTTCAGGGCCGGTGTTGCAAACCTTTGGGTAACACGGCCACCACGTTTCAGTGGACTTTTTACTTAGGCTCTTACCATAACTGCCTTTCCTGAACATCCTGAGAAGTCTGCACTGTACATTTACCCTTCCACATAATGGTATCCTCCTCTACCATTTGGTTTATTCCGTGCTTCCATGGCCTCACCATCAAACTTACATTCAGTCCTGTCTTTGGAGCTTCTCCCTGACTCAGAATATCTGATTTACCCTCATCAAGTCAGTCAAAGGGACTGTGTGTCTTATTCATGTATGAATTATAATTCCTCAACAGATGAAGACATCATTTTTGAAATTATCTCCTGAAACTATTTTGTTCTTTATGGATTCTAACCATTTCTTAGAATCTGGGTTTAAGATTCTATAATGGTTCGGGATGACCCTGGCTACTTTTAAGAATATCTTTATCAGGCTAAATGGATTTTATTTATAGCACTAGTACATTGCCCTCTGGAAAAATGGTTTGATTTAAGGCCTTTCTTTATGGAAAATGGAAAGGAAAAATGCTGACTATCAAATGTCATTAATTTACTTTACTTGCCAAAATCTGTAAAAATTCTGGCTGTTCACAATTTCTATTATAAATAAGTTCCTTCTGGTTCCTAAATTATAACATAATAGTTAAAGGAAACTTTCTTTTTTTTTTTTTTTGGCTCTGGTCCTTAAGTACATACCAATTGAGTTTTAATGGCTAGGACAATTTCTTTTTCAAAAAAGTTCTAATATTCTGTGTATTTAATAAAATAGTAATGATTAACAATACTGATACCAGTGCAGAATCCCTTAACTAAAAAACTGTAGAACTACCTTGTTTATGGTCAGTCATTTATAAAATGAAGACAACCTATTTTCTGGAGAATACTGTGAATTCTGTTATTATTCACAATGACATAACTTAAACAAAGGCCAAAATAACATCCAAAAAGTCTGAATCCGGATTGTTCACTTGCAGTAACACTTTATGTAAAGATAAAAAGAATGAGGTTTGAGCCACCGATTCCCATGACTGAAAAAGACTAGGGCAACAGTTTCCAAACGTTTGGATTTTGAGAACCAAGAAATTAAGGGTGTGGGGGGGAGGGTGGGTGGGGACTGATATAAGGTTACCAAATTATAATTCTGCATAAGAAATACCATTTACTAACAGCATTTTCTAAGAGAAATGACATTTTACTATGAAAAGGAAGAAATTCCCAGAAGAATGGAAAACTCCTAACAAAGTAGGGAAGTTAGCAACTTTATACTGATTTATCTCTGTATGCCCCTTACTCTGTGACTTCCCAATGTCACCTTCGTTTCGCTCGTTTTGTTTTAGGCAGGTGGTGGGGCAACCGCTGTTTTAAGTCTCCTCTTCTCCAATCACTCCCTGATGCTTTAATTCTTTCTATGGCATTCATGCCTCTGGCTGAGTATCCGATGATGGGAGAATTTCCCAGAATCTGACGCAGGCTGTTCTGATGGTAACTGCTGCTAACCCCACCCTCCTTCCTCTTGGGACAGTCCCAAAGTACTGTCCTGAGTGCCTTTCTCTGACTATGGTTCAACTGTAAGCTGGAGAAACAGGATCATGGAAATATTGTTTTTACTCTTTAAAAAACAAACAAAAAAGAAGAGGAACTTCTTCGGTAAAGTAATATTAAATTTTAGGCCACTAAAAAAAAAAAAAAACTTTGAAAAACAAACCTTTGGTATCAGTATTGTTAATCATTACTATTTTATTAAATACACAGAATATTAGTTTATTAGTTTTATTAAATACACAGAATCTGAGTCAGCTGGCTGACTCAGAACAGCATGTGACTCTTTATCTCTGGGTCATGAGTTCGAGCCCCACGCTGGGTGTGGAGATGACATACATACATACATAAATAGGCCTTTGCATAGGAGCTTAACCTTTTGGGATCATTTCCCCAAAGTCCAGTCAGTATCTCTGTGGACAAGACTCCAGTGCCTTTTGAAGACTGCTGCAGTGGCCAACTATAGTAGGTACCACCTGATTTCTCCACTGATTTCAAAGACATGACAGTCGCAGGCTGCAAAGGCCATGGAGAGAATTATGCTTCACAAGGGCTACCAATGAAAATCCCAGTATTGTTGCGATCAGATGTTACAAGGCCTAGGAATAAGGAATTCATTCGGGGATTAAGGGGCTATCAAGCCAGTAAGGTTTTTAAGTTCTTAAATGCCTTGCTGATAATTTAAATGTGCCTTATTCACTTTCTCTAATCCCGTCCATTAGAGTTAGGGTCCGAGAGCTGCTCATTCCTGGCTAATGACCAATACGCCACCCAAATGTTCCACTCTTCAGCAGAAGACACTTCAAAATTTATAGCTATTTTATGCAGCTACCAAAAAATACACATTCTGACCTTGAAGGAAAGCTCATCTTCATTCTCCCCATGGAAATCATATAAGGCTTTGGCCTTTTTCCCCTTCAGTGCTAAAGCAGCCATACTTTTTGCCTCAGCTGTGAAGATACCAAAAATTCAAACATATTTAGAAAGACATTGAACTAAAACACAAATCAAACATTTCAAGAAGTCCCCCTTCTCATTCCTGGGACAGAATAATTTCAATTAATTTTGAATTTACTTAACTTACAAAGAGGATGTTTTCTTAACAGGAAAAAAAACTATACAGCATACATTTAGTAGACAAAATTAGCCACTATTAAGTGAAGGCATTTTTGTCTTTATTTTCCCCCATAACGCCAACAAAGTATATGAAGACAGTTTGCATACATTTATGAATCAACTCTTTCAAATGCAGGCAAACAAGTTACATCGAGCATGGCCAGAGGGAAAAGGAATATCTATCGCTCCCCTCCAAGAGTAGCAGTCATTTCTGCACTTGTCATACCTGGACAGGGCCGCACAAAGACTGCTGGGAAGATCCCCTCCCTGTCACGCAGTCTGCCCTTGTACCAGTCAGAGTCCACATGCTCAAGGATCAGGATCCGGTCTCCCCTCTTGAAGGATAAGTCATCACTAGTCTCTGCTGTAAAACTGTGAAGGGCTTCACACCATTCTCCAGAAAGACTACCATCCTGTTACAAACCAGAAGTTTGGTAAGAAATGTGAGATTTTATTTGACATTAATTTCTACAAAGCTTAAAAAAGTAGTGTGGGGGGGAAGCTAAGGGGTCAAAGATTTCAAAGCTTGAAGGCTTCTTTAAATCACCCAACACTTTATGTTTGCTACCAACTTTCAGAAATAAAAGGGTTTTTTTTTTGTTTTTTTTTAAAGATTTTATTTATTTGACAGAGACAGCCAGCGGGAGAAGGAACACAAGCAGGGGGAGTGGGAGAGGAAGAAGCAGGCCCCTAGCAGAGGAGCCTGATGTGGGGCATGATCCCAGAACGCCGGGATCATGTCCTGAGCCAAAGGCAGACGCTTAACGACTGCGCCACCCAGGTGCCCCCAGAAATAAAAGTTTTCAATCACTTTTTTCTTAAAATAGAATTCCAAATGACAGGTATGATGAGATTTGTAGCTTTTCTGCTTTTAAGGTATACACAATGCTTAAGCAAAAACTTTTTTCTAATTGCGATCTTAACATCTTTAACACGAGTTATATTAAAAATTTTAGGTAAAAGCATACAGTATTTATGTATAGTATTTATGACACTATGAAAAAATTCTGGTGAAGCATATAATTTTCAGTGAAGCTCTTTTTTACCTAAATTAGGAAGGATCAGAATGGGCAATCTATTAATTTCAGGTCTTTACCTGATTCAGAGGCTATCAGATTCCACTGCATGGGACTTCATTAACTCACACTTTTAATTTTATGAGGTATAGTTAGTTCCAAGGCTGGCACGGTAATGACCCAAACATGGTGGGCTAGTATGATGAAATGCTCCAACAGGAATGCTTTAACCGCCCCCCCCGCCCCACACACACCAGAGGAAGGTTTTGCTCTGCAAAAAGGTATCTCTGCCATGCCAGGATGAGAACCCCATGTTTGAGGAGCCCAAGCAGGGAAGAGAGGAAAATGTGGCAAAGGCTTGGAGCCAGACAGGCCTGGGTGCTAGACCGAGCCTCAGATTCATCTTAGCGCTAAGTACTGTTGCGAGGACTGAATGAGATAATGCATGGTGCACGCATGGCAGAGCACCTAGCGTATCTGAAGTTCAGCACAACAGATGGGTTGCAACACAAAAACAAAAAAAATAAGCAAACAAAAACCCCTCTTCAAAAATGGTAACCAATCTTCAAAAATGGTACTTTCAACTCCGAAGAAATGCAGCACTAATGTGAACATTTCCTTCTGGAGAACTGTAGTCACCATCTTTCCTGTTTGGCTTTATCAGTGGGCAGGGATCAAAGAATTTAGAGAAACATAGCCCAATTACCAGTGACATTTTGATAAACATGACCCCATCAGGCTCACTCTTCTAAAATAGGTCATAAAAACAATGGAAATCATCCGCATTCCTATTCCATTTAAACACTTTTGAAATCATGCTATACAGTGTAAAACTTTTAATCCATTTTTTCTCTTTCCCATTATAAAAATAATACAAATGTTCCCAAACATTTGGCAAGCTGGAAAATGTATGAAGAAGCGGGGTAAAGACTCACCCCCCTATAGTCTTACTACCTAAAGACAACTGCATGTTAGCAACTTAAGTATATTCCTTCTGGTCTTTTTATGCTATATATTCAATTTCCCTATAACATATGCTTTCCTCCCATGACATTTACCTTATAAATCTAGTATTCATGGCCTCAGAACATTCTCCTGATAATGGTCATATTTAGGTTGCTTCCAATTTTTTCCTATTATAAAAACACCACTATGACCATCTTTGTGACTAAAATCTTTTTTTTTTTTCAAATGTGGGGGGAGCAGGCGAAGGGGCAGAGGGAGAGAACCTCTAGCAGACTCTGTGCTGAGCACGGAGCCCCACGTGGGGTTTGATCCTATGACCTTAAGATCACGACCTGAGCTGAAAGAAACCACGAGTTGGATGCTCAACCGACTAAGTCACCCAGGCGCCCTTTAAAAGGTTTTTTTTTTAATATCAGTCCCTTACAGTATCTCTTTTATGAATATTCCAATCATGTCTCTTTCCTTGTTTTCTATCAGGCTTTGCAAGTCCTTCTAACGCATTTGTATGAGCTCTATTATACACAATAAAGATAGTAACCATCTAACCATTTGTTTCAAACATTTGCTCCATGAATTGAAAAATGGTTTATAACATTTTCTCTTGGTAACTATGATTTTAATATTCCTCCCAGAGTTGAAACCTGGTTTTCATTACAGTTGCCTATTCAAGCAGCCTACCTGAGAATTTGCACCAGAATCTTCTTTTTTGGTCTTGGGTGGTGGTACCCTTGTGCCTACATTAAAGGAAAAAAAAAAAAAAAAAGTTCAAACTTTAGATGTGAAGACCATGTACCAGCTCTGGAGAAAAACCGCAGAGAGAGAATAAAAAGTCTGGGACTCGAGATCAGTCCCTTCCTGTACTGGCTAACTCTGGCTGGCGCCACCCTCTCTGGGCTTGTTCCCTTTACTGCAAAGTGAAGGACGATACACACTAGTTATACTAGATAGTCTGCTTCTGTTTAAAAGTCTATGATTCTTTGCCATTTCTGATATGAAGCTATTGCTAATTACCTAAACACCAAAACCAGATCTTCGAGATTACAATGGTTATCCCAGTAATGACTATTATTACCATTTAAAAATAATTTTCTACTTTTAAAAATATGAATTATTAGGCAGCTTAAGTATTATCCTATTATTTGGTTTAGTTGAATTAGGAAAGAACAAAATAAAAAATCATATTCTCTATACTCACTTGGAACATTTGCACCAGAGGTGGGATGACCCTCCACGACTTCTACAAAGTTGAGGGGGAAAATCCCAGTTCTATCTCGAAGTTCTCCTCTGGCCCATTCTTCATTCACATACTCTTTAAGAATAATAATTTCTCCCTCCGAGAAGCTTAACTCATCCTTCTGGTCTCCGATATATTCAAACCGAGCGACACATCTTGGGCCTCTGAACAAAAAAGATCATGGTTATGGGTTAAACTAGAGAGTACTAACTTTCAAGATGCTTTAAAACCTTCATTCGGTCTTTCAATAAATATTAATCCTGTGTTTACTATGGAACAAGATACACTAGGTAGAATTGAAAATTTTCCGTGAGAAAGAATAAGCTACATTTCTAAATGATAGTCCTTACTTTTTAGGTATGAACTTATTCACTCAAAAAGGCTAAAGAAAAAAAAAAGGCTAACGTTAAGGTCACAGAGTCCATGCAGAATTCCAAACGAGTGCCTGGGTGGCCAGTCTACACTGGCACATCTTTTGATCACCTTTACTTCACTGCATGTGTCTCTGTATGCTTGGGCCACAGAAATCCATGGCTGAACCCGACCCTCTCAACTGTAACTGCACCGAGTTCAGGAGTGCCAACCCTGAGAATCTCAGGGCAGACACAACACTTCCATGGCAGAATGCAATGGGCATCAGCTAGAAGGGGAGATGCTCAATGTATGTTGAATCATCAGTGAGTTGTCTATATACACGGTCTTCACAACTGGAAAGTTTGAAGAAAACAGAAACTTAGCAAATTGTTAACAGTCTTAAACTTAATACTGTTGTTTTAAAGATTTCTATAATCACTTTTAAAAAGGCTTCACTTCTGAGAATGAGGACAATCCTTTAATGATCTGCAAATGTGACTGAAAATGAAAGTAGAGATAAAACTGCATCTCCAGAAGGCATGATTTAATACCAAACCTTCGCTTTAAGGCTTGAGAAAGGAAGTCGGAGAAGCAACAGTTGAAGGAGATGCAATTGCCTGAAGAGAAAAGGCTGGTCCTGGCACCAAAGTCTGAATGATCAATGGCTGTGAAAGCCCGCTTTCAATTCAACCTGCTGACACAGTAAACACTGCTTAAAAACAGGAGAAGAATTGAACCTGAAATAGAATTCAACTACTGTGACATCAGAAATTTTCTTATTTGCAGTAACCTTTGCATTTATTTTCTGAAGTCCCCGGAGAGCATCTCCTTATGTCTGACCTATTCAAAGACAGGTTTACAGTCTTCAGCAGGTAGTGAATTCTACTAATTTGCTCATCTAACTGGAATATAAAGTTGCATCGTGCCAGTGTTTTAAGTCACAAAGGAGTTACACTGGTGCATAAAAGGGTACATAAATTCATGGAAAGGTCTTCAGACATAAAGGAAGACCCCTCCAATTTAACTCTTCCTTTACTCTCTTCTCATTCCTCTTAAAAACAAAACAATACAAAATGTCTAGCAGTTTTTGTAGGGTTCCTATTTCTATAAGGTTAAAATATTTTCTGTGACAAAAGAGCTGAATCTTCTAAATAATCTGTCAGTAGATCAACACCAGAAGCCCAAAGAAAATGCATAGGATAACAAAACTGTCTCTGCTCCAGTTCAGGCCAGGCTGTGTGGGGGCTGCTGCAGGAGTTAGTCTGTGGCTGTCTGTATGTCCCGTATGACGTGGAGTGTTGCTCCTGCCGGCTTCTATCAGAAGGTTGCATTTCTCAGAATTTTAATTCACAAAGGCTTTTTATTTTTATTTATTCATTTATTTTTTAAAAAGATGATATTTTTAAGTAATCTTTACACCTAACATGGGGCTTGAACTTACAACCCTGAGATCAAGAGTCTCATGCTCTTCTAACTGAGCCAGTCAGGCACCCCCCACTAAGGCTCTTTAAACAAGTTTTCCTCATGATTACAAAGACACACTGAGCAGGTGAATAACCACACATCTGAAGTGTTTTAAGTTTGGTAATTCTTTATGATATAAATGCTTGCCTCCTTTGCATTTTGTGCAAAAGAACACAAATAAAACTTACTTAACACAACGAGATGAAACGGATTCTCTTTTCCCATTTGCTCCTTCTGGAACATCAATCTGTAAAGACAATGTCAAGGAAACAATTTCATGTTTTCAGATTTTAGTAAGGTAAATTTAAGGCTAATTAGGAAATAATATGTGATTGAAATGAGCCAGTTTACATAGGTATTAAGCTGATGAAGCAGTATCATAGGTGCTAAAAGGTAGGAAATCCGGAATTTGGGTTTTGGAAAAAAGGATGTAACCTGGGTAACAGCCTTTCTTGAATAGCCAATCAATCCTCTTATTTGCTGGAATAAGCACACTGATAGTGTTCTACCCTGGACTGAGTTTTCTCTCTCCCACATCCTCTAATTTGAAAACTTCAGATAAGGAGGGCTCAAGACGGAAACTCCACCTATTTCAAAGTGTTGGTAGAATTTTGCAATACTTTCCTGACCCCCAAATAAAACCTTTCAATCAAACTCGTGGATTCTGTTTTCCTTACTCTGGAATCTTTTCTTTTCCTTCAGTGTGACTAGGGAAGGAAGAAAGGAATGAGTACTCAGTGAGCATCTATGAAGTGGCAGGCACTTTATAGAATACCTTATTTACAAGGCTCAGTAGAGCTGGGTTGTCATAAAATATTTGACCATGATGCACTAAGGCTGAAAACTACATAAGGTTTTGAGGTTTATGTGAAATAAATCAGCACCCTTCCTGATAAATTCTAGAAGTCTTAAAACAATTTTTTAAACCTGTAGGCTTAGAAGTGGCATTTATACCAATAATGTGGCAGATTGGGTGTGATTGATTTCAGCGTGGTCACTGTGCTTTTGAAAGTACTGCTACATTGGGCAGAAGAAAAACGAGGAAGAATGCTAAAACTAACATTATTCTTAATATTAATTTAGAGAATGCGGTTAGATTTCTCCAAAAAATCAGGGCATATATATACTGGACAATTTTTAAGACCCTCATTTTAGAATTCAAGAGACTCAAACTCATTTATATTTGAAAAATACAGGTTTTCTATTGTTTTGTTTCCTAGATTTCTGATGTCCTGGAAGATCCTTGGCTTTTTCCCCTTCGAATAAGCTGTTAATGCTCAACGATTTAAGCTAGCTTTATTGATATCTTCCAATATCAATAAGTCAAAGCAGGGACTGAGTTCTACTCTTCCTACTGATATAAACGTTCAAGTGCCATTCTGATTTTCTCTCGGTGTTTCACAGACACCCGGGGTTAGCACTGAGGGCCCTACAATATGGACTCACATATTGTAGACTGTGAGGGTGTAAGAAATTCTGATACTTTAATATAATTTTTTCCAATCAGAATCAAAGCTATTATGTGAAAAACCATGAATGGACCACTACCTCCAATGAAAGTACTTTAGTATTCCCAAATCTTTTTTTTTTTTTTTTATGATGGAAATAAATGGGAATGGAAAGGATGAAAGAAACCAAAAGTGAAATGTAGGTGGTACCATAACCTCAGGGAACATTCCTTTGGGACTATCTGGTACTATTTAATTGTTGTTTACTAAAGGTTTCAAAGAGTTAATATTTATTGTTTAGTGCCTACCCACCCCTCCGAGTTGGTTTGCCAGGTGACCTCCAGTCATTTTCCACCTTAGGGTTTCAGATGCATTTAGGCATTAAGTTCTAATACTCCATATAATATAATAATTATTAATCATTATCTAGTTGAACAAGCTTTCATTTTTTGAATTTTCCAAATACCAGATGCATCAATGGAAGAGCGTGAACTAGAATATAAGAATCTAGGCTTCTGTTCTCTTTCCAAATTGTAAGTTACATAGAACCCACAGAAAATATGACGAATTTAAACCAACACTACCCACTTACAATTACTTTGACGTAGTTGGCAGGAAATATGCCAGTCTGGTTTCTACATTTCCCTCTATACCAATCTGGGTCTATTTTTTCCAGAAGATAAACAATTTCTCCAGAAGTGAGGTGCAAATCATCAGCTTGCTCTGTAACATAAAATAATAATTATGTATATGATGAATTCTCTTGGTGGCTGATTTGATTAAAGCAGAGCACAAAGTAACATTTACTTCTGTCCACTGAGGAAGTATGTTCTACTGATTCTGAGAACAGATTACCCCAATCAAATTGACTTAAAAAATATATTCTTTTTGGGGGGGATATTATTATTATGAGCTTCCTCTTTAAAGACCAAATCAGATGCATTTACCATGTATTGATTGATAGGAAATGGTTAAAAAAAAAATTGTGCTGGCCAATGGTTCCTACTGGGCCAATATAAACCCTTTGCTGAATATGTATTGAACAATGAAAGATTTTATAGACATGGTATAATATTCTTATTATTCTCAATCATACTTAAAAATCATTTTAATCTCAAAATATTAACTAAGGGACTACTACAGCTCTTTAGCAAGCAAATGTACTCACACTAAAACAAAAATCAGTCTACCCAGTAGATCAAAAGAGGTGTTAAATAAATCAGGAGTTTATTTGTAGTTTTGTAATCTTGGATATAAAAGGTATTTAAAAAGAGGCAGCCCACGGAATGGGAGAATGTATTTGCAAACGATACTACAGATAAAAGACTGGTATCCAAGATCTACAAAGAACTTCTCAAACTCAATACACGAGAAACAAATAAACAAATCATAAAATGGGCAGAAGATATGAACAGACACTTTTCCAATGAAGACATACAAATGGCTAACAGACACATGAAAAAATGTTCAAAATCATTAGCCATCAGGGAAATTCAAATCATAACCACATTGAAATACCACCTTACGCCAGTTAGAATGGCAAAAATTGACAAGGCAAGAAACAACAAGTGTTGGAGGATGTGGAGAAAGGGGATTCCTCCTACATTGTTGGTGGGAATGCAAGTTGGTACAGCCACTTTGGAAAACAGTGTGGAGGTCCCTTAAAAATAAAAATTGAGCTACCCTATGATCCAGCCATTGCACTACTGGGTATTTACCCCAAAGATACAGACGTAGTGAAGAGAAGGGCCATATGCACCCCAATGTTCATAGCAGCATTGTCCACAATAGCTAAATCGTGGAAGGAGCCGAGATGCCCTTCAACAGATGACTGGATTAAGAAGATGTGGTCCATATATACAATGGAATATTACTCAGCTATCAAAAAGAACGATTTCTCAACATTTGCTGCAACATGGACAGCACTGGAGGAAATAATGCTAAGTGAAATACGTCAAGCAGAGAAAGACAATTATCATATGGTTTCTCTCATCTATGGAACATAAGAACTAGAAAGATCAGTAGGAGAAGAAAGGGATAAAGAAAGGGGGGGTAATGAGAAGGAGGAATGAGGCATGAGAGACTATGGACTCTGAGAAACAAACTGAGGGCTTCAGAGGGGAGGGGGGTGGTGGAATGGGATAGGCTGGTGATGGGTAGTAAGGAGGGCACGTATTGCATGGTGCACTGGGCGTTATACGCAACTAATGAGTCATCGAACTTTACATCAAAAAAAATTAAAAATTAAAAAAATTGATTATAAAAATGTGTATTTTCATCTCATAAGTAATAGCTAAGCTATGTAGCAGGTTTAGCAACTCTTAGGAGAAAATCATTTCACTTATTAAATTAGAATTAATTTCATTATTAACCATTAATTGGTATGCACTGTTTTTAAAGAGTAAAAAGTTTACAATTGGTAGGCAATTTGTTATTTGTTCATTGTAAGGGCTTCTCCCCCTCTCTCTGCCTCCCCTCACTCTCTCTCACAGGGAGTTTCAAAGGCAAGGGAGTGCAGCTAAGCTCTCTGGAATGGCTGGGTACGATCAACCCTTCCTCAAGGCAGGGTGATAAGATGACCTTTCCAATCCAGAAGTCTGTTGGCACAGAAAATGAAGATGTCCTTGAGAGCTTAACTCAGGGAAGATGACTGCCTGGGGGTCCTAAGGCTCTAGCACTTGGGTATTTAGGTGCTTACCTGCTGGAAAATCATGAAGAACAACAGCATGAGGGGCACTACTGTCAACAGGCTTCTGAACATGGTCTGGATCCTGAGGGGGAAAACAGGGCTGTGAAGGAAGTGTGCAGGATGGATGCTGGATTTGCTATTCACTCTGAGACCTTTTTTTTTTCTCATTAGAATCCTCTTGACACAATTACATTCTGAGTACAAGATGCAAACCACACAGTTGAGCCAAACAAGGGGATTATTATCAAGTTGAAAAGGCATGTGTCCTTGCCAAGGGAGGACAGAAATAACTCTCTATTGTAATATCCCCCAGCATTTTTTTGAAACCAAGAGAGTAAAAAATAAAAGGGCATTAACTTTTTATTTTATTTTTTAAAAAACTGGTACCATTCTACTCTGAAGTGTGGTTTTTGATCTGTGTACCTTGCCAAGGTCGCTTTTTCCTTAAATTACGGTCAGTACTAAATCTCAAGAACAGAGCCTTAAAAG
The DNA here is from genome assembly GCF_002007445.2 of Ailuropoda melanoleuca. NCBI lineage: Eukaryota > Metazoa > Chordata > Mammalia > Carnivora > Ursidae > Ailuropoda > Ailuropoda melanoleuca. The sequence goes on along the minus strand of NC_048222.1, from coordinate 104,724,461 downwards.
TTGAGTCTTCATTAAAATGGTAAAAGAAGAAAGCTCTGCAATTTATACTCTTGCCTTTCATAATGAAAAGAGCTAATGACTTCCACAAAAGTGTAATTCACAAAAAGTAAAATCTATTTCATTTATTACCACTTAACTGAATGCTTTCTCTAACTTGAAGGCCAACAACACTACCTCCCATGCCTCACCCGGATTTTCTATTAATCTAAATGGTTTATTCAACAGTAATTCTAAGTAAATTAGCTAAGAGAATTCAGTATTCTCTACCCACGTAGCCACCTTCTTAGATTGGCTAGGGGAGTGAGTAAAGTTGAAGAGCGACCTTTTCTCATTGACAAGCGGCTGTTATTCTTAGTTTAATATGAACAGTCAGGCTTATCATCATCATCATCATCATCTAATCTGACTAAATGGTATTATTTGGAGTTCTAACTTTAAACTCTTTAACACTCACAAACCTGTGAACTGAATGAAGGCAGACTGATCACCTCATCTTTTAACCAAAATGCCCCCTGCAGGGGCATGTTTACCTAGCTCAAGCTAGGTAAACAGAAATACTAATTTAGGCCAAGACGCAGTGGTTAATGGCAGCTCACTACACTAGCTTACCAAAGTAACCCTGATATTTTCTTGGAAGCTGCTCAGTGCTTTTCTCTAAATAAATGAGCATGATGGGAATTTTAGGAATTATGGAAAGGAACTGTGATGTATTTGCAGTCTGGAGGGGCTTTAAAAAATTATTTACTTAATATGTGTGTATGGGTGGTTTTCTTTTCTTTTCTTTTTTTTTTTTTTATTTACATCTGTGGCAAAAAGAATTCAGTAAATGATGTCATTCATGTAATGAATTCATTGTTCAGTAAATGATGATCATTCAGTAAATGGTGTCAGGCTAGAATGGCTATCCATTTGGAAAAAATCAAGCCAGAGGCTTACCCCGCACCAAACACAAACAAGAATCTTCAAAGGGCCCAACAATCTGAACATAACCAAGCCTGGGAGGCTAGAAGACGGGGGACAGTAACTTGAACCTCCCAATTAGTTTCCCTTCTCCGTCTTCAATGCAAGGACTTCCCCAGCAATGCTGCTATCAACCTGGCCTGGCAGCTGAGGGCCAAGACAAGCAGGCTCCAGAGAGTTGGCCACAAGGGGTCAGTACAACTCAGACCACGCCATCAGCGTGGGTGTCTGGTAGGTAAATCGAATATGTTCCAAAGCTCTAACAGGACTATAATTGCTGCTACCAATGAGTAATAAAAAATGCTAATATTCAGTGTTTACTCACGATGCACCACTCACCAGGCTAAACACCTTATATGCGTTAATTAGCTCTTCTAAGTCCTTAAACGTCTTTGAGATAGCATTCACAGACCATAAAATCCACCCATTTACAGTGTACCTAGTTTTTGCAAATTCACAGAATTGTGCAACTCTCACCAAATCTAAGTTTAGACCATTTTTATCACTCCCTAAAGAAACCCCCTCCCCATTAGCAGTCACTCCCCCTGCTCCCTCCCTGTGGTCCCAGGCAGCCACCACACTACCTTCCAGATTTACCTCTTGTGCACTTTTATATAAATGGAATCATACAAAATCAATTCTAAAAAAAAATCTGTGGAGTTATCATAACTATTTCTCACATTAAAAAAAATGGAAGTTTAGAGAGGTTAAAGAACCACCTGGGGTGATGTATGGTGAACTAAAACCCAGCTCACTGGGACATAATCTGTGTTCACAATGAGGCACTAGGTAACCACCTCCCACTCTCCCCGTGATCTGAGACGTTCAATCTTAAAGGAAAATGATCACTATGTTCTGTTTACCAAGGGAGGGGAGAGCAGAACTCATTTTTTGAAATCTTTACCCTAAACCTAGGCTTATAAATAGGTAAGTTTTATTCTTCTAAAAAATGGAATGCTAGCCATGAACCCAGAGTCTAAAGGTGGCTTCATTTTGGTATTACCAGTAGTTGGCTGATGGAGGCCAGGTGTCTTTAAGTCTACGGTAAAAGGGAAAGGAAGGTAATGTTTATTTTATTTTATTTTTTAAAGATTTTATTTATTTATTTGACAGAGAGAGACAGCCAGCGAAAGAGGGAACACAAGCAGGGGAGTGGGAGAGGAAGAAGCAGGCTCTTAGCAGAGGAGCCTGATGTGGGGCTCGATCCCAGAACGCTGGAATCACGCCCTGAGCTGAAGGCAGACGCTTAACGACTGTGCCACCAAGGTGCCCCGGAAGGTAATGTTTAAAATGGAAGAAACTGGGGTCCTGGGTGGCTGAGTCAGTTGAGCGTGGGTCGTGATCCTAGGGTCGAGTCCCGCGTTGGGCTCCCTGCTCAACGGGGAGCCTGCTTCTCCCTCTCCCCGCCCTCCTCTTGCTCTCTCTTGCTATCTTTCTTAAATAAATAAATATTAAAAAAACAAAGTGGAAAAAACTTTGGACTGTTATAAAAGAATAACTTCTCATTTTTTTTAGCTTCTGTTTTCTTTATCAAGGAAAGCTTTTTGGCAGTACAACTCGCACTATTACCCACCAGTGTGTTCTCAGAGAGGAAGGACAGCTGTGACAGATGGATACTGCTATACTAAACGAAAAGAAAATGAGCAACAGGAGAACTTTCCCCGTGTGGACTGGACTAAAGTTGGAATTTCAGTATCCCAGGTGTGACGAGTTTAACACCTACCTTCTCTGCTCTCCAAAATACCAATTTTTACGTTTCTTAGCAAACTTCAAGAGATAAACTGCTCTCTAAGAAGAAAGAACTGGACTAGATTTTGAAAACTAGGACAAACGACAAACCAGATACTTGCCCTGCTTTAAATGACAGGTGGCCACTATTTTTCATGTGTGCCACATTAACTAACAGTGAAAATCTAACCGGATAACCCACGAAGCTCTTTTACAAAGACACCTCTATAAACCATTCAGCGCTATTTCTCTTGCTGAACACACGACCTTCCACAATCAGTGCCTTCTCCCAGGCTCCACAAGAGGCCTACACTTGGACTTGGGGTTGGTGGATTACATTTCATTGCATTATTTTGAGCTATGATCAGAGAAATGAGGTTTATGCTAAGCTTAAATTTTAAAGGGAAGTGCTTCTTAATGTCAGACTCAGCATTTAAAGGGCCCCCTTAAAAATAATTATCCATTCTGGTAGAAAACTAATCTCTGGCACTTTGGTAAACATGTTTACATTATTTCAAAAATAAATAGCTCTCACGGTTGAAAATTAACGACTGAGTGCTGCGCTTGCTGCACGTCAGCATGAGACGAAGAAGGCGAAACACATGGTAGTCATTCTGTGCAGCAAAGTGATTAGTGTGGCACTGGCAAGTCTTTTAGAAGTAATTTATCCTTAAAATGAAATAAAACGCTACCGTAATTTCTACTCTGGTTAAAATAAACGTGCTAATAAAAACCTGAGGATGAGACATAATTAATAGTTCTATGAAATGTGGTGCCATGTGTCAAAGGAGGGCTGTACGCTATTAATTCCTTACGTTTGGTCTGCTTCTAAGATGCTCATCAAGTGGGGTGATAATCTTTATCTGAGACAGGTGAACTCTGCCAGTATCTTCTCCCTTTTGGCATTCCAAGTAATTATTTTCTGCCTGCTTCAGCATCACAAGTACGTCCCCACGCTGTAAGGCACAATACCACACTCTGAGGCAATTATTATTTAATAAAACATTATTACTTTTTTCGCATTTTAATCTTTGGAGCCTAAAGCATCTAATAATGTGTAAAGCAGTAACAGGGGCCAGTGATTTTTTTTTTTTTTTTTTTTTACATTAGTCAGTAAAGAAAGAGCTCTACTTTACCTTACAGGAGAGTTCTCCAGGGTTCTGGGAGACAATGTCTTCATTGGCAATTCCATGAGGCACAGACAGCTTAAACACAAACCCATAAAAGGATTATTCGCAATCAAATAACCTCCTCTAAGCTGCTGATTAAATGTAGCGATTTCCCATGTATGCCTAAAGCACAACTTCCCTAGCAGTTCAACTCTGCTTGGCTTCCTCAAGCTCTCCATCTGGTGGGGCCTGCCATTTCTCATGGGTCCTCACAGTCCTTGTGAGCCCACAGGATGACGGCTTTAACCACCACACCCTGGAAGTTCTGTTCCGTAGGACAAGGCCCACCAAGTCTCCTGAGCATCTGAGTCTTTCGGGACAGGTCTTTCATACAGGGTCCTCAATGGCCGCCTTCTGAAGGCTGATGGGGGACTGGAGCCTCCTCTATAGTGCTTCACCCACTGCTTCCATTTGCCTTGAATCTCATTTCCTCCTAGTCTCTCTGGAACCAGGTGTCCAGTTAAAACTAGTTCACTGCCTGACCCCAGTCACCTCCTGGTGGACTCAGCTACCTGATCTTAGGGCAGCTCTTATGTCTGCACCCCACCCTGGCTAGAGGACTCTGTCCCCAGCCTTGGTAAATTCTGGCTGATGAGTGCAGGTCAGAGGGCCCATAAAATATAAAAGGTATACCCAGGAAATGTGAGCACACAGGCTCACTTCCATCAAGTAAAGGGAGGCTGCCTGAGCCCTTTGCTCACTCAGGAGCAAAGACTCAAGAGTGCAAGGATGCGTGGCCCCGGAAGGCTGGGTTGGGTGCTACTGATTCCCAGGCTCTCAAAGTAACAAGATTCCTGACTAGCAATTTAATGAAAGGATGGCCATGGAAAAAATGATATATTTGAAGATTTCATAACGAGACATACTACTCTAACAGACTATCATTTTGAATTTTTTAATTTGAGCTATCCAAATGTTTTATTGACATTATACAACTATGCTAAGAACCATACGCAAAATACGGCTCTTCTGAATGAGACTTTTAACATGGAATGTCCAAAGCAAGTGGAGACTTTACAGCTAGTAACACCACTCTTATAGTACGGCTTAATGGCTAAGAGCATGGGCTCAGAGCCAGCTGACCCAGGTTCAAATCTCAGCTCTACCATTAACTGGCTTTGTGACCCTGAACAAATTCCTTAACCTTCCTGTGTCTTATTTTCCTCATTTGTATAATAGAGATCATTAAGAGTATTTACTTCACAGGGTTGGTGTGAGGAATAAATGAGTTATTTAATACATATAAAGCATTTTGAACAGTATCTAGCTCATAGTAAGTACTCAATACATCAGCCACTGTTCTTATTATTTTAAAGTCAAAGAACACCCCTGGGTTTTAGCGGTTAGAATTTCATCAGTTTAAATGAAAATGAAAATGGGTATACTACCTCTTTCTTACCTGTCTATACCCTTCACTTAGGAGGATTAGAAACTCCTAAATGACTTAAGGTGGAAACAGTTTCCCCACACAATTATGGAAATGTAGAACAACATCAAATTATTAATTGCTGTCCTTGTTAAAAGCCACTGTCATATGATCATTTAAAAAGTGCAAGCAGTTCTCCTTATTTTCATTTGTTTTGCATTTTATCAGGCTAACCTGACCAAAGTAGAGACAGCACATCAGCTCTGTTTTCAAGTATGGGAAATGGACACATGTTTAAAGTCACATGATGAAGAAAAAAAAAACACATTCAAAGAGAAAAAATTAATACCTCAACGATCTTGATTATTGATTAAAAACTTCTAACTGGTGACTATTAAATGGGCCATGATGATTAGGTTTACAAAAGGTGAAAGTGAGGGAAAAACCATCCATTCTAAAGAGGCATTCCCTTCTACTGCACTTTAAATTTTAGTCTGTGGGCAAGGCAGCTGTAAGATACAAACTGTATCAAGTTACGAACTATAGTATCTGTCAGAGCTACTTCCATCAGTATAACCCACTGGGTCAGGTTTTTCAGTTTCCGTTTGGTCAAGCCAGACAGCAGGTTACAATCCCTGTCTGCCCTACTTCCACTTCCTATACTTGTAATAACGAAACCCTGCTTTAAAGACCTAGGTCTCACTCTGGCTTACTTATCTAAACCCTTCTTGGTGTCAAAGGTCAATTCCACATTTGTCTCATCATCTTTTTCTAAGGAGTAACAGGTCTTTTATATACTTTAGGACAAACCTTTTGACCATTTTATTTTTTTATTTTTATTTTTTTTCAAAGATTTTTTATTTATTTATTTGACAGAGATAGAGACAGCCAGTGAGAGCAGGAACACCAGCAGGGGGAGTGGGAGAGGAAGAAGCAGGCTCATAGCAGAGGAGCCTGACGTGGGGCTTGATCCCATAATGCCGGGATCACGCCCTGAGCCGAAGGCAGACGCTTAACCGCTGTGCCACCCAGGCGCCTCTGACCAGACATTTTAAAAGCTCCATTTACCATGTATTTCCTGTAGAGAGGGTGTCCTGGTTTGGGTCGCGGGGGCAGCACCGGATCTTGAGTTTTAAAGACTTGACTCTTGGCTTTCGAGAGTCCAGATGCCAAGTTACTTTGCTTTTTCTGAAGATCCATGTCAGAAGAAGACCGATTAAAAGGCAGTTTTTTATTGGATGCTCTGGTTGCAGAAAGTTTGGGGGGAGGTGGTCTCTCGGGGGCTCCCTTGGGAGGAGGTTGTCGAGCTGGTGGAACTTTTCCATTTACAGGTCTGAAAGTCGACGTGGTAGTTGTGAGTCTGTGTTTGATCGGTATTAGGGTCCTGTTTTATTCTTACTTACACACACACACACACACACACACACAGCTTTCTTCTGGTGCAACATAATTTACTAAAACATGCAGGGTATGCTATTTTTGAGCAAATGGCTGCTGCATTAAACATTGTATTATTAGAGGAAATGCCATGATGCTCCAGCTTCCTCTTATCTTGCACTAGAGATTCATTAGTTTCAGACAAACAAGCATTTACTATCACGAGCTCTCTAAGGCCCCATTTACTCTGAAACACACCATGACTACTTCAAGAGACTAAGCACTTTCTACCAAAGTCTCAGATGAGAAGCTAATAAGAAGGTATCAGGTATATCTGATAGGGTTTTATACATAATTAGAAAAGGAATATCAGATTCCCCCAATATTCGTGTTATAGGAATTATTATTAAAACCTTAATTTAGATTAATATAAAGAAAGCTAGTTCTGAAAATGGGATATGACAACTATTATTTTGAAAGCTGTCCCTTAATCCCTATGATAATTTCCAACATAGTATCATATTCCAATAGCATCACAGCTTTTTGTTCAAACAGCCCTGGAACTCAGGAGGGCAGGTAACCTCTGAGCTCACAAAACCCACCTCCCTTTGGAGATACTTCCAAAATCCAGGCTGGTTTCTCCTAACAGGGAGCGTGCGTGCACTTGTGTGTGAATGTACACATTCCAGAAGTGGAGTTGCTTTAGGTTCAGAAAGGAGTCTTGTTCATTTAATTGAGGTAAAGTAATAAAGATCCATGTTTGTGCTCTGTGGGTTGTTGGACTGTGTTAAAAGGAAGAGCAGAGACTCCTACAACCTGCCGCGGGAAGCAGACTAGGCTAGTTAGTGGTCTGGGTGAATTTGTGAGTTCATGCATCTCCAAAAGGTCTAAGACCAACAATGCTCAGTTTGGTTTTGTTTGTTTTGTTTTTAAAGATTTTATTTATTTATTAGAGACAGACAGAGAGAGAGAGAGCATTGTGGGGGGAGAGGCAGAGGGAGAAGCAGGCTCCCTGCTGAGCAGTGAGCCTGACACAGGGTTCGATCCCAGGACCCCGAGATCATGACCTAAGCCAAAGGCAGACACTTAACCGAATAGCCACCCAGGCACCCCAACACTCAGTTTTAATAACAAAAGAGAGTCCAGTCTCTGAATCATTAGTTTTTCTCTAATTTACCCTTAAAAAAAAAAAAGCTTATTTATTAATTTTTTTAGTAATCTCTACACCCAATGTGGGGCTCGAACTCACGACCCCGAGACCAAAGTCCCATGCTCTTCTGACTGAGCCAGCCAGGCAGCCCTTTAATTTACTTTTTACAAAGTTTCCTACACTTCACTTACCTTGGTGGCAACCTTGGGGGTCCTCGCACAGAACCTCCTGTGTGACCCGTGTGGTCAGAGTCCTACAATTACCAGAGAATGCTTGAGTTAAGGTTAATCTGAAACAGGAGCTTGTCAAAAGGAATTGTGGACAGCTTTCTGGCTAGATCTCTAAGGGGGAAGGTAGCCAAGTTACAGAGAGCAGCTTCAGAGGTTTTAGTCTTAATCAATAGTAACTCATTACTTGCTCAAGTGAAAGCAGGAGACCGGGGGTCTGCTGGTGTGGACCGCAGCCCAAACGACTGTACTGCGTGGTTATGCAGCCAGCAGGCTCACGAGGTATGAAGGATGCTGCTGAAATCATGATGTTTAAATCACATACAGTAGCAATTTAAGCAGACACTGTGGGGAATTAAAAAAATATATGGCCTTTATTTACCCCATGACAACACATAAGATATGCACTGCTCCTCAGTTTAAACATATAATAAGTGAGGTGGGGATTAGTTTGTTTTGCTTCGAACAGGCAGCTCTCTCATCACCGGGTGGTTTATACTTTGTGCGGTGGCTTTTGAACCAGGAGGAGGTAAAACATAAAAGAAGCTTAAGGGATGGTCTGAAAAGATGGTATGTGAAGAGGAATAGAAAAGGCCCAGGAAAGCAGAAAGGGTAAAGGGGCTAACTAGAAAAAGAAAAGATAGGTAGAGCAGGAATGTATGAGCCTAAGAGCAGAGGGGAAAAATCAGAAGTGTGGAGAACAACAGGAAGATTCCTTTAGGGTAAAGGAATCAAACTGTGTTTTAACAGGTTCTTCAAGCATGTTGTAGCCCAAGGATTAGGAAACGAGTATAATACATGGGAAAAATGCTAGCCCTTTAAATGCACACTGCCTTTTTTTTTTTTTTAAGGGAGACTGAACTGTTGCTTGGGGTTCTTTGGGCTAATTTAGACTGTTTTCCTCCTTTTCACCTTATAAATGAGTTAAAACTCACTTCCACGGTGCTTTAATTCAAACTGAATATTAACTTTTCCTTAAGTACCAAATGATTAATTGCCAATAACTGCGATCATTTAAGTATGTTTCAAAATCCCATTTTTAAAAACAAATTAAGCTTGCCCTTAAAACTTGGTTTCACTAATGAGTTCAGTTAATGTAGTGAGGCAAGTCACCAGCGCATAAACCCTGTAATATTCCATAGTCTAATTCATGCCTTATAAATACACTGCTGCCCATATTCCCCCCACTGACAAATACTGCTATGATTTTGAAAAACTCCCATCTTTGGCCATTTTTAAGATTAACAAGCAAACAGAAAAACAATCTAGTAGATACGCAGGAACTCTTACTGGTTCTCTCAAAATTACAGTTGTTAGATAACTTAATAATGAAGGACAAATTAAAAAAATATAGATGTAGAAATTTGACAAAGTTATAGGTGATGTACTTTAACAACTACACACCATATAATCCTAATCTTGCATCAAATACTAGCTGTAGTTTTCTCAGTAGTGTTATTTTTATGGAGGATCTTAAGTATCTTTTTAGTTTCTCAAGTTTTCTAAGTGAGAAAATTTTAACTCAGGAAAAAAAGGTTGGGGGGGAACGTCAGGCATGCAGTGAAGGCACTGCTGCGTCCCGCACAAGTAAATACTCAGAAGAGGGGACTGGCTCCTGTGGAGGCCACTGTCCTCAGGTCTGCTTAAGTCTAGCTTTGTGTCCGGGTTCTGCCAACAGTCTTTGGAAGATTACTGATTAGAGATTTCCTCCTCTTAAATATTCCACACCTAACTGGAGCCTCTCTGCATCTGCTTGTTGCAGTTTTTTCTGGAGCTCCGACATCTCTGAACTTTGGCTTTGATGTGTTTGGATAAGCACTCTAGTTCCCGGCAAAGCCACTCTTTCCGCTCGTACTGCCCCTGCAGATGCCATCTTTTTTGTTCATCTGCTTCGGAATAGCTTCTTACATTCTAACCTCAAAATGATTCCCCTGTTTGCTGCTGAATTTCTAAAGACAGGAGGTACTCTTGTCTGCTGAATTACTGAGCAGCTTCCATAGATGTTCCTTCTCTTCTTTCTTCAGGAATGGCGGCCACCTCTTTGGCCCTGGATTCACCGGCCAGTGTCTGCACTACCGCCTGGGTTCCTTATGCACACCAGATGGCGTCTCCTGACTTTCCTCCTGCGCTGGCTGGCGGCCTCCTTGGGGGAAGGTCTGGAAGCCCTGAGTTCCCACCGTGAGAACAGGGTACAGAGATGCATCTGTTCCTGCTCCTGGGGCTCCTAATATTCCTTACCCTAGAATCCCTTGTGAGATTTTGTAACACAGTCATCTTTTCCTAGGATGGAAAGCTCCCTGGCTCTCAGGGCAGGAGAAATAGTACAGAGTTTTTGTCCCGTGCCTCATCAGAAGACACATTTGGCAACGACCAGGCCTCTCCTCATAGGTAATGACACTGCTGAAATAATCATTCTAGAGACCCTCCCCGACACCTGAAGGCTTTATGGTCTCTGGTCTAATATTCATTCAGTAATTGTAATTCTCAAACAAAAGGAATTTCTCAGGCATAGATTTGACTTCCTGGCCCTGGAAATCTATATGGCGACTTTAGCCAACTCGTTCCACTTGCGGTCTGTTTCTTATCTCTTCTTGCTTTTGGACCCGGTATGACAACACAGAATGCTTTGGCCCTCCTACGTAAACAGTGTAGGACAGGATTTTCCTGTTCATGTGAGGTACAATTATGACTACAGTACTTCTCCAGATGGTTTAGTTTATTCTAACTTCCTTTTGTTGTTTTTCTAAAATGTGGGAGTTGTTTTGTGATCTGTTTAACACCAAATATACTACCTAATACTTTAATAGAGCTTTATGGTTTACAAAAGTCCATGACATACCTCATGAAGGATATATATGCCTGCCCATCATCCCCTCACTCTCCTTTACAACCCTTTAGAGCAGAAGCCAGTAACCTTCTCAAGTAAATTTTCCTCCAGGGAAACCTGGGATTTTCTATTCAGCAACAGTATTGTAGGGACCCTATCATCCCCTTTTGGGCTTTCTTGGCCCAGTTTTAATAAAAATTTATTACCAAGTACTTTGAAAATGCAAATGATCACTAAATTTTAGTTCGGCCTACAGGAAAATCTCATTAACTTGATATTGGCTAATTCAATTTAATGTCTCCTTCAAAGAAATATCTTTTCACTAGATGATTAGATGGGTTTGCATGTATAATAAGCATAGTTAATGCACAGTGTAAAGCAATTATGAAATTTGAACTGAAAATTTGGTTCAAAGACATTAAGAATTTGTTCCTTAAAAATTTTTTCATTTTGTTTTTTAATTTTTATTTTTTATTGAATAATTAATACATAATATTGTATTAGCTTCAGGTGTACAACATAGTGATCTGATATTTATATACATTATAAAATGGGCACTACAGTAAGTCTAGTTCCCATCTGTCACCATACAAAATTGTTACAGTATTATTGACCATATTCCCCATGCTGCACATTACACCCCCACAAGTTATTTATTTTATAACTGGGAGACTGTACCTCCTACACCTCTTCACCTATTTCACTCATTGCCCCCGCCCCCGGGGCAACCATCAGTTTGTCCTCTGTATCTATGAGTCTGTTCCTATTCTGTTGTTTTGATTTTTAGATCCCACATATAAGTGAAGTCATGTAGTAATTGTCTTTCTCTGCCTGACTTATTTCACTTAGCTTAATACCTTCTAGGTTCATCCATGTTGTCACAAATGGAAAGATTTCATCTTTTTTTGTGGTTGAGTGATATTTCATTGTGCATATATAGCACATCTTCCTTACCCATTAATCTACTGATGGACACTTTGGTTGCTTCCCTATCTTGGCTACTGGAAAAAATGCTGCGCTGAACACAGGGGTGCATATGTCTTTTTGAATTAGTGTCTTCATTCTTTTTTTTTTAGATAAGTACCTAGAAGTGAAATTGCTGGATCATATGGTAGTTCTGTTTTTAATTTTTTGGGGAACCTCCACACTGTTTTCCACAGTGGCTGCACAAGTTTACATTCCCACCAACAGCACAAGAGGGTTACCTTTTCCCCACATCCTTGCCAACACTTGTTAAGGAACTGGTCTCTTTTGAAACAAATCTTAAAAGATTATTTAGCATATGGGAATTACAAACAGTATGGGGAAATGGTATTGAGGTTGGAAAAAATATATATACACGTATTTAAAACTTGCTGACTACCACTGTTAACAAGTACATGGTGAAGTACTATTTATTTAATTAAGAAATAACTTTTCCTTTAATTTCAGATTAACAAATTCTTATGGTAATTATCTTAATCATAATGTCCCCAGTTGGATATTTTAAATAAAAACTGATAACTACACTATTTCCACAAATATTAAAGATTTTTTTTAAAGGATGATTCCCAGATCCATTTTTTTTTAAAGATTTTATTTATTCATTTGACAGAGATAGAGACAGCCAGTGAGAGAGGGAACACAAACAAAGGGAGTGGGAGAGGAAGAAGCAGGCTCCCAGGAGAGGAGCCTGATGTGGGGCTCGATCCCAGAACGTTGGGATCATGCCCTGAGCCGAAGGCAGACGCTTAACGACTGAGCCACCCAGGCGCCCCACAAATATTAAAGATTTTTAGAGATTTTTAGTAACTTCTTCATCATTAGTACCATTTAAAAGATAATGTCATTATGTCAGTACAGCACAAATTATTTTATAACCAAGTACAATGAATTGGCCTAATTCTTTTGTTCTACAGGAATTTTAAAAATATTGAACATCACATTAAGTATGTGGGGCTTAAAATCAGTTTGCAACAGAAGTCTTTATGTGACCAGTAGTAAAATAATTCAGACGTCAGCTGAGTATTTAAAATTAGCTCATAGCTTGGTCTTCTAGCTAAGACAATTTATAAGGAACCACTTACCAAGTTCCTAGTTCTGTCAACAATACTGAGTTTTTCAGATACCATACTGTAAGTGTTTCCAATAGGTTTTTCAGTAGGGAGAGGAGGTGGGCTTTGTGGATCCTCATGTAAACCTGGAAAAAAACAGAAGTAATTCATCAATAATTTCTGGCCTTGGGGATTCTGAAGGATGAAATGATTGCAGCTTGGTTCCTTAGGAAAATGGCTATCATAAAAGATCCATACAAAGAACAGACAGCCAAGTAAATGAGAAAGAGCTAGGAAACCTCAGAAAACTGATGAGTAGACATCAGTTAATTTTATTGAATGTTGTATAGAGTAAAAATAATACTAAATAATCATAGCAGCCAGCGTTTCTGAGAACCTTCAATGCACCAGGCACTAAGTTAAGGCATTTTGTTCCTACACATTTCTCCAACCAAGGTCTACCTGTGCACTAGATCTGCACAGCTCACTAGCTAGTCGTCACGTGTGGTGACTTAAACTTAAATCTTACACAAAATTAAAAATTCAGCTCCTCGGCTGCACGAGCTACATTTCAAGCACTCAGGAGCCACATATGGCTAGTGGTTACCATAATGGACAGCACCGTTACAGAACATTCCCATCTCTGCAGAAAGTCCTACTGGACAGCACTATGCTAGATAATAACTTACGCATTTTACAGATGAAGAAACCAATGCTGAGGAGAAAATACCTAAGCTATCCAAGGTCTTAATGTTAGTAACTGTCAGATCCGGGGTTTTGAACCCTGAAGCCTGTGCTCACTGTAATACGGCATGCTGCTTCCTACTAAGTCATGTATCCAGACTTCACCCATCCAAATAATTAAATGTGGGGGCGCCTGGGTGGCACAGTGGTTAAGTGTCTGCCTTCGGCTCAGGGCGTGATCCCGGCGTTATGGGATCGAGCCCCACGTCAGGCTCCTCTGCTGTGAGCCTGCTTCTTCCTCTCCCACTCCCCCTGCTTGTGTTCCCTCTCTCGCTGGCTGTCTCTATCTCTGTCAAATAAATAAATAAAATCTTTAAAAAAAAATTAAATGTGTTCTCTAATTCATTAGCTCCAGATTAATGGACTTAATTGCCTTCTTTTTAACAAACAATATCTTTACATCCAAACTACATCCTTAACTCAGTGATAGTATACCCCCCAACATATTTTAGATCAGATTTAATTAGTGACAGCTAATTAAAATCTGTGTGCAAAAACACTTGGAGAGAGGATGGCTGTAACATACTAAAGGAGGCGAAAGCCACCTTTTACACAGATTTAGGCACTTAAAGGAGATGGGATTTTTTTTCATTCTTTCAAATGAACATTCTCTGCTCTCATCTCACATCAAACACCCATTAAACAAGAGGATGATTTGTCAGGTTCCTATTTTACCCACAGGCAGGAAAACACTCTCTAAAGGAGGAAAAGACCCAGGCCAGTTACTAGGAAAACAATGATGTAGTGACAGGCAAGCATTCTTAGCAAGAGGCAGGGCGTCTCTGGAAATGAAGACATACCGGAACATTTCAACTCAGTTGCCATCTTGAAGACTCTCACTCTGGTAGTTTTCTTATTAAGGAAATGATGAATCACTTAGGATATGGTATTGATGTGACGAATAATTAAGGGTACAAAGTAGTAATAATATGAAAGTAGAGAGGAGATACCTTACTGGCAGGATGGGACATAGGGATTATCAGGTATGAGTGTGTGGGGTAGGTGGAGATTTCCAATTTCAAATCATGTGGTCAGCGGAGGTCTCAATGAGAAAAATGCCATTTAAGTAAAGGCCCGAAGGAATGGTGAAGGAGGGAGCCACGCGCCTCTCTGGGAAAAGGACATCCTAGTCAGAAGAAACAAGCCCCGAGAAGAAAGAGCTGACAGGCTCACAGAAGACCAAGGAGTTTTGCGCCACAAAGCTGTTCCTTTCTTCACTTGACCATTCCAAGTTCTTCCCAAAACAAGGAACTTTTTTTCCCTCCACAGCACATATGAATTGCTTAATAACTGTAATAGTACAGTGCTGGGGAACTGGTTTTTATATAAATAGAAATAATGCTCCAGAAACTGGTACTGCAGTTCTTTCATAGACGGCAGTTAGAATCCAACTTTCTAACAGTTCCTGGAACTTTGTCAGAATAATAAATAAAGGTGCTTCCTCAATATATCCTTACAGGACTATTAATCCAATTTATAAGTATGCAGACAAGAATAAACATAGCAGGCCTGAGACTGCTTATCCTTAGAAAGGCCTGCTTCCAGGGTTGGTCCTGGCTGGCATCTGGGAACCCGGGACTTGCGGAAGGTTCCCACCATCCCCAGAACTGCTAAAACGAAAGAATAGGGTTTATGCTGAATACCTGCTTTCCTTCTGGGAATCTGGAATTATGGAATGTGCCAAAATTCCTAGAGGTGCCTACATGACCAACCTCTAATAAAAACCCTGGGTACTGAGTGTCTAATGAGCTTCCTTGGTTGACAACATTTCACCTGTGTTGTCACAACTGGTTCCTGAGGGAGTTAAATATAGCCTTTGGGATTCCCCTGGGAGAGAACACCTAGAAGCCTGTGCCAGGTTTCCTCCAGACTTTGCCTGATGCACTGTTTCCCACTGCTGATGTTGTTTTGTATACTTTTGCTGTAATAAATCACAGCAGTGAACATAACTAAATGCTAAGTCTTGCGAGTCCTTCTAGGGATCATCAAACCCGGGGGTCCTAGGGACCCTGATACAACTGGAGAATAAATCTAAACGTAAAAATTGTATTACTTAAAATCTACATGAGCTTCAGGCAATATTTATTATCATCATATTTCACTATGCCTGTTAAAATCCAGAATACATTTTAACAAGGTAACAGCAAGCAGGCAAACAACCCAATGAGCTATCATCTGGGTACTTACGTAGCCCACTGATTCGCGGGCTATGTAATGCTGTCAAAAGAAATACACCACCAGTTCTTTAATCTACCAGATAACCTCCTAAGAAGCGAGAACCCACCAGAATTTGGTACCCTTGACATTTTCTCCTCCTCATTCTTCATAGTAACTCAGTTTAATCTTCTATGTGGCTTGGAGCCATCAATTAATAACAAAACACTCAAAAGACCAAAACCAGTATGATCCTGCTGGAGAGTTTTTTATAGAAAAACCAAACCCCTGAACTAAAGGGGTTTCATGGCATTCCAGGGTATGCCTGCAAAACACCCTGGCGATGCTACAGACAGGTGAAGGGCTGGACACTTGATCTGCTACTAGGAGGACCGGAGTGGCAGCATCTCCTGTTAGAGAAAGGCAAGGAGGCATCTGGACTACGCAAAGGCACTGGATGAAATCAGTGACAGCAGAAGCTTATGGCAAAGGCCGTATCATCATTCCGCGCAATGCCACGAACTGCTCTGGAACCCACCGTACAAGCATGTGTGTGCATACGTACACACGCTTTCACACCTTTTAATCATCTCCAGGGTCTAAAATAAACGGGCCTGGCCCGCTTGGCTTCTGTCTTACAGTATTATCGATTTCTCTGCAGCCCTTATAAAAAGCTCAGATGAAATTTCATTTATTGTACCGTTAAAAAAAAATCAAGTAAGGAAGTAATATCAAAATGGAGTGTTACACTAATTTTAAAAATTTTTATAATTATGTTTTTATAATTCTTGGTTACTGCTTTCACATAATTCATACATATACTTAGATTATGCTCTATCCAGACACACACATACACCTTTATTTGCTATCAGTTTCAATTAGAGTTGGTATCTCAACAACATGGCGGTAAAAGGTGCTGACAGCCCGGCACAGCTGAAAATCCACATGTAACTTCTGACTCTCCCAAAACTTAACTATTAATACCCTACTGATACCATAAACAGTCGATGAACACAGGCTTTGTACGTTATACATATTACATACCATATTCTTACAATGCCATAAGCTAGAGAAAAGAAAACGTTATTAAGAAAATACATTTCTAGTACTGTACTGTAAAAAACCTGCATATAAATGGACCCACACAATTCATGCCTGTGTTGTTCAAGGGTCAACTGTACTTTCCCACTATCTTTACCCGAGGCACTAACAGGAGACTACAATTGTTCTACGTTTCAGTCTCCCTTTATTCTCTCTGCCTAGAGACAACGGTATAGACAAATGAAATCGATATTTACTGTACCAATTGTCTGAAGAACTGTGAAAAAAAGAACTTGTTTTTAAACGTCCTCTGACTATAAATAATAATAAATGGCCGATTACACATAATTTCAAAAGCACACATTGACAAATTAGTATATATTTCTCCCAGGCTCTTGGAAGAAGCAAAGAAAGAAGGCCGATTAGTGCTTACATTTTCCTGGTTTGGCTGGAATTCGAATCACAGTGGGCTTCCTGGTGGGTGCTGGTTGAACTGCTCGTTCTTTTGTTGGTTCTGTTTTTATGGGGAGCTGAAAGGGATCTAATGAAAAACACAGTTTATTTTGCATGTTTTAGTTAACATGGACTCAAACAAAAAACCTCATTCATAATTAAAGAGTCATATTTTCATGCCCCAGGGAAAACTATTCATGGATAAACAAAATCTCAGTTCACAAGACAAAAACAAAGTCGGAGCTCATGAAAGGAAATAACTTGGTGCTCTGTAAATAATTCATGTGGCTTTTCTTCCTCTCTGATGAGAGATATCCAGGACAATCTTGAATTATGTAGAAGCTATCTTTCACTGGAGTACAATCATTTCATAAGTGTCACCTGAAAATGAGGGGCAATTGAAACGAGGAGCCAATTTCCCTCCTATTGTGAGGCCTCCCAGATCCCCCAGGAAAGAAGGTCTTTTCTCCCCCACACTCCTGTGCCTGGCTCGGAAAACGGACACACAAGGTTCACCAAGGGCCCTCATCCTACCCAGCATCGTGCCTGGCACAGGGCAGGTGCCCAGCAGAGCGCCAATCGTTTAGTAAAGCCACACTTCAGTTAACATGAAAATGCAAAGTGTTTTATCCTGGAAATAAAATAAGACATCTTCCTTCAAATATTTAATCTGGGGACAAGGACACAGGGCTTGGCATTTCTCCATCTTAACTGATTCATTTAAAACTGACAATATATGCTCAGAGTATTTTAAACAAAGACATAATTATCCAATTTTCTTTTTTTTTTTTTACTGAAAGAAATAGTCTTTTTTTTTTCTTTAATGCAAATATTCTTTTCAGTACTTTGGGAAAAATGACCATACAATTTTTTAAAGCTGAGAAATCTAAAAATAGATTAGCAAACATAAAATAAATGCTGTATAAGGGATACTCTCTGTAGTACACAGGCTCTCCTGAGACCTCCTTTGCCTAATTCTACAAGAGGCAGAATGAGTATATGCTGAAATTCTGCACCTGTTCTACAGCTCTTAACTATAGGGAAATACTCCCTGTAAGAATAATGTACAGCACAGCTCCTGTGATGAACAGCATTCATATTCTGCCGATTATGAGCTGTAGTTCGATAAGCACCATGTGCTACCGGCTATTTTTCAGGACACGTGAAGAGCTGAGCTAAGGATAAGAAGGCTGTTCAGCCCCGATACCTGACCTTCCCTTCCCCCCAGCTCCCAGGCAACCCTGCCATCATACATGCCACCAAAGGCATTCTCACTCACTCACGAGCCACTTGCTCACTGATGTACGCCTACCATATGCCAGTAACAGTGGTAGGTGGGGAGATATGGTGGTAAAGTATGATCCCATTTTATTATCTACCACCTAGGCATGGCCCTCAGGTGGCGTACCGGGTAGAACAATTATTACCAGGCTATTGAGAAAACAAAATATATTAGATGACCCTTTTATGGAAACTTGTCTATTAGCTCACAAGTGAGGCAAGTCTTGTCTAAGTTCAGAAAACCAACTCAGGATTATCAAAACAATATCAATCTTGAAGTAAAGGGTCTTGTAACAATATCGCTTTCTTCCACTGTAACCCACGTCCTCACAAAACACAGTTCCTTCTTTTAGATCTAACCAAATTTTTAAATCCTATATTTTGTTATAGCATTTTTTACTTCAAAAGTAGTATTTATTTTAAAAATGGGAAACATTAAAAAATCTATGCTGCAAAGTCTCCTGTAATCCCATCCCTCCAGTAATAATGAAAATCTGGTTTATCTGCCTATAGTTTTATAATATTACGTGTATTATTATGTAGGTATTTTGATAAACAAGAAAAACAGGATTTTATATCTTGTCTTGTAATTTGCTTTTTCACTTTTGTTCACTCAAAACTGACTGGCTGTCTGCTACAAATCAAATACTATTCTAGGTACTGGGACTATTTCAGCGATCCAAGCAACGAACGCTGCTCTCACGGCACTTACACTGCGGTGCGGAGATGGAGATAGTGAAGTTAAGTGTAACAGTAGGTAGTTCGTGTGGTGTATCACAGGAGAAGTACTGGGAAAGGAAAAAGCAGCGCACAGGGAGAGAGACTTTGGGTGTGGGCAGAACGGGAGCAGGCAGCAGCATCAAACAAGACTGCAAGGGGTGAGGAGGGGAGCTCTCTACTTTCCAACAACTGCATTTTACATATTCTACTAGTTCTTCCAACTTGAATAATATGCCCCTGGTCTCTGGGAAGCAGCAGTGCCAATGGACAAAAAGGGGTACGTACACTTGTATTAAAGCCCATTCCTGCAATTATTACCTGAATGTGAACTCCCTGAAGGTTCACCTATTCTGAGTGATACTAGGCTAAAGTGAAAGAATTTGAAGACCCTATGTAATCCTGGTATGCATTTTATTCAAACACAGAAACACAATTATCTTTCCTTTGTGTTTATCTTTCCTTTCTATTCATATCTCCCTCTGCTCTGCCTCCTTGGACCTTGTTGGACTGACTTCCAAGGACCCACCTTCCTTCCCCCCAGCTGCGGTAGACAATTGACTGTCCTCCCTCCCCTGTCTTGGTTGTCACACCCCATTCTTTCGGGGCTCTGTTTTCTGTTGGGAAAAGGACCAAAAATTCAAGAAAAGGATTAAGGCTGGTGACTGTTGACTGTGTTCTACCTTTCAAGTGGCATTTCTGCTTTAATAGCTGCTTCTGGTACCTATAATCTTTTGTTATTAGTATAGGCTTTTAGTTAATGTCTTTTTGGGTGGGTGTGGAGAGGGAAGAAAATCTTGAGCGTGGGATGACTTCAATTACTTCCCAACTCATATTATATTCTGAGCCAGAATACCACTTACGCCCTCTCACATTCCAGGAGGGAGGGCATGAATAAGGCAGGCAGGGAAAGGAGAAAAGACACCAATCAATGTCTTGAGGGGCCAAGCACAGGGGCATCCAAATTATTCTTGGACTCCAGACACCCACCCCAAATCCTGCACACTGTGCAGACCTCACCTATTACATGGAAGGGTCCAGTTATTTATTTTTTTTAACCTAAAGAATTTAAATTGAAGTAGTATAGATACAATTTATATAACAAAGTTATTCAAAGTGTCCTAGTTTACCCACTCTCTCTTTCTTGGTCTTTATTCTTAATATCACTAGCTACTCCTTAATAATTGGTACTCAGATCATGTAAAATTATTCTACTACACATGTCTGTGGGGAAAAAAAATTTTCTTTCTCAATACAGTGAAGCAAGGAAATCTCAGTGTTCTAGGACGGCGGGCTGTTTGGCAGGAGTGGGTCTGTTTAATGACCTGCCCCAGCTGTGCTCACTGAGCTCAGCATCTGCCTCTCTGTCTGCGTGCCGTCCAGGGCTATAATCCAGACGAGGTGTGCAGATTAGTGGGGAGGCCAAATAGCATCACTTCAATAAGAAGGTGGAACCGGAGGCCTGTTTTTCATCTTGATGATGGTGTGCAAATCTCTTTAGCTACACAGTGTGAACTTTACTTTTTATGTCTGTCCATGAGCAGGGTATTTTTTCTAAGAGAAATGTAAGTGGGCAACATATAAAACAAGAATGGCATCTCATGTTTGGGAACTCCAGGCATTGCCAAGCAGGAAACTGGATCGCTGGTATTATGAAAATGTTTAAAGTTCTAACCTTTGACCCCAGGAGTCTCACTTCTGGAAATTTGTTCTTCAGAAATAAGAGCACTAGTAGAAATGGCAATGTTTATAAAAGTGTTTCCTACAGCATTTTCTGTAGAGGAAAAAGAAATCCAAAAAATTAAAAGCAATGCCCATGGATGGGGAAATGCTGAATCAACTGTGATACACTCACACTAAGAAATAGGAGGCAGGTATACAGAAACAAGGAGTTAGATCCACTGGATGAAAAAGAAGTCCATAAATCTCACTGTTAAATTAAAAAAAAAAGCAAGGTACAGTATGATAAAAAATGTTTGTAAAAAGTAGGAAAAAGTACATGTATGTATGTTTGTAAGCTTCCGTTTGAAATGTCCAAAGGCACGGAAGGCTACATACAGCACTGTTCACACTGGTTACTCTTGAGAATATGGATGGACTAGAGGGAGATAATTTTTTTTCTTTTACTAATGTTTGTATTGTTTAACTTGTTACAGCAAATATGTGTTACTTTGTAACTGAAAAAATCCAATAAAATAAATTCAATCACAAGAAAAAAGTTAGAAGATGAAGCTAAAATAACTCCCCTGCCAAACAAACCAAACTAAAAGCCACTTAAAAATAAAGGGGAAAAAAGAGAAAATTCTAGTCCTTTTAGTTGCTTTTGAAAGGCAATAATGGCCATAAAATTTTCCACAAGGTAACTAGAAAATTTAAAACTATTTGGAAAATTAAAACTTTTTTGATTCTATTTAATAGGATTTAATGCACACGTTTTTTAATGTCTTATTTACATATATGTAGTTCAAAATAATTAGCCTTTATTTATAATCTTAACACAGCAATTTAGAAAAATCATATACTATTATTTTTAAAATTTCTACTCATCACAAGACAAAGGATCAATGTGGGAAGCAGCTCTCTCCCTGTGGCCAAGATGATAAGAGCTAACTCCCCCAGTTTTTCATCCTAATTCTGCTTATGGTCAGCTATTTGAAAACCAGGTTCCCCATCCTCTCCCACCAACCTAGTTCCCTCATGAAGACAACCTTTGTTACCGGCTTTTTATACACCTTTCCAATGACTACATACGTGTGTGTGTGTGTGTGTGTGTGTGTGTGTGTGTGTGTGTGTTAACACAAGCAATAGCTAAAACACCATGAATATTAACTATACCTTGCATTTTTCACCTAATATCATCTTGGGGATTGGTCCATAGTAGGAAGGAAGAGGAAGTGTGCCTCCTTTTTAATTAGCACACAATCCTTCATTGTGTGGATGTACCACTATTTATTTAAGCAGTCCACTGGAGGTTGTTGCAAAGTTCTGTAGAAGTCCTTCATTTGGGGTCTAAGAACAGGCCCTCGAAGCTCTGGAAATTGTGCATACATGAGCTAAAGGGCTATTTTCAAGAGAGATAAAAGATTCACAGGATAATCAGATTCTCGTAGTTCTGTGATTCCCAGAAGGGGTTAAGAACCACAGTGCCACAACCCTATCACAGAGTTTGCTCTTGCCTCTACAGAAAAAACACAGAGCATCTCAAAAAAAACAAAAAAACAAAAAACAGAAAACAAAAAAACTCCTATCCAAATCTAAGGGAAGTCCATGGCATTTTTCTCTACCTTTATCTGCAGTAGTTCTGCCCTCCTTCCAGCCCCTCACACCAAACCAATCACTCCACGCCTGCTGCCAAACAAGCAGGCCCCTTTACACCTCTACCCGCACGGTCTTCATTACTGGGCTGAGAAAAACACTGATGGTAATGCAGTTTTCTGCCCATTACCTGTCCCTCGTAATATGCTTGTCATCATAATTAGTTTCACCATCCTTGGCTTGCTCCTCTGTCATTTCTTTCCCTTGAGTTCTGTTAATAGCAGAAATTGGCTGCTAAACTATTATTCTGGTCTGTGTAATGGGGCTGACAGCAGAGGCATTCTGCTTTTTTTTTTTTTTTTTTGACAACTGGGTATGATTTGTAAAGGTGTGAAGAGGAATTGCTAATACTTCTCAGCTCCATTACATTAACCTGGAAGGCATTCTACCCAAGAAATGAATCCAATATTAAATTGCTTATTTTATGAGTTTCCCTTTAATAATTTTTCTAATCTTTACAATGTTTTCATAGCTTCAGTATTTTCTGATCTCTATTTCCTGAGATTAATATGGCAACTTCATTTTATGAAAACCACTTTATTAGATTTTCTTTATTTTTGAGGGAAGGAAAAGGAGGAAGGACATATTTGTGAGTTCCTTTTTCTTGTGTCCCTCTCTCAGTTTCTCGCTAATGCCAGGATGATTAAGGAAGGTTTCACCAAGAGACCATGAACCTTTATTTACAAAGACAACGCTATTGATATACCATCAAAAAGTCACAAAGCCCCAAATCAAGAAGCAAACAAAAACCTCTCTTACATGCTGAGGAATTCAGAGGTGATCCCAAGGGCCTCTGGAGGACATTAAGCAGGGAAGCAACAAGGTCCAACGTACATTCTAGAAAAATCCCTTGGGTAGCCATAATATGGAGGATGATGGGTTTGATGCAGAAGCAGGGGCTCAATCTAGGAGGCCACTGCAGCAATCGGGCATAAAGGCCTAACGTGGGGCAGTACGGGGGATGGAAATGAGAGTAGGACTCAAGAACNCTAGACCTAGAATAAAAGATAGAGTTTGACTCATGCCTTGGAAGCTGTCAGTGTTATGACACTGGGCAAGCTACCCACTGATTTCTCTCAGTCTCATTTTCTAGTAGTTGATGACTACTACGTGAGCCAGCATAGGCAGACTGGGTCTAGAGACTAAACTAGGTGTGAGGCTGGCTTCCTTACTCTGGCAGGTGGAGAGTCAAGCATCAGGGGGACGCAGGGGAAACTTCTCATAGATGCTAAGTCACATGGTGGCCCCAGAAGGGCTCCTCAGATTGAGCCGGCCCCACTGGGAGTGCCAGGAGAAGCGCCGGCCCCTGGAGGACTCTGGCAAGAGCAAAACCAGGAATGAGGACCCAGCCATATGTAGCAAAAATTTTTTCGCTAATCTTCACAGAGCATTTTCCCTGGGGAATGCAAAGTTTTGTAAATAAAATACAACAGCTGTACATTTCCTGCCAGGATCAGGACAATTAAATTTCTCAAGAGGAAATTCAGAGAGTATGTTTTCCTCACACTGTTCAGATGGAGGGTCTGATGGTAGAGCTTATCTTTGATTTGTCAAAGTAAGCTGCTTTACTTGTCATTGATGATTCCTTTTACTGCTGTTGACTTATTTGGGTAGCACTTGTGAACATATAAGCTTAATAGTATTTTCAAAAGGTTAGCTGTCATCTTATAAATGTTTAACATGCATCAAAATGTTATAAGCTCTGTGATTCGAAACCAAATTCTGCACAGCACAGGTGTATTTTAAATGATAAACATATTTATTAAATATTTATCATGCACACAACATGTAAGCAGCTACAGCATGCCTCTTGCCTATATACTATAGACAAGAGTATATCTAGAATATACTGAGCTTCTGCAGTGTTCCAAACCTTCTGCTAGATACCCAGACCTACATCATTTAATACTTAGAGTAACCTTCTGCAAGGTATTGTTGGCCTCAGTTTGCAGAAGAAGAAAATGAGACTGAGAGAAATCAGTGGGTAGCTTGCCCAGTGTCATAACACTGACAGCTTCCAAGGCATGAGTCAAACTCTATCTTTTATTCTAGGTCTAGCATATTTTCATTATATTACCTTGCTGCCCAACATTTGTATGAATCCTTAAGCCAGGTAACACTTCAGGTCTTTGTTACGTCATTTTTTTTTTTTAAACCTTTTTGGTGTTACAAGGTTCAGGGCGGGATAGGGATAGTAAATCCAACAACAGCACAAGCCAAAGAAATACCGCCTTTTGTAGAAACTGCTTTCTCTATCTCCATCTCCCCCATTCTAGATGTTCCTGTCCCTCTCTGTCTCCATTGCCTACCCAGCTCCATGTTTCTTAATCTTTCTGTGTTTCTGTCTCTGTACACACACATGCATGTGCATACACACATACACACATACACCCTCCAGAAATTATGATGTCCTAGAAACTAAAACAGCAAGTGCCATTCAAGATGCCCTCTGATGAGCTTACACTCCCTTCCATTTCTCCTTTTTACTCACCCAGAACCATCTCTGAACCAACAGATTCTTCAACCAGGTTCCCAGCTGGGGTGGGTAAAACATCATCATCAAAACTGATGAGGTCAATGTCCCCGGGGGGCTTGCTTTGCAGAGCTGGAGCTGGGGAGTTGGCCGGGATTCCTTCTCCCAGTGACCTGAATGCTTTGGCCTGTGATGCCACTGAGGGTCGGGGAGGAACGGTGACTGGTTTCAGCAAAGCTGCAGAGTTGGGGTTTTCTAAGGAAACCGATTTCTTCGGCAACAGAGGCCGAGGAGCAGGAGTTGGGACTTTCTTCCCACCATCAGGGCTCTCAGCCACGGGCCCTCCTCCCAGAATCTCAGGATTAACACTTCGTATAAGGCCAGCATTTGGTTTCTTTGGCAATTCTGGTTTGGTTACTGGGATGCTCCCTACTTCTTGCAGTGGAGAGTGCCGGGTGAGCCCTTCCCTAGAGGTCACCTTGAGTCTGGTTTCAGTCCAGGAGTCCCACTCTCCAGAAGCTCTGTTGGCAGCTGGCTTGGGAGCCACTGAGGGTTTCCCTGAGGGAACAGCAGGCCTGGGGGGGAGTGTGCGGGGAGCAATTTCCGGTTTCGAGGGCAGTCCCGAGGCTTCTTTATTTGTCTGACCTTCAAATGCTTTGATTCTTGAAACGACACTATTTTGGCTTTGTTCTGTGTTCATAATGTTCATCACTGCCTGACTATCCAGGTCGTTGGTGCTGTCCAACAAAGACTGAGGCTGCCTCAGCGAGGACTCCTTCTCTGTGACCGCGGGACTGGTTTTCTGGTGATTTTGCTCTTTAATGTGACTGTCTCTGGCTACTGGTCTGAGGTTGGCTTTTGATCTTGGCCTTGGCACTGGACATCTTGTAGCGCTGGAGTTCTCTGGACAATTCTGTTCTTCAGAAATATCAAAGACTATTAAAGGTGCCACATTTGTTGGAAGATCACTGGCTGAGACCGCCGGGGAAGGCTGGAGAGGCTTGAGAGGTGCCTGTAGTGCTGACAAGACCAAAACCCACAGACAGAAGTTGCAACATTGTAATTGAAAAGAAAAAAAATAAAAGATACACAGACTGTTAAAATACACATGTAGAATATCAAGAGATCTCGGTTTCCTTAATTAGTAAAAAGTAATTCCAAAATCAATGGGGAAATGTTTACTCTCAGCTTCTCACAGGAGTGTTCTTCAAGTTGTATTTATCCATAAGAGAAATATTCATTACACAATATTTTTAAAACACCATTAAATTCTTGAGTCCCAGTAGACTTAGCACAAGAACCCTTTCCCACTCGTCAGAATTCCAACACTGCTCGCTTTACTTTTCCAAAGTAACTTACTCTCATCTCTGTTATGCGAAAAAAATGCTTTTTAAAAGCCTAACAGAACCACCACCTTTTACACTCTATCAAGTTTAAGTTGCTAAATGTAACATCCTTCTCCATGGGAATAAAGGGGATCAGCAGTAATACAACCATGGTTAAAAGGATGATGGTTTTGCGATATGAACTGGGGTGAGCCCCAGAGATGGGGGCTGCAGCTCATGAGAATGGTTTATTGTAATAATCACAGCAAACCAAAATAAAGGAAGCACACAGTGATCACACTGACTGGGAAGCTGAGCTCAATGAATTATGCACAAGTTGCAAATTATTTTAAAGGCTAGAAGCCTACTGATTACTTCCCTAGAACTAGGTCAGAATTAGGAGAGACAAATTACTTGCACCACTTTGAGGCAGATGGTTGGCTATTTCTTCTGTAAAGTCAGTCTGAGTTGCAGAAGTAATTGTGTGCCTTGGAGTGGCAGCAGCATTATTATTATTCGTAGTATTAACTTGAACTTGGTTGATTTCTTTTATGACTTGTTCATAAGATGGTGGGAGCTGCAAAATAATGAAGATTTTAGACATCTATGGACAAGAGCCGAAGTATTAACAGTCTTGCTCTTCTTACCTTTGAACTTACCTTTTAAAAATAAAATGCAAAGAGATAATATAGATATTTATTTACCTCAGCAGGAACCAGCTCACTGGGCCTCCAAGGGCCTGCTGCAGAAGATGGGGGAAATCCCAGTCCCGGGGGCGGGGCTCCTGGAAACCACGAGGACGGCCTCAGGGGCTCAGCTGCCACGATGGTGATCTCTGGGCGCCTAGCAGACAAGACCTCAGTGAGGGTTTGCAGGTTGGTAACAAGCTATCGTCTATCTGCAAACGTTCGAAGATTTGTGAAAACCACCACTGCCCCAAAAAAGTTACGTGAGAACCGCCCTAGTCCTAGAAATGACCTGTCTGGCCTAGGCTATCTGGGGAGCAAATGACAGTCATCTTCCAGGACTCCGGGGCTCAAAGTTAGAGATGGACATCGAGCACACTTAAGCCCTGCCTTGGTTGATAAGGGTAAGGGCTAAGTAACGCCCACACAATCTCTTCATTCCAAGGTTCTGCTATCCAGCCTGTACCACCAACATAAATAATACACGGTAAGGCAGAAAGTATACTAGTCAAATACAACTGTTTTGTTGTCTGCCATTATAAATGATATACTCTGACATGATACCATGTAAGAATATCCTCTTCCTCCTCATCCAACCCCTGCCCCAATTCAAAGTCATCTCTAAGTGTTTAGAGTTTGCATGTTCACTTCTAGACCCTGGTATGTGTGGTCTGTGCTCCTGGTCAGTGCAGTATAGGAATTCGATAATTAACCTTTAATATTGAGGAGCCACAGTGATTCAGGCATGGCTCCTTTCATCATTTTCTTAATCTGATTCTACATTCTCATGTTTAGACTTTATATTCAACCTCATTTCCTAACAAACACCAACCGTGTGACCCTAAGCAAACAATCAGCCTCTCTGAGCCTCAGTTTTCCCATCTAACAAATAGGGATGATGACATTCACCCTGCCCTTCTCTAGCACTCTCCAGAAAATAAAAATAAAAAAGCACTGCTATTCTCAAACCTGGGCATAGTCACGCATTCTCGTGCTAGCTCGCGAAACAGTACAACCTGCTTATTGATTGCATCTGAATTGCATTACCTAAAAACCTCTGCTTAAAGCTTTTGTCTAACTAAAAAGTAAGAGTCACTGGCTAATAAATATTAAGCACTATGCATGCAGTAATCCTTATGACAGCCTTGAGATAGGTATGACTGGCAACATTTTTCTTTAAAGATTTTATTTTTAGGTCATCTCTGTACCCAACATGGGGCTCGAATTTACAACCCCGAGATCAAGAGTCTCATGCTGTACCAACTGAGCCAGCCACGGCCCCTGATTAGCAACATTTTAAAGATGGGGATACAGAAGCTAAGAGAAGGTTAAGCAGCTGCCCAAGGCCACACAGTGAGAAGGCAGTGAAGTGAAAATTTGAACTCAGGTATGTTTGACTCTAAAATCCTCCTTCTTCATTATTCTTTTTTTTTTNATACTACCCTGTAAGAAATATGCAAGCAGGGACCATGTCTTATAAAAATCCATCTATCTATTTATCCACCTATCCATGATTCTATCCATTCTACCATCTGTCTGTCTGTCTACTGGTTCCTCCTTCTATCTATCCAATGACTCTCCCCTCCCTCCACCCTCGTTCCCTCCAACCAGCCATCCAGCCATTTATCCATTCAGCTATCCATCCATCCCAGCTCAATTTCCTCTCCTTACTCTTCCATTCAATTTTCTTTCTTGTCATCCATTTATCTATGCAACATTTACTAAGCAGCTAGGAGGTACAAAGCATTTCTTTGAGCAATTCCTTGAAGCAGTTGCAACAGTGCTTTACATATAGCAGTTGCTTAATAAACATTTAAAAAATTAACTTAAGCAAATAATTATTGCCAAAAGAACATTTTGAGGCTTGTATTGCTTCTTCTCCCTCCAAAATTTTCATCATTCAAACTTACAGATTAATTCAGGAAATGTACTGATGAGGCAGACCACTGCTTATGTAATACACTGCTTATGCAAGAGAAATATTTAACTTGGTAACTGATAGCACACTTTGATTTCATTATTAGCAGAATATATGACCTCTGTTATAACCATACCTCCTATCTCGATGAAGCTCGCTCTGAAAAGAAGTCCGAGAAGCTACAGGAGAAAGAATAAACTGGTATAATACAAAATCAGTACATTCAATAAAGGTTTAAATTTTTATAGGGTACATTACTGGAAAAAGTTAGCTTATACTTGAAATCACAGAGGATGTATGAATTTTAACATCCATAAGTAGAAAAGCAAATCAAACTGATCTTTTTACATGGCATAAAATTAATTTTAGTTATATATTTGAATTGCATAAGAGAACATAGATTTCAAAAACTCCCCAAAGCACATTCCATGGTTCTGAAAATAATTTGAAGAATGAAAAGAGAAAAGAAGACAACTATTAAATACAAATTGCCTGGTAAGAGCATTACAACAATGACATGAAATTACAACGGGCAGAAAAAAATTTATCTATTCTAATCCATATGACTGTACTTTTGCAATGTTTGTTTAGAAAGTGAAAGGGGTCCAATTTTCATCTATTTTCTAATTTTTCTGGAATTTTGCAACCTTTGTTTTATTAAATTCAAGGATAATAAGTGCAAAAACTGTTCACAACACTCTTATCAACATGTTTATAGCACATATTACTGTATATGCAGCACCGACTTTTCCTTCAAGCCTCAAACTCAAGAGGCTAGATGGTTCAAACTTCTTTCAAATTTGTAATCATATGATCTGGAAAATGTCACATATGGTGTCACATTATTACATACATGTAAATTGAGAATATTATTCCTATTTTCAAGAAGCACATTCTAACAATTCCTTTAAGAGTATCTTCAAGATATGCATACAAAGGGGAATTTGTTTCAGATACAAACTATTTCTACCAGTCGCCTTCACCTCTCTCTAGTACTCTACTTTTTCAATCCTTCTGACCTGAGAAGTCTGACAGTATGAATCTTTTCTTTCTTCCTACTATTAATTTCGGATTCTCTCCGAATACGGAGGCTGCCAAAGCTGGGGTGCTGGCGTGGAGGCGGGAGGTGGCAATGAAACCCAGGCTGGAGCTGGAGTGGTGGGAACTGAACCTATGCTAGTTTGGTCTACCAGGAGTCCTGTATTCATACTGTTAGCCAACTGGACTGTAACGCTTTTATCGAGTGCTAAACCAAGCTGAGGTGCATTGTGTCTCCTGGAATAAAAGAGGACAGAGAGGCTCAAGCTCTGAGTGGTGCATCTGATTCGTAAGAATGGTCTCATTAAGTCAGAGAAAGGCTACAATCATGTCACCGCCATCACGACAGCCAGAATCAGCAGACACAACACTATTAAAAAGATACCATGTCATTACCACAAACATACCTCTTCCACGGGGCATTTTTGCTGTGCACTATTCATGAGTGCTAAGGGAGAAAAAGAAGGGGTTATAGAAGAGGAAAGGGAGAAAAAAAAAAGAGCGAACCAGCTGCCTATGTTTTTTTTTTTTTTTTAAGATTTTATTTATTTATTTGACATGACGGAGACAGCCAGTGATAGAGGGAACAGAAGCAGGGGGAGTGGGAGAGGAAGAAGCAGACTCCCACCGGGGGAGCCTGACATGGGGCTCGATCCCAGAACCCTGGGATCACGCCCTGAGCCGAAGGCAGACGCTTAATGACTGCACCACCCAGACGCCCCCCAGCTGCCTATGTTTTAAAAGGAATTCAGGAACAAGACTGCCCTGCCGTGCCGCTGTTCTTGCCCAATCTGCACACTTCGACAGAAAAGGAAAGTCGATACAGCACAGTTTCAGAGAGTAAAGTGTGGCAAAGTACAGGTGTGGCAAGGATACACCTGTACAGACCAGGACATTCACCCACGTAACCCCAGTAAAAACAAATTCAACTACAGTTTTTAACAACCTTGCAAAAAAAAAAAAAAACACAAAAACAAAAACAAAAAACCCAAAACCTAAAAACTATTTTGCAAAATCAATTTGCTATTTCAATAAGGATTAATTTTAAAGTATGAATACAGTACTTAAAAGGGAATCCGGTAGTCAATTTACATTCTCGTAAATCAGCGGCTTTTCACTGGATCCTGCCCCTTCACACGGGAGGTGGTTAGCAGCAGGAGCACCTGGTCAGCAGAGGCGTACTGCCGTCCTGGAGGCAGCAAACGAGGGGGAGAAGGTCTCCCAACCTTACTTGTGGATCTCCTCCACGTCCTTCGAGAATCACTGCTTTCCTGTCTCCTGCTTTGAATCTTTTTTCCTTCACATTCCCTCATCTATGAAAATCTCTTCTCTCTCTTGATCCTTATAGAACGACCGGCTCTTTTTTGTCAGTGTTGAACAAGTTCAGTAGTGAGAAATACATTAGATCTTCATACAGCATCTCACACTCCTCTAATTTCTCAACTGTCCACTTCCTCTCATTCTCACTTTCCCAGATCGAACAGATTTGGTGTAGCTGTTGCCAAGACGATCGAATTTGCCACCGATACTCATACAGACCAACATGTTCCTTTTAACCCCCGTCACAAATTGCTAGCTAGTCTTTTGTGCATTTTGGATTAAGGCCACAGTTAAAAGTTATCCCATCATTCCACAGAATTATTTTCAAACTTGTCTAGTTCATATGGTTAAATTCTAAGTACAAAATAAATTCATATTCAGCTGTTTATAAAAGACCGAGATCTGGATTTGCAATATTAGCACGAATAAAGAATCCTCCTAAATTCCAACAGGATCATAAGCACGGAAGGATGCTCAGTGATCGTCCTACTCCAACCTTACAGATGACGAGGATGGGACAAAGAGACGTTAAATGAATTATCCCAAGTCACACAGCCTTTTTTCCTTGAAGCAGTTTAACTCCTCATGCAGCCAAGACAGCTGGATACTAATCCTGATTCTAAATAATTCAAAATGATTGATTAAATGATCAGATGAAATAAACACACAGAAGGATTATTATAAGCATCCTTGCTATAGTACCACTTTGCCAATGAAAATCACAATAATAAAAATAACCCACTAACATTTGCTTGAGACTGAATAGGAGTTAGATGTGTTGGACATGATAACAAGAACATCTGTGGAGTTGAAAGCACAATGACCTTGTAGTCACGCAGTCTAGATTCACATTTCAGATCTACCTCGTGAAGCCATTTCATCTTTCCGAGACTCAGTGGCCCTACCATCTGTAAAATGGGGTTAACATCTACCATGCAGAGCACTGTCTTATAACGTATGTGAGCCTTTCCTGACTCACCGTAGGCAATGAATATTAGGTAAAACTGAATTTCAGAGAATAATTTTCTTTTAAAAAGTTAATGAAAGGAAAAGCATGAAATTCCAGATATATCCAATTATAATACCTTCAAGATCTTTACCCATAATATTTAAGGCTCACAAGAATGCAAAAAGAAGGACCTCAAGGTTTGACTGGAACCAGTATCATTATGGAAGAATTTAAAATAAAACCGGGAAAGGAATATTGCTTTAAAAAATGTGATGAAGTCTTTCTCCTTGACAGAGAAAGATGACTAAGTATGGGGCAGTAAAACAAACATTTCACTGGGTTGAGCAGGCCAAAAATTGTTTACAACTTTTTCTTACAGAATGGGCAAAAAGTGCAAAAGAGAAGGGGAGGACACAATTGTTCTTCATTCTGTAGTTAACATGGCATCACATGAGGATGTCTAGCCTTGTTCCCTAAACATCCAGGAATAATACAACTCACAAATACTTCTTTGAGTGTATGCAAAATAACTGATAAATAAGATTTAAAAGACTACTGAGTCAGTTTTTGTTTTTTTAAAAAAGATACCTCAAAGCAAGTTTTCCCGTTGTTTCATCTCCTTCCTCTCTGCTAGGGCCCTACATCATCAAATTCCCCTTCTCATGGACCAGGCTGATCTCGCCACGAATTCCTTCCCCACTGCCTACAATGTCTCCAAGCTTCTTCATCATGAACAGTCATGTTCCAATTTCCTCTCTGTCTGATACTTCTCAGCCCTTCCTTCTTCTGTTTACCACCAAATGTCATAGAAAAGTAGCCTACCCCAGCTGTCCCAACTTCCACATACTCCATTCATTATTGAAATTGAAGTGTGGCTTCCAATGTCAATGTTCTACTGAAACTGCTCTCTCAGGTCACCACTGGCCTCCTAAGGACCACATATGATGACCTATTTTCAGCCACTTTGGCTTGTCCTTGCTGCAGCATTAAGAGCTACTTGTGGTTCACTTATTCTTTCAAAAAACCTTCCCCCCTTAACCTCTAACACATAGCTGTCTCCTGGTTTTTCCAGTTTTCTGATCATTATTTTTCAGCGTTTTTTGGCCCACTCCACCTTAGCTGCTTTCTCCTAAAGCCTTGCCTGGAACAAGGGCCTCCAGGTAAAAGCAAGATCCATCCGAGAGGATCTACGGAAGTCAGGTACAAATTATAGTCCCCAACAAAGAGGTCCTAAAACCCAAGAAGTAGTCAGCCAACAGGACTCAGTCTCTCCACCGCAGGGCGGAATTCTTTGGGTCATTCACCTTTTGCCCTACGGCACCCTAAAGGCAGAGCCTGGCCTCAGACAGCAGTATTTCCCAAGATTCTGTCCTTTGTCATCTTCTCTGGCCTCCATGTTTTCTCTTTAAGAGTTTAGCTACTCACGGGTTTTGCCTATAACCTTGACTACCCCAAATTATACCTCCAGCAAAAAATTCTTGCCTAAATTCCAGACCCTAATTTTCTTTTTTAAATTCTGTCCCCCCATCTTCTCCACACACCACCCCACCCTCAAAGGGTTCTAAGGCATCAATTTTTCATTTTCATATTTGAATTCCCTTCAACACATACTGTGGCATTCCCACATCTTTATAAAACACCACCAACAAAAATAAGATGTGGGAAATGTGGGCTATCCTTCTGTATTGCCACCTTACAAAATTTTCACTGCCATGGTTCAAATGCACACTCTTCACAATCTGTGGATATCCTAAATTTATACTAAATATTACAAACTAGGTTTCTAAAGATAGGATATAGTCTCCTCAGGGTGGAGACCTCAGCTCAAATAATGCAAAGAACATCTAAAATCCCTTCCTTATCAGAAACCTCATTTCAAACGGAGTTGAGAGGCTGACAGGGGGAGCTCTCACGCTCTACCACTTGTCACCAGTTGCAAATCCAACAGGAAGAGATGGAGTTCGGCAGACACTACCTTACTATGCCTTCAGGAGGAAGAAGAGATTTCCTTCTCCCCCGGCAAAATCCCAGCCAATGAGAGGCTGTCACAACTCAGCCAGTGAGAAGCCACTATATTCTGAACTCCCCAGTTTACTCCAATGGGCTTTTTGTTTCTAACAGTCTTCCCAACTCCCCCCTTTTCTTTCTAAAAAAATGTTCCTCTCTTCTGTTCTGCAGACTTGCCTCTGCAATTCTTGCCCCAGATTGCAATTCTCTGCTATTCTTGAACAAATTTGCTGGCTTAAAAAAAAAATCCCCTCCTTATCTTTGTTTAAAACAGGTAATCCATGTTCTGTTTAGTTTCCCTAAAACTGAAGGGAACTTGGCAGACTTTTGTTAAAAACAATGTTAAAATTATGCACCAAGAGCAAGTTCTCACCAAGAGGCTTGGTAAAGCTTTAACCAAGAGGTAAGGCTGAAAGTATGAATTCACCGTTTTCGACAGGATTCTATTATGGCACTTGTATATGGAAGTGGGCCAATCTCCACAAGCGTTTATACAGTTAAATAAAAACACGGTGGAAACAAATGAATCAAAAAGGACAGGGTTTGATTTTTTTTTACACCCATCAGATGTCTCCACCTATAGAAAATGGTAAATTTATATTAGATCATAAAAATTGACCAGATAATCCACATTTTTAAAAATAGTTCTGTAACAAAAATATTCTGAGCAATGGGCTTATCAATAAATGAAAGTTGAAAAGAAAGCTGAAAACCTAGCTACTTGTCTGAAACAGCTTATTATTTCTTAGGAGAAGAGAGAAGCTACTTTTGTTGGATTCTTTGTAAGATTCATCAAATACAATCACTTGCTGGAAACCTAAACCATCATTTAAAATATCACGGAGGAAAATACAGAGCAGGAAAAAACAAACTTACATCTCTTGATTACCGCTCTAATGGATGACAAGGGTCCTTGGCTAGAAAAAGAAAGAAAGAAAACATTACTGTACTCATTAGTCCTTTTGAAGAAGAATCTCTCATAATGCCAGGTCATTTCTGGGACTCAATATGGCGCCAAGGAGCAAGTTTGACATGTTAGTTACTGGCTTATCCTCCTCACAAACATAAATTTAAAAAAGTTTTTAAATTGCCTTTGATATAAAATGTTTTATGGGAAATGAGAAGGCTGGCGAAGTGTATCTGCAGTGCAAATAAAAATCTGCCTTAAAATTGCTTTCACAGCTACCTACACATTGCATCTTCCAGTTGTTTTGGACAGAACTTGAAATCAGGAAGCAATTACATGGTAATTGAAAGAATGCTGACCCCTCTGTATCTCTTTTGTGTTTGACATGGGAACTCCTGTCTTCTTACATCAGATCAAAATAGATCATTTTTATAGTTAATTTGACCTAAGAACTAACAGCATTTCTTCCTAAGATTAGAACTTAAAACATCACCACCTGAAAATGAAAAGTCTTGGTTGCTTTGAGTTTTGTTCAATGGCTGGTTGGCCCTGGGTGTTTCTGACTGCGTGAGCTTGGGCAAGTCACAGAAATGCTTCTGAGCCTCTGTTCACTCACTGGTCAAACCATCTAGCTGCAAAGGTTTATAATCATTAGTTTGTAAGGCTTTTTGTTTTTTTTAATCTTTATTCAAACCAGCTGGACTGTTTTTGGAATCATTTAGAAAAAATATACAAACCTAAAACTTTAACGGTATTTTTTTTTAAGGAAAAAAAAAGCCTTCTTGTTTATAAAATTCTTCACTTTTTTTTCCTGAATGCTCTTAAAATTTAAATTATTTTTGTATTAAATTTATGCTTGTGGCAATCTGTATAAATCCTCTTGCTGTTTCTTAGGTAGAGAAGATAAAACTTTGGGAAGATGGAGTAACAGTTCATTTTATGGGAGGGACACTTTAAGAATATACTATTTTGACAGACCAAACAAAAACAACACTACAGGAGGTCTCCAAGGTCATGAAACTAGGACTGTTAATATAAAAACGTGTTTTCAGCAATACTGATTTTATGTTATCTTAGATTTTAAAAAATTCAAGTATGACCAACAGTTACAGCATCAGGTGTACAACATGATACATACTCAGTGCTCATCAGTGCACTCCACCCCTTCACCTACTTCATCCATCCTCTCGCCCACCTCCCCTCTGGCAGCCACCAGTTTGTTCTCTGTATTTAAGATCTCTCTTTTTTTATCTCTAATTTATTTGTTTTGCTTCTTAAGTTCCACATATGAGTGTAACATCAGTATCTGTCTTTTCTCTGACTGACTTGTTTCACTTAGCATTATACCCTCTAGCTCCATCCATGTTGGCTAGATAAGCAACACTCATTTTTATTTTAAGTTTATTTACTTTTTAGTAATCTCTACACTCAATGTGGGACTCAAACTTACAACTCCGAGATCAAGAGTTGCATGCTCTGCCGACTGAGCCAGCCAGGTGCCCCAACAATGCTCTTCATCTTCTTCTTCTTTTTTTTTTTTTTTAAAGATTTTATTTATTTATTTTAGAGAGAGAGGGAGAGACAGCACAAGTAGGAGGGGCTGAGGGAGGGAAGGAGAGAGCCTGATGCAGGGCTTTGGTCACAGGACCCCGAGATCATGACCTGAGATGAAACCAAGAGTTGAACATTTAACCAACTATACCACCCAGGCACCGCTCCCCCCAGCAATGCTCATTGTTAAAAACAGTTCTTGAAGGTTTTCTGTAAACAATTATTTGGGGGGAAATCATTGTAAGGTCATGTAGAAGAGTAACAGTACTAAAATATAAATAGGTTGACTGAAAGTTGTAGGAGAAACTTCCAGGTGCAGAAGTGGAGAGAGACTGCATGTTACTATTGTGTCTGTTGATTCAAGTACAGTAATTAATAGAATCAAAATCAGTACTTACTGATTTTTTGGCCCCAGGCAGGGCCAAAAAAAGCCAAAATTTCATGCATATGTCCAGGCAGAACATATGGATTGTTACTGAATGTCTATGTCATTATCTCCTTGCTTATTACCCCTGATTTGGTGGGATGTTATTATTTACAAAGCTGTGGTTACCTTTGTGAAGGAGGAAGGTGAACTGATTGGGATAGAACATGGGGGTGTCTGGGTCAAAATGTCCCCCTCCCCAAAAAGATATGTTGAAATCCTAACCCCAGTACCTCAGAATCTGACCTTTTTTTGGAAACAGGGTCATTACAGATATAATTAGTTAAGATGAAGTCATACTGGAGTAGGGTGGTCCTAATCCAATGACTGGTGTCCTCAGAAGAAAACCATGTGAAGACAGACGTACAGAGAAAAGGCACCAGGTGACAATGAGGCAGAGATTGGAGTGATGCAGCTACAACCCAAGCAACGCCAAAGACTGTCCACCAACCACCAGGAGCTAGCAAGAAGCAAGGAAGGACTCCCCTATGGATTTCAGAGAGAGATTCCCCTATGACACCTTGCTTTCAAACTTGTAGCCTCCAGAGCTGAGAGACAATAAATTTCTGTTGTTTTAAGTCACCTAGTGTGTGGCACATTGATAGGGCAGCCCTGGGAAACACGTGTGGGGTCTTCTGGGCGCTGATTTGATGTGATAATTCATTGAGCTGTTTACTTTGTACATATATGCTACACTTCAATAGAAAGCTGGGGCAGGGGACATGAGAGGTGGTAGAAACCTTGGCACAAAACAGAATTCTGACTGAGGTCTGCCCAGGTTCCACAATTCTCAAGATTTACAGCAACACGTTTAGGCTAGCTCTATAAACCAACCAACCAACCAATCAGTATCTTACGTCTAAAACAGCATTTTTCCAGACTCTGAAGTTCTCCTTTCTAGGTTAACAGGTTCTGTGGTAGGGAAACTAAAAAAGGAGCAGAAGATGGCTCTTTTTTCTCCATTTGCATGCAGAGCAAAAGCTATAGGTGAAGGTTCCACTCTATTTTTTTAAAGTAAGATTTTATTCATTTATTTGAGAGAGAAAGAGACAGAGCATGAGCGGGACCGGGGGCGGGGGGAGGAGGCAGAGGGTAGAGGGAGAAACAGACTGTCCACTGAGCAGGGAGGCTGACTCGGGGCTCGATTCCAGGACCCTGAGATCACGACCTGAGCCAATGCAGATGCTTAACCGACTGAGCCACTCAGGCGCCCCTCCATCTGTGGTCTTAAGAGAAACCCTCATGGGAGTTCTCCCTCAGCACGAGCTCAGGTTCACGTCTTAGCTGGGAACCTCCAGGAAGGATGGCCACTGTGGGACAGTAGACATGGCAACAGAACCACTGATCAGAAGTGCAAGCAGCAGAGCCTGGTGGTTCAGAGAGTTGGTTCTAAAGTCCAACTGTTCATATGTACTCCTGCTGCCTCCACACGCTAGCAGGTGTGATTTCATGCAAATTATTTAGCTTTTCTTCTCATTTCCTCATGTATAAAATCAGGAATAACTTAACTCTGTCATGAAGTTGTTGTGAAGAGTAAGAGGGAAAATCCATTAAAGCATCTTACACTGGGCCTGGAACAAAGTGTGTGTTCAGTACACACTATTGTTATTGCAGCTTTATCACTGTTGATGTCTGTAATCTTTAGAGACATCACAAAGCATCTGACAACACACACAACCCTTGACAGGTTCTCACGTTGGGGTGTGATATCACACAGCAGGCCTAACCGTTTACGTTTTTAAAGATTATTTTCTTTGAGATTTACTCTGCTCTCCTCTGGTTTCTGTTGTTCTGATGGAGCTTCAGCCTAGGCCGCCTGGCAAAACAAAGGACTGCCAAAGTGCATCTTCACTCCCTTCTACACGTATGAAACTATGTCCGGGCCCTCGGCAGAGCTGGTCTGGAGCTTCTGCCTTCTGCTCTTCAAGTACTGCTGCCCTTTCTTCTTGGTGGGACAGATAAAACCACTCCTGCCATGTGATGAAGACCCTTCCAGGAGGGAAGTGAAGGGTCAGGGGATGCAGCTTTCAGATTCTGAGAAGAACCAAAAGCTGGGGTCAAGACAGGATAGTGTCAGGTCTAAGTCCTGATGACTTATCTTCCTCCAGGCCTCTGGGGGTGCCCCCTAGCTGTTCAGAGTCCCCTTCTATCCTTTCTTCCCACTCTTTTAAAATAAGCCCTTTTTAGGCTGTGTTGTAGGGTCACTGTCTACTACCGTGTTTGCTCAGAGCCTTAGTGTTATGGTGTTTTTAAGAAAGAAAATTGCATCTTAAGAGAGCTTAACCTAATGAAATGAATTTCTAGTAAGATTTCAGCAATGAAGATAATGATGAAAACTGTTTATTATTACATGTGCCAAACACACGATCTTTTTTTACAAATGAAAAAAAAAGGCGTAGAGGTTAGGTGTTCTGTCTGCAGTCACATAACTGTGGTAAGTGGCAGAACCAGATGTGAATTTACTACCATCTGATTACAGTCCAGAAGTCTATAATTCATGCTTGAGTGGATGGGGAAAAGTTTCTAAATGCTTGACAAAGTTCAATAGGTAGGCAGGTACCCTCAAGAATAAAGTGAATCCAAAAAATTTCACATTGGAGTCGCCTCCAGACTCTGTAGTGTGGGAGAAAGCAAAGTAAAAGTTGCTAGGTATGACATTTTGATATTGTCAAAACCAGCAAAGCAAACCATAATGGTCACTCTTAATCTCACCTAAGAAAATTCAATTGGATCATGTTTTATTTATCATAATGAAACAGAGTCTAAAAAAATTTATTCATTATTCATCCATCCATTTATTTATTTATAAAGATTTTATTTATTTGTCAGAGAGAGAGAGCACAAGCAGGGGGAGCAGCAGGCAGAGGGAGAGGGAGAAGCAGGCTCCCGGCCAACCAAGGAGCCCCAGCGGGACTCAATACCAGGACTCTGGGACCATGACCTGAGCCAAAGGTAGACACTCAACCGACTGAGTCACCAAGGCGTCCCCTAAAACATATTTATACAACTTTCAAAGCAACAGCTTATTTCCAAGTTTTAAATAATTTCCCCTGCCCCCTCTCTTTGATGAGGAAAACTGTTTCCACAAACCAGTACATGAAGTTGTTGGATTTGGCTAGTTTGGTACACAAATCAGAATAACACCTGCAGGGGCGCCTGGGTGGCACAGCGGTTAAGCATCTGCCTTCGGCTCAGGGCGTGATCCCAGCGTTATGGGATCGAGCCCCACATCAGGCTCCTCTGCTATGAGCCTGCTTCTTCCTCTCCCACTCCCTCTGCTTGTGTTCCCTCTCTCGCTGGCTGTCTCTATCTCTGTCAAATAAATAAATAAAATCTTTAAAAAAAAAAAAAAAAGAATAACACCTGCAAGTGTCCATCATCATTATCGCATCTGGTTCTGGAGCTCCTTCTCTGTGCAGAAGCAACTGAATATACAGTTAAAAATACATTCTTTGTAAAAACAGCTGAACGTGGTTTGAGCACAGCATATAAAGAAGCCATGGTAAGACATAAGGGACTGGAACTCAAATGCCATGTCAAAGTGAGAACATGCTATAAAGGTAAGTGCTGATGCCAGGCATCACCAGCCAGGTTAAACACTAAGAACCTATGGGTCAAGGATATGACAGCAAAGTGTCTCAAAAGCAAGTTAAGAATTTATCGGGGACATCTCCCCACACAAGCATTGTTGACCGCAGCTGGTCTTTATGTACCAACCATGGTATTTGTGCCATGCCTGCCTTTAAAAAAGCATTTATGAATAAACCCTGGAGTGCCAGTATTCATTCATTCTCTTTCTTTCTTTCTTTCTTTCTTTCTTTCTTTCTTTCTTTCTTTTTCTTTCCTTTCTTTCTCTCCCTCCCTCCCTCCCTCCCTCCCTCCCTTCCTTCCTCTCTAAGATTTTATGTATTTATTTGACAGAGAGAGAGACAGCCAGCGAGAGAGGGAACACAAGCAGGGGGAGTGGGAGAGGAAGAAGCAGGCTCCCAGCGAAGGAGCCCAATGTGGAGCCCAATGTGAAGCTCAATCCCAGGACTCTGAGATCACGCCCTGAGCCTAAGGCAGATGCTTAACAACTGAGCCACCCAGGCGCCCCGCCAGTATTCTTTCTTAAAACTGTGGGCTGATCCACATGTTTAGGAACAAAATATATTGATATGACTGACACTAATATTTATGAGATAAATAATGAGTGGAGGTGGGGAAGACAGAGGTGAGCAAGGGAGGTTTCTGGAAGTGCCAGGAAGGCAATGGAGAAGTCTGGGGTGTCTTAGTTATGCATGCAATTATTCATCCATGGAGCTCTCACTGTGTACCTGGCATTATACCACAAACTGGGGACACCGAAATGAATTTGCAACTTCTGCCCTCAGGAAGAATGCAGTCATGCTGGTAAGATCAATAAATAAAAGGTTAAACAAACGTGAAAAAAAGGTTATACAAGGTATTGTAAGAGCTTGGAAGAGGGGTGTCTAAATTTAGCTCCAGGAGAGTTGAAGAAAACAGAGCTGATGCTTGAATAGAGCTACTGCAACGTCTCATCCTTGGCACTACTGGCATCTGTTAAGGATGAGGGGTTGTCCTAGTTATGACAGGATGATTGGCAGCATCCCTGGCCTCTACCTACTGGATACCAAAGGCGTACCTCCTCCCACTCACTGCCAGCTCTGACTACCCAAAATGTCTCCAGACATTGCCAAATGTCCTCTGGGCGGATAGTGGGGACAGGAGAATCACTCTCACTTGAGAACCACTAAGTTAGTGGCAACAAACCAGAGTGATAGGATTAGTATGGATACAAAGGAAGCTGTCATTAACGGTTGCCAAGTTGATGGTGGCAGTAGTGGGATAAAACTGGGGCTGGATGTGAAAGAACAGGACAAAGGCAATGAGAAGGCGAGAAGAAAAAAGTAAATGGATTTCTAGCACCAAGAACAGTTTTAGAAGGGTGGTAACTCTGGTTAAACCAGGTGAAAAAAATGAGTCATTCTCTGACAGAACATGGAAACCCAGTCATTTAATGAAAAAACAAAACAAAACAAAACAAAACCCTTTCTAAGTCAGGTGCTTATAAATCAAGGATTGCCTGCACTTAAAAAAAAAAAAAGAAAAGAAAAAAGATAGTTATTTTAGGACTGCAATAAGCAAAAGTCCTTGACTTGCTCCATTTCAAAAAACAAAACCCCAAACCCAAAATACCTTACATGTATTTTTATAAACAAAGCCTTGGGACAACCCTGATTTACTTCTCAGAACAGAAAGCAATAATGTTACATCATAACAAACCCCGTGTTTTCATCTTGTGTATCAAACTTTTATCATCTTATGTTACCTGCTAGGATAAGGTAATATTGTGTAATGGGAGAAGAAACTATGAGTTAGTAAATAATCTTGTGCTACTGAGACAAATATAGAGCTATAATGCCATTTTAATAAGGTCTAAATTAATATCATCATAATCTGATAAAATGGAAAAGAACAGTGTATTACTTGAAACTAATGAACACAAATTAACCTACTAGTTCTAAAACTCTGATGAACCCCCCCAGTTTGAAGATTGGGTTTATAAGCCAGGGGGTGAATTCCTTCTTAAGAATTAGAGAATAAAGATTAGTAAAGAAAAATAATTGAGATCCAACCAGAATGGCTTTTGCTAAAGCTAAAAAATGTAACAAAACTACAAAATATTTCTATTAATACTCTGAAAAGCTTTAAAGAAAAAGTTATAGAGTTCTGATTTCACTTTTTTATCACCACTGACATCTCAATTATAGTAATTAAGTTCTATGATATAACACCAAGGTACACCAGGAATTTTTCTACTTAGTCTTTTTCAAAGACAAGCAAATCATATGTGCAACCTTTATTTACAAAGTTTCAGAACAAATAAAGCCAATACGTATTAAAATGAGCTTTCATTAACACACTTCACAGGTTATAAATTTGTAAAATGAGTTTTTTGGTTTTTTTTTTTTTTAAGATTTATTTAGGGGTGCCTGGGTGGCTCAGTCGGTTAAGTGTTTGCCTTCGGCTCAGGTCGTGATCCTGGGGTCCTAGAATCGAGTCCCCATCGGGGGTCCTTGCTCAGTGGGGAGCCTGCTTCTCCTCTGCCTGCCGTGCCCCCTGCTTTTTTTTTCTAAAAAAAAAAGAGATTTATTTATTTATTTGAGAGAAAGAGAGAGAGAGGGAGCAGAGGGAGACAGACTCCCCACTAAGTGGGGAGCCCAATGCGGAGCTCGATCCCAGGACCCTAAGATCATGACCTAAGCCGAAATCAAGAGGCAGATGCTTAACCAACCGAGCCACCCAGGCACCCCTGTAAAATGAATTCGATTAATAATCATATCTGTGAGCATAAAGAATATGGAGGCGGACAGAGAAAAAGCAAATAGGATACATGATGTACCTACTGGGGCATCATGGCTGTAGTGGGAAGAATACAGAATTTGAAGCCAGTCAGAGACCTGCTTTCGTATTTCCAATTTACTTATTTGCTGGAATTGTTTTCTTTGTAATACAAGGATACTAATGTCTATCTTTTGACTTCTTACTAAGATTGAATTTTAAAAAGTGTATAAAATGCACAGCACAGTGCTTGGCACGTATTACTGTCTCAAAAAATGTTACTTGTATTTCCCTACCCTATTTTCCAATAAACAACTTTGTCTAGTCCATAATTATATAAAGCCCAAATCTGGGGGGCTATCCTGCCAACACCAATTGAGTTACCCTATAGTTATCGTAACACTACCTTATAAATTCAAATAACTGACCATTTGCATTTCAGTTGCAATTATTATTCACTACCTACAACCCTTCTGAGATTCACAATGCATACTTCTCATAAACCTATTTCCTACCAAGCCGAAGCAGTAACAAAGCCAAGAGAACAAAACAGACAAGTTTTTATGAGCACTGTATTATCCTTACTGAGAACACAGATCTCTGTTCCTTTCCCTCACCCTTTCTATGATGGTTTTCACAAAATGGACATGGTGATCAGTAAGTAGCTCTAAAGAGCTTCGTATTTCTTTAGCTCTATTAAACAAAAAAAATCCCACAAGTGTTCAAAGATCCTGGAAGAAGCTTTCAAGTCTACTATTAATAACTACGGTACATTTAAAATTAGAATATGTTGCCCTGTCCTTGGCAATTCTTTGTTTTCTCTGTTTCCCCCCCACACACACACAAATGTCTTGTCTTCCTAATTAGACTGCCAACTTCTCAAGGGGAGAGACTCTCTTTTACTCATTTTTATAGTACAAGTCAGTGGAACTGTATCATGTGCTCGCCGAACTCATATGAACTCAATACTACTCACACAGAGAAATAAATATAATTTGAATAGTACAGGCAATCCCACCTACACTTTACTTAATAAGCAAATCCCAAATAATTTTGCGGCTGGTTTTGTTCTGTTGGTCTTTATTCCCAGTTCCATCTTGTTGTATGTTCACTTTGCTAAGAGTGTCTGGGTCTAATATTTAACAATAGGTTATTTTTCATGCAAATATCACCTTGATGAGCATCTGGTACTCACTAGATGGAAAAGTGGCCAGGTTTGCCTTAAGAAATGGTACATTAGACTCCAACA
Organism: Ailuropoda melanoleuca; assembly: GCF_002007445.2. Taxonomy (NCBI): domain Eukaryota; kingdom Metazoa; phylum Chordata; class Mammalia; order Carnivora; family Ursidae; genus Ailuropoda; species Ailuropoda melanoleuca. The sequence goes on along the minus strand of NC_048222.1, from coordinate 104,679,727 downwards.
TGGCACCTAATTTGGCAACAAACATTGTACTTCAAGTGTCAATTAATGGAATTTCAGGGGTCAATCTGCCTAATCACACCTTTTCATTGTACTCTTTCTTTAGAACCTGTCTCTTTATTACTTAAACTCCTGGTAATTCCCAACTAATGAGCAGCACAAAATCTTCACTGGTGTGCTAAATTTAACACCATGTATAATACACAATAACATACAGTGATATTAATCAGGAAAAACTTATCTGAGTAGGCTATCGTATATGATGTCGAACACATACAACTTATTTTGAGAGGACATATAGGGCATGTTTACTCAGCACCGAAGAAAGGTGGTATTTACTGTAACACGCGACAACAGAATCTTTAACCTTGTCAAATGTGAACACAAAAAAAGGCTGTAAACTAATGATCTGAAGTGTGACTGTGTTCAATAAACATCTACTGAATAAACCAAGGTATTAATAACCAAAATGTATTTTTTCTAGGGTTACAGACTTCCTCCACAGCCTACCAAAAGTGATCTGTAGAGAGAGTTTAACAGAACCTAGAAAGACAAAAAGAGCTAAAACCCAATCCTCTCTTTTCTGGATATACAGCATAAAATTTATTTATAAATTTTATGATTAGAAGTTATTTGTTAGTAAAAGGCAAAAAGAGACAGCATAGTTTGTTTTTTTTAAAGATTTTATTTATTTGTTAGAGAGTGCACACACGCACAAGCAGGGGGAGCGGCAGGCAGAGAGAGAGAAGCAGGCTCCCTGCTGAGCAAGGAGACTGAGGGAGGTGGGACTTGATCCCAGAACCCCAAGATCATGACCTGAGCCAAAGGCAGACGCTTAACCGACTAAGCCACCCAGGCGTCCCGGGATAGCATAGTTCTAAAAGGGGATCCATTATATGCCAGGAAAAAGAGAGAAGAATAAGAAAATATTAGACAAATATAAGGCAGCTGCAGTTTGAAACACCCCAATAATATTCAGAGACTGATTTTTCACATTTTGTTTTATTAGCTGGTTACTTCTGTATTTTTGGCCAAACACAGCATTCACTTAACTGTTAAGAGTAAATATTAGTTTTCGGAAATTTAATGCTTACGCTATTCCAGGTATTATGCTAAGTACCAAAGAAACGAGATCAACTAGGACATGGACCCTGCCCGTAAGATGCTCATAGTCTAATCAGAAGCCTACAGACAAGAGAAGAGCTTGCGATCTGCATTTCGGTTTTTCTTAAAATCAGGACTTTCATACATTTTTTACCTTTTATTAAGTATTCTGGTGTGTTATTTCCTCTACTAGACTATAAAGTCCTTCTCAGACAATGCACATATTGGAATGATGTTAAACCTTAAATTAAAAAAAAATTATGGCAAATTTTAAAAATTATAGCAATTTTTAAAGTCCTTTCGGCATGTGCAGATTCTGTGCCATATAATATTTTAGATCATATGTAAAGAACAAGTTCTAAAAACAACTGACTCATCCAGTTATACCCTATTTAACAATGACTTTTAAAGAACGTAAAGAGTTCTTCTAAAAAAAATAGAATAGAATAGAATACCCACACTCTTCTCTAAAACCTGTCATCTTGGTTTCCAACACTATATGCATCGGAGCTTCCACCTAAAAAGGTTGACACATCCCTTTGGACACCTCCTTAATGGACGTTCAAAGAAAACCTGGTATAAAGTCCTGTGACAGACATGAGACTGGCATGGGACCCTACCTGGCAAGAGAAATCAGAACATGGAAAGTCTGGCAGAAACCCAAAGGGTCACTGGTCATACTACAGAGGAAAAATTAAAAGCAGATGCTCCCTACATCACAGTCCATACACAGAGTCCTAACACCTATGTAGTAAGAAACAAACATAAGTAAAAAAGCCCTCTGTCCAAAGATGAAAGAATACTCAAGGAGAAAAGAACGGAAAAAGTTTCTCAAAACCTACTAGGTTATCTATCACCTACCTGGAAACATCTGCTTTATGGTGTTTGTTTTTTACTAAATATATATAAATATTCCAATACGTTGGTTTGCATCAAAACACATAATCTACTTTTGTTTTCCCTTGGTTCTATGATGCAAAATGATAGAAGATAGTGGGATGTAGAAAGTGTAATGACACCGCCTCCCACACTTGCTGCTGTGAACTCAGAGGCGTACCTGGTAACACTCTCGATGTGAGAGTTAGAGAAGAGCTCTTAATTCTTACATTTCTGGCTATAACTTTTAGTTATCTTTTTACTTCCCTAATGCATGAACAAATCTAATACTTAAAAATTACTTGAGATTAACTGTCCTTTTAAGGACACTGAAAATCAAAGAAACATATAAATGGGTAAGAAAATGACAATATCTGATTAATTATTTTAATTTTAGGTCATGTAAAGGATACAGGAAAGGGCAGGAAGGATGGAAAGATGAAAAGTGGGATTAGACTCCATATACAACCTGATAAATCTATTGAAGTAAAAGTGGGGGGATTAATTATTTAGTGGAGATACAATTAGTATAGACCAGTATTTCTGGGTTTTGTTTTGACATCATTCCTGACCCATTCTGAATTGTTCAGTACTGAAACCTAGAAGACATAACCGCATAGCACAGGTACCTGGTATTTCTTGATGATGCGCAATCAAAATCAGCACTAAAACTCAAAAGTTTTAGAAGCAGCTGATATTTGCACGTGAGTTAGCAACGAAATATGTTAAAAACAAAGATGTGTGCATGTATATGAATATTTGGAAAGATGTCTTAACCTTAGCATTCCAATGAGACCGAATTCATCTCACTGAAAACTGAGCATCTTATGGGCAGGGTCCATGCCCCAGTATAATATTCTCTTATAAAAATGAAACCTTACTATGTAAAAACATATGAAAAATCAGAGGGTTTAAGTAGAAGGCAGCAGAGAAAAAAGGTGAGACACATGATTCTGTGTCTCTCCATTCTTTATGGGATTAAAATAACACTGCCTCAAGGGATGATAGTTTGCTGTTTTTCATTGCAAAAACAAATACATACTTTAAGCATCTGAAACTGATCAAAATATTAACTAAGTGGTGCTTCCAAACAAGTCAGAAAGAAATTAGGTCAGTTTGAAACCCTGACTTTAAAATCTAAAAATGGTATTACTTCTTCAATGTTAGCTCTATTTTTATTTACAACATTGAAGCAGATAGTTTTAAAAAGCTAGATTTAAATGTTATTAATAAAAATAATAAGGGGCGCCTGGGTAGTGCAGTCGTTGGGCGTCTGCCTTTGGCTCAGGGCGTGATCCTGGCGTTCCGGGATGAGTCCCACATCGGACTCCTCTGCTGGGAGCCTGCTTCTTCCTCTCCCACTCCCCCTGCTGTGTTCCTTCTCTCGCTGGCTGTCTCACTGTCACATAAATAAATAAAATCTTTAAAAATAAATTTAAAAAATTAAAAATATTAAAAATAATAAAAATTATTAAGGTTATAGGATGCTACAAGATTTTTCTAACACGAAGAATTTTTTTCAGTATCTTTTAAAGGAGAGTGCCGTAGCCACCCATCTCTTACCTTTGTAATCTCCTGATCAAAGGTATTATGTTGACTAAGCCCTTCCTTTTGCCCTTTACTTTTTTATTTTTTTAATTTTTTTTAATTTTTTTTATTTTATTTATTTATGCAACAGAGACAGAGACAGCCAGCGAGAGAGGGAACACAAGCAGGGGGAGTGGGAGAGGAAGAAGCAGGCTCACAGCAGAGGAGCCTGATGTGGGGCTCGATCCCATAACGCCGGGATCACGCCCTGAGCCAAAGGCAGACGCTTTAACCGCCGTGCCACCCAGGCGCCCCCCTTTTGCCCTTTACAAAGTGCATTACATTTCTATCTTTTCATCAAATCTTGGTAATATCTAAAGCAGAATCGACTTAATCAACAGTGGAGGAATTAACAATGAAGCAATAAGCATACATAAAACAGCAAAACCTAATCAATGTGATTTCATATATTAAAGACCTTAAAGAAGGTCTTTATTTTACTAAAACAAGTAATTTTTTGAAGTTTTTATTCAAATTCCAGTTAGTTCATCTACAGTGTAGGAGTAGTTTGAAGTGTACAATATAGTGATTCAGCATTTCCATACATCACCCTGTGCTCATCACAACAAGCATACTCCTTAATCCCCATCACCTATTTCACCCATCCCCTGCTCACCTCCCCTCTGGTCACCATCAGTGTGTTCTCTGTACTTAAGAGTCAGTTTCTTGATTTGCCTCTCTCTGTTTCCCTCTTTGCTAGTTTGTTTTCTTTCTTAAATTCCACATATGAATGAAATCATACAGTATTTGTCTTTCTCTGACTGACTTACTGAACTTGACATAATACTCTTTAGCTCCATCCATTTCATTGCAAATGGCAAGATTTCATTTTTTATGGTTGAGTAATATTCCACTGCATGTATACACATCTTTTTGCTATCTCAGATCTAGGGTTAGTATTAGGGCTAGGGCCAAGGTTGGATTAGGGTTAGGTTTAAGAGTTAGGGGTTAGCAGGGTGCTGGTTTGTGCCTGGCATCCTGCAATCCAGAGACCGCTTCAGTGAATAAAACCAGGCTTTGCTGGCAGCGAAGAATAGACATGGCAGAGATCTACTTAGCTTAAGCAAGGAGGGGTTTGGGGCTCTAAATACTCTTCTTTAAATAGAAACAAATTTTTAAAAATTCATTTAACCGAGTCCTTCAAAAAGAGGCAGTTCTTAAAAGAGTTTCTGTTAAAGCCAAAGGCTTTGACCAAGAATGTAAGACAGAACACAGAAACAGCTGAGTTCATTCTAACAACACATGGATTTGTTCTCCGGTAATTTGAACAGAAATTTCAACAGTGAGTAGGCATGAAAACTTTTACTGCAAATATTCAATAACTTCTCCATTATATAAGGAGTACAAGCACTGTGCACATCAGCAAATATCTATTTTTTGCAAAGCCACTGGAAAACTTTACCACTGGATAGCAAGAATATATGTGGTAGCTAAAGGACTTTAAAGTCTTTTAAAATTATGACTATCCATGGGGCGCCTGGGTGGCACAGTGGTTAAGCGTCTGCCTTCGGCTCAGGGCGTGATCCCGGTGTTCTGGGATCGAGCCCCACGTCAGGCTCCTCTGCTATGAGCCTGCTTCTTCCTCTCCCACTCCCCCTGCTTGTGTTCCCTCTCTCGCTGGCTGTCTCTATCTCTGTCGAATAAATAAATAAAATCTTAAAAAAAAAATAAAAATAAAATAAAATTATGACTATCCATAATTATATGAAATTCCCCAACAGGTACAGCAATAGACCGGTACAGGCTGGGGAGCAGAGGAGCAGATTTTAGGATACATATTATGTACTTGAGGATACACCTTCATTTAAGGGTACGACTTCATTAAGACTGTAGGCACTAAGTCCACCTGCCCTCAAACAGGTTGTTCTATATTTACAGGATTCAAAAAAGACTCACAGAGAGTACAATGTGCCTCCTGTAAGCGTCAGGAGGAGGCAGAAAGGAGGGGAGCAAGAAGATGACAGAAGAGGATGTAGGACAGAACCGCAGGAATGGGGTCCAGCTGAACAAAGGAGGGAGCACTGCATGTGGACGAGGGAAACAAGGCTTCCAAACACTCTCCAGATAAAGACTCTGCCTGAGGAAGGATGAAGCCCACACTGGCGCCACATTCTGAAATACACCACCTGCCACACGGGAGATTTATGCTGCCCCTGTCCCCACTCATTCTCTCCTCCTGTGCTTACACTGGAGACGAGAGGCATTTTATTGAGCTGCTCTCACCAGTCCCGCTGAAATGGCTCTGCAGTCTGTGGCAGAGACACAACTGGTATGAGAATTTACTTCTGTAAGATAAGATATACAGATCCCCAAACCGAATATTTAGTATAAGCCCATTATTTTTTAAAAAGCGATTAAAAATGCCTTCTTTTAAAAATCTTTAAAAAACCTTAAATGTGTGTGTATACACACAAACATACACATATATGTACACACATATACACATACAAATATGTACTCTATATATGTATTTTTTATTTTCTACTATGTAAGAAAAATGAGAACCTATCTACCCAGTGCTGTGAAGCCAGCTCATACTGGCTTATGACAGCCGACAAATTTTCAGAAATTTTGCAGGCCAATTGTTAGACATAGCCATTATTAAAAACTGTATAAACTTACATACATTATAGGCACTTAACAATTCACGAGTCACGTAAAAACAAACGTAATCAACACTCAAAACTTATTTCCTACTTATTTTACCACATTTTACTGTTCTCTAGGCTCTTGAGGTTATTTATACCCATTACGTCTGTAGGGTGGAAATACTATATAACGAGGTGCTACGGAGCAACTCTTTCCAATTCACCGTAAGTGGTGTCATATCCGTAGCCTGAAACTGTCTACGGCTGGGGTGTTTACAAACAAAAACTGGCAAACCAGCGCTTATCATTTTACTGATTGTTTAGATTTAAGAAAGTGATGGAGAAAATGTTAATGCAGATCCAACATAAAAGCATGTTTTGTTTGTAGAGGTTACATTATGAACAGCAGAAACACTGAGGAAACATTCTTCCAATATTTGAATACTATGATCTGAATCCACAAAGAAGTTGCTCAGGTCATCAACCAAACAGGCGGAAATTCTGACATATGTTTCGGTTGTCTCACTTTCATCTTACTCATTAACATAAACAAAAGTATCAACCAACATTCATACTGGGAATTACACTCAAAGAACTGCTTGTCAGACATTCAGCAGCACACCACCGCACATGCCCAAAATGTTTCTCAAAGGCACAGAATTATGATTTGCTATCTACCTATTTTTCTGTATTTTCCAAGTTTTATGTAATAGACATTATTGTTTTTATAAGTTATCTTTAAAAAAGATTTGCTGTAGCAAAAAAAACAAAACAAAAAGTAATAGATTGATGGGGTGCCTGGCTGGCTCAGTGTAGCATACAACTCCTCATCTCAGGATTGTGGGTTTGAGCCCCACACTGGGTGTAGACACTACTTAAGAACATTAGATTTAAAAGGTTCATGTCAAATTTATGACTTTTGAATAAGCTGCAAGCAAACCATCACATAATCAATCACCTTCTGGAAATAGTAGGAGGAGATGAAATCAAGACGCCATCGTCCCAGCGTCCTAGCACAAACAGTAGCATGCCTGTAACTTCAAAACAACTTACAAAAAGAAAATCATATTTCACAAATCTCTAGTGGTTCCAGCATGAAATAAAAACCAAGGAGTTAATAATCAAATTAAGTGAACATAAACATTTAGAATTTAAAAATCACTGATCTAACTATTATTCTCTTAGTATATTCTATGTTCCAGGGATTTTCCTAGGTGCTGGGGAACTGGAGTAAAAAAGATGAGCCCCGGGTCTAGTTAAGCAGAGAAAACAGGAAAGTAAACAGGTAATTTGTCTTTAAGTGGATAATTTTAATACAGATTAGGAAATGTGGAAACACACAAGGATATCTGGAATCTTTAAAATACATGTCACGGATATAGAACTAATCATGAATGTCAATTCAAATGAAATACAACTGACAGAGTAAAAATATAACCAAGTTTTTAAAAATAATAAAATAGATTCTCAGTGGCAAGACAGTGCAGATACGAATAGTAACATTTATCTCCTTGCAGCACCCAAGCCAAAGTCACTCCTCCTCTCCTTGCAGCACCCAAGCCAAAGTCACTCCTCAAATCCCACAGCTTGTCCAGTGTTGGCATTTTCAGAAAAGGCTTGGCATGATGATCCAGACTTAGATCAAACTTCTAGTGGCACTCAAGATCATTCTGCTCACACCTACAACCAATGGCTGTCACCCTAAGAATGTCTGTAAGATGCACAAGTTGTTTCCGGGCCATGGCCCTTCCTGTTATGAGAATTACCAACAATCGAAATCAACTGAAATGCATGTGTATATGGGTAGATGGATGGGCAGGTAAGCAGGTTTGTTGGACAAACAGGCAGATGAATAGATGGATAAATCTTTTACTTAACAACCTTACTTTAGAAAAAGAAGATAAATTATTTAGTCATTTAGTCATTTGTACTATCTGTAGGTCCCACCTATCTAGGTGGCAAACATCCTTCCTATTTTATTAATGAAGTGGCAGGGAGAAGAAAGCCTTTCCAAACACCTGAAGCTGGTGTCATAAAGTTACACACTTCGCTTCCAGACCGATACTCTGCTTAAACTGGGGCCACAATTTCCCTAGGAGACATATACAGCTGTTCTGGGCTGAGGTGAACCCAGTCAGACGATATCTGGGATTCTCTGTGGAAGCTGGAGGCAAGAGAAGATGGAAACAAAAGAGGAAAGAGAAATGTAGCTGTTGGTGGTAGGCTTAGAATCTAAGACACGCTTCCAAACTCTACTTCAAATACTACCTCATTCCCACAAGCCACAACCCTGACACCAAGGGTCTCAGAAAGAACGGGTGGAATTCCCCTGAAAGGACAGTCAACAACAGCAGCAACCGATCCCCCATCACTGCCACCAGGATGTGGAACAATCCTGGGAAGTAGGGTAGGGTAGCAGAGCTACCAGATGATTTCAGCAGCCTGAGAAGACAACAGTGTGTGAAGATAACCAACACACAAATACAAATCAGAGAGGTTTTCTCTGGCTATTTATTTATTTTTGCAAGTAGCCTCAAAAAGGAATACACTTCTTGAGCTCCTCAGATTTCTAAATGTTTCTAGTCCTCCTGTCAAATCAAGAAACATTAACTCCTCATCTGTTCTGTATCAAACCTGGAGATCCGAAGATGAACATAAGCCTTCTGGTGGGGAGCCAGACTTATATAAACTATAACACAAGATGATTTTTGCACCAGCTAGAGTTATGCTGAAGTAATTAGGAAGGGATCATCAGTGTGTTCATTTTATTCCTGTGATATCAAAATGTCTCAAATAGTAACTTCGATCCTGATTTAAAAGTTTAGCATAAAGATTGTACTTGTATTTCCTTTTAACTCTAACATTTCAAAAGTGTTTGTTTTCAAACTAGGACTTTCTATAGGAACAGTGACCTTCACCTCACTGAAGTAATTCAGCCTCGATCATTTCAACTTATACTACCTGGTGAAGCAGAATAAAAGATGCTCACTTGGCTAATACTGAATTGCTGCAACTTATTTTGTCACAGTAATTTTGTATGTATGTTTTTGGGGGAGGATCTTTTTCAAAATTGTAAAATTCTGTAATAGTTTAAGATTTATGGACATATGTGTTTTAAACACTCTGATCATGTAAACTCTACTTCTCCATATTTTCTTTGTGAGAGATTATAAAAGGTACTAGAAAAGATCTCCTACAGGAATTGGTGGAGCACTGAACTATAAACACCAAATGCCAGCACTGTTCCTCAGAACAACAAAAACACTGTCAAAACCCACACAATTCTTCTCAAGGCAAAGTCATGTCCAAACTGAGGTAAGGTCAAGCAGGCCTATTCACGGGACTTGCCACTTTGACTAGTTCCATATAAAGAAAGAATACTTGGGGTGGTATTTTATAAAGAAGAGAATTTGCTAGTAAAGGAAGACAAATTCAGGAGACAAGAAGACTGCTATCCTTAATAGAGTTTAAGTAAATCAGGATGGGGTGAAATTTCTGTAGACTTATTTTTTAGGGTTCCAATTCCCCAGAGTTAGTATAAACTATCTCAGTGCCTAGCAAAGTGCTTATCACACACAAATATTTGTTAAATATAAGTGAATCCCACTTTCAAGTATGTCATTGTACAGAAACCCCCAATACATCAGTTTGATATCAAATTTGCATTCCTCTAAGACATGACTCTTCCAACATCAGGCCTAACATAAATGCAAGTTGTGGTTTTGCCTGAGGCTTAAGAAGAGCAAATCTATGGGAGATCTGAAGGCTATATTCTCAACAATCACTATTTAAAAGTATAAAAGGTTAAGTATTTCATTTAAATACTGAGATCAAGTCTCTTTTTTATGCAAGTAGAAGGCCAGGGAGAAGAGGGAAAAGGTGAAAGCATCTGTTAGGTTAAGGCTACAAGTAAATTCATGAAGAATGAAGGACTTAGGACCAAGGGTCCCTTGATAGTCATCAGACACAGGGAGTGGACTGCGTAGGAGTTCAGAGGCATGAGGTCTAGTCTCAGCCCTGCCACTACTCACTTGGGAGCATAACTGCATCACTTGACGCAAACTTCCTCATCTCTATTATGACATTATTGGACTGGATGATCTCTTCTACCCACTACACTAAAATTTTTTAATATCAAACTTAAAAAAAAAACTCCAAGATCCCAATTTCAATTCTACTTAGTTAAGAATCAATCACTTAATCCAACTGGAGTGAAGGGAGTTGGACTTGATAACAGATCCATTCTGATAATAACAACAGCTAACCTAACCTCAGCACTGTTTTTTGTTGTTTTTTTAAAGATTTTATTTATTTATTTGACAGAGAAAGACAGCAAGAGAGGGAACACAAGCCAGGGGAGTGGGAGAGGGAGAAGCAGGTCTTCTGCTGAGCAGGGAGCCCAATGAGGGGCCCGCTCCCAGGACCCCGGGATCATGACCTGAGCCGAAGGCAGACACCTAACAACTGAGCCACCCAGGCGCACCAAATGAGCACTGTTCTAATACCTCACATCTTTCAACTCACTTGATTCACACATCCACCCCTAGAAGTAGGTACTTTTATATCCCAAATTTACAGGTTGGAAAAAAGGTTTATGTAATTTAAATGACCAAGGTCTCACAACTTGTGAATGATGAAGCCAAGATCTGATTTGAACTTGGACAGTCTGGCTCCAGAGCCGGAGTTCTTAGCTACTATGCTTCACTATCTCACAAAAAGGTCACCTACAACCAAATGCTGAGGCAAAATCACACAAACATAAAAACACTTATGTAAGTGAGAATTGGGGATTAGTTAGTTACCAAGAAACCCTGAGGACTTGGCCTTCTTTCACCGAGTATCCCATGGCTGGAAGATTTAAATCAGAAGCAACAGTGGAGGAAGGGAGAAGGTGTCTTGAAACATATTAGAAAACGATTTAAGACTTTCATCACTTCTGGGATTTACTCATAATATATAACATGTCAAGGTGTATATGCAAACAAATGTCTGGAAATTCACGGATCTAGATGTATTTTGTGTTGTTTTAGGAGATCCCGTATTAGAGAGTTTTATCCTTTGTTTTTCCTTTTGCTGGTGGAAGAAGACAAAAATGATAGAGACCTCTATTACTCACTAAGGCACAGATAGGGTGTCAGTTTTCATAAGACAAGCAATACATTTCCCTCTTCACACAACATATTATGTGGGATTTGGTGTGTACATAAATACTTTAAAGCACTACTGTGCTCTGTTTTTTAAATATATTCATGGTACCCTAACCTATATGGAAATAAATCCTAAAATCAAGGCTATCATCTGGGATAGTCCTAAAGCCAATGTATGCTAACGAGGTAATTTCTGTTTCTTAGTTACAATATTGTTATTGTTATTTCTTCTAACGGTATTAAATTATCCTGTGAGATTAAAAGAAACTGAACTGCCTTTAAACTCAAATTAAATAAAAGAGGTTTTAACCATGAGGACACAAGTATTTTGGGAATTCCCACAAACAGGAAATAGAGCTGAACTTCACACAACACTAGAAACAAGGCAGTTTCTTGCACAAGCTCTCATTTTTCCTTACTTTCTCTCTTGAGACCACACCATGTCTGCTTTACTCTTCAAATCTCCTGCCACAGTTGGACACTCCCTGCTTGTTCATCAGCATACATGCCAGTATTCATCAGTATGTATGTCCCACCAAGCCCAAATCTAAGTCATTTTCAAGGTCCAGAAATCCTGGCTCTCAGCTGTGTCTTTAGTCTAAAATTTCAGGAGAAACAACTTGATTATCACAGCATATAGGTCAGAAGTCCAACAGCTATGGCCAAATAGGGTGGGGCCATGTGGAAACACGCTCACAGGTGTGTACCCCTCATCTGTGAGGCAGTGCTCAGAGGGGCCGGCGCAGGCTGGATGCACTGTAAACACACTACCTTATCTACACCGCATTATCACCGCATGGTGTCAAGAGCAGATACTGTCCAGGTCAGGGTATCTATGCAGATATCAGTTATGTTGCTGGGTAGAATCCTGCCATGACCAGACGCCCCCCAGTAGAAAGAATCATAGGATCATAATAATGCAACTGCACAGTTACTTAGGACAAAACAGGTCAAACAGATCCATCAGAAAGAAATTCTGGGTTAGAGACGCTTGAAGAGCGCTGATCTTGAAAAGCAGAAAGAAAAATTAAACTCCTATCCAAGTGAGTTTCTTCTGCTTAACTGAGGTCCAAAGCAACTGCACTGGCCAATTTCATGTGTCAGCTAGGCTAGGCTAGAGCCCCCAGTTATTCAAACATTAATTTACGTGCTGTGGTGTAGGTATTGTGGAGATGTGGTTGAAGTTCATAATCAGTTGACTCTAAGTATGGGGAGATTATCCTAGATAATCTGAGTAGGCCTGATTCAGCTGAGTGGCCTTCAGAGCAAAATGCAGCCTTCTCTGAAGAAAAGCTCCTGCTTATGGACAGCAGCTTCAGTCTATGTACCAGCCTACCCTTCGAGATCTACTCTATGGATTTCTGACTTGCCTAGCCAGCCTCCACAATCACACAAGCCAATTATCTGCAACTAATCTCTCAATACACATCTCCTACTGGTTCTGTTTCTTTGCGTAAACCCCAATTGTTATAGCAACTAAATAATCATTGTAATAACCCTAGAAAACAGGTATTATTATTAGACCCATGAAGAGATGAGGAAACTGAAGTACAGAAAAATAAGAAACTGCCCAAGGGACCTAAGCGGGGACGCTGGATTCTAATTCAGGCGAAACCTGTGTGTGAACCCAAACATGTTACCTTCTATTCCACAGCCTTTCTGAACGATTCTACCAGTATGAACAGAGCCTAAACAGCTAAAAAAGTATATTTACAAGTTCATTTTGGAGTACCCTAAAAGAGTCCCCAAACTTGAACACATTCCCAATTTCAAATGCAAGCTCAAGGGATATGAACACTGACGTCTAATGCCTCAAATCCAGGTAACCTGAGTCCGGAATGTCCTTGGATGGGCCTCTGAGAGGCTCTGGGTAAGGGGATCTCCAGAGGCTGCGGATTAGTACAAGACTCCTTTGGAAAGTATTGTTTTGGGCCTAAAATAAAGCTTACAGAAATAGGTCATGGTTAACAAACCTGAGTATCCTAACAGAAAAATGAGTTAAATTGAAAGAAGCAAAATTCTTATTGGTTATTTTCTTCTGATTCATATACAACAATGCAGGGCCAGAGAAGACCTTTAACTCTGGTGAGAATCAACCTTTTTCTGAGCAATTCGGTAGTACATATGAAAAATCTTAAGATGTTTTTTGATCAATTAATTTTGATCTCTTAATTCCACTGCTAGGAACCGATCACAAGGGGTTAAGCAGTGATGGTTCACAAAAATGCAGGCTTAAAAGTCTTACCACAGCATTGTTCATAATAGTAAGAAATTAGTTAGAACCAAAATGTCTCACAAAAGGAAATGCCTACCTGATGGAATACCATTAAAAATCATATCCTAGGAAAATTTTTGTAAACTATTGTTTTGTGACAATAGTATGTACAGTATTATTACATTCGTATACATTTTTTAAAAATATTGCATATGCACAGAAAAAAAGACTGAACCACCAATTTACCAAGTTAGCATTCAGTGGTTGGACTATGAGTAATTTTAATTTTTTTAAAATAAACTTTCTAGCCGCCGCAACCAAGATGGCCGGTAGACTCGCCACCTTCCTCAAGGATGCCTGGGCCAAGGAGCAGTGCTGGTCACGTCCTTCACCATCGGGGGCCTCGCTGTAATTCTGCCCACCCTCAGCCCCTTCACCAAATACGCCACCATGATCAACCAGGCCACGCCCTACAACTATCCAGTGCCCCTCCGAGATGATGGGAACATGCCCGACGTGCCCAGCCGCCCCCAGGACCTCCAGGGCCCAAGCATGGAGTGGCTGAAGAAACTGTGAGCACCCCCAATGACATGGAGGCAGCCCCTCCCCTGTAGCCAATAAAATTCGAAAAGCGAAAATAAATAAAATAAGATAAACTTTCTAAAATAAAAATGTATTACTTTGTAGTACAGTTTTTAATCATAATTTATAAGTTTAGTGAAATGGGAAAATTTCATGATAGATATAATGTTCATTAAAAATAATTTTATGGAACACTGTATTCAAGAGCCTCTATGTTAAAATTATAGTATCTGTTTGAAAAGATACAAACCAAAAAAATATATAACAAAATGTAATAGTGATTAACTACGNAATCATAATTTATAAGTTTAGTGAAATGGGAAAATTTCATGATATAATGTTCATTAAAAATAATTTTATGGAACACTGTATTCAAGAGCCTCTATGTTAAAATTATAGTATCTGTTTGAAAAGATACAAACCAAAAAAATATATAACAAAATGTAATAGTGATTAACTACGAGGTGGAATTATAGATGATTTTTTTCTTTTATATACTTATTTTTTCCCAAATTTTCTGTTATGAACATATTCTGCTTTATAATCAAAACAAATGAATGCAATTTCATTGGGGGGGGGAAAAAGAATGGTGTTAAAGACTGGAATTCACCATATGGAAAAATTCTGAAGAGTACAGTTCAGCTGATAAGGATTTTTTCTCCTTGAACTTCTCAAGAGGGTCTTTAACCAAAGAGAAACTACGGGGCAATAGAGAGGGATAAACTTTAAGTCCTGCTTGTCATCCCTAGCTAGCAACCCTGGATAAGGCACTGTGCCAGGGACAAGATTATCTACAGGAAACCAGTTTACAATGGAGGGCATGTTTGTATTTTAGAAACAATGTTACTCTGAAGCATTCAGACAATCAGATAACCAATACTTTCATTTTTTTTATTTTCTTAATTTCCAAAGGGTACTGATTCTCAACAATCCTCCTTTCCGAAAGGAGAGAGAGAGAGAGAGACATGTGAGCCCTTCTTGGGCATGCCTGCCTTCTTTTGGCTGCATTTCGTTAGAAGTACTGCACAAGGGTGGGCAAGCTCACTCTGCCTCTTCGCAGAGCTCCTCTACAGCTGGAACAAGATTCGAAGTGACAAAAACTTATTACTTGATTTATTATCTAGAGGAGAACGTAAACAAAAGGGAAGCCCCCAACCTTGAAATTTCATTTTCTGGACAAGGCCTGATTTCTGGTTTGAGAAGGGTTTTATGTAGAAGGACAAGAATGAATTTTGATCAACAGCAGTTAACTGTTAATGAGACAGGAGGTGACCNTGGAACAAGATTCGAAGTGACAAAAACTTATTACTTGATTTATTATCTAGAGGAGAACGTAAACAAAAGGGAAGCCCCCAACCTTGAAATTTCATTTTCTGGACAAGGCCTGATTTCTGGTTTGAGAAGGGTTTTATGTAGAAGGACAAGAATGAATTTTGATCAACAGCAGTTAACGGTTAATGAGACAGGAGGTGACCCGGCTACTGAGTGGTTGTTGAGCAACTCTGTGTACACTAAAATTCTACCAGGAATTAACTTACTTAGTACACTTTTGTGGTTTATAGTCCTAATCAATGCTCTTGAAGAATGTGATGTACGCTGTGCCACTAAGGGAAAACATTTCAATTAAAAACTGAAGTCCAGCTATATGAGGATATTTATTAGCTGGGGTAAAACCATAACCTAGGAACAGACTGAGATCCACAAGGACGTAGACGAAGTTCATTCAACTAAAGGCCATTTATAATAGATGTTGTAGAACTATGTAAATAACGCCTTCTAAATTACACTGCAGAAAAACAAAGAACGAATATAAAATACAACTAACCCAAGGGAAAGAGAGAAATGAATTAGGATGAAAAATTTAAGGGCTGGGCATTTCATACGCTCCTTGGAGTGCTGAGAAACGGGTGGCCACACATGCCCATTCTGAGAAAAAGTAATGAACACAGGACCAGCAGCTGTTCCAAAGTTAACTGCCTGCTGATAGTTTAATTTGAAACCACCTCAGAGAAGCCCCCGCACTAAGTACTATGGCAGTGGTAGGCCAGCTGATAAAACTTCTCAATTACCCAACTGATAAACCACATAAATGCTTCATTTTCATGCTCATCACACTGGGGGCAAAGGCTAACGTCACATTTCTTAAAACCACAACAACATAATAAATATAAATTCTCTGTAGAATGATATAAAATGTTAATAACCCTTTCAACATTTCTCATTGCAAAAGGACTTTCCCCCCCACAAAACCTGCATATGCTTTGATTTTTCACCTCGTTTATAGCATTACAGATGCTACAGCAAAAGTAAAGCTTCTCTTATAGCTTAGAAAACATAATGCCACAAAGTAATTACACACAAGCTATAGTTTATAGACGTACAGGAATTAAAACATACGGGCAGGGAAATGCTACAGAATTATAGTAGTTAAGCTAAGCCCAGCAGAGCATGACATTTTAACAAACATTTCAGAAAGAAGAACATCAAAAACAAATCTTTTGCTTCTAATCTATTTAAGCCATAATGTGATGATGGTAAAGTGTCAAATAAAATCTTCAGCATCTTTGTAGGACCAACAACACGGTACCAATGCAGAGAACCAACACTCTTTCAAATTCTTAGTAACAAAGGGGTTGCTGATTTTTTTTTTAAAGATTTTGTTTATTTATTTGACAGAGATAGAGACAGCCAGCGAGAGAGGGAACACAAGCAGGGGGAGTGGGAGAGGAAGAAGCAGGCTCACAGCAGAGGAGCCTGATGTGGGGCTCGATCCCACAACGCCGGATCACGCCCTGAGCCAAAGGCAGACGCCCAACTGCTGTGCCACCCAGGTGCCCCAGGGGTTGCTGATTTTTAACATCATCAATTATGAATTCTGCGTGTACTGACCTGTGTGCTACAAATACACTGCATGGTGAGTTTGAGTCCCTCCTTGTGTGGGGTGACATTTCCAGCCATATCATGTGGAAATGAGCCCTACTGAACCTGGAGTGACACCAAACCATCACGAAGCAATCTGATATTAGGGAAGAAAACAGAAATGTAGGGTATGTAACATTTCAAAACTTAAGATAATTATGAATAAGAGTTCCACAGAAACTTGAAGAAAAAAATCTACCTTAGGGCACCTGGGTGGCTCAGTCAGTTAAGCATCTGCCTTCAGCTCAGGTCATGATCCCAGGGTCCTGGGATCCCGGCTCAGTGGGGAGTCTGCTTCTCCCTGCCCCTCCCCCCTACTCTCTCTCAAATAAATAAATAAAATCTTTAAAAAAAAGATGTTTATTACAACAGCACTTCTGCTACGCTATTGATAACCCAAATGCTATCAATAAAGGACTGGTTAAATAATATAATTACATCAGAAAATTCTATGTAGGAGTTTAAAAAAATAACGAAGTGGAAAGTGACATGGTAGAACTTCCTAAAATATAAGCAAAAAGGGTAAGTTTGCATATATATATTCATATATATACACATGAATATATATACACACATATATACTATACACAGACACCCCGGTTTATTCTAAATAAAATTTGAATATATATTACACATACATGCATAGAAAGCAGACTAGGATAGACATTGAACCACTAGACTCTTTTTTTAAAAAATATTTATTTGAGAGAGAGAGTGCGCGCACATGCATAGTGGGGGGAGGTTTGGAATCCCACACGGAACTCAATCCCATGACCTTGAGATCATGACCTGCACCTAAATCAAGAGCCAGATGCTCCACCAAACTGTACCACCCAGGTGCCCCTGAACCACTAGACTCTTAATAATAGTTGCCTATGGAATAAAGGCAGATACCACATTTCTGTACTACTAAAAAATGTTTTCATGTATTACTTCTAGAACTCTTAAGTAACAAAATTAGATTAAAAATCCACAAAGCAGGGGCGCCTGGGTGGCACAGCGGTTAAGCGTCTGCCTTCACCTCAGGGCTTGATTCCGGCGTTATGGGATCGAGCCCCACATCAGGCTCTTCCGCTACGAGCCTGCTTCTTCCTCTCCCACTCCCCCCTGCTTGTGTTCCCTCTCTCGCTGGCTGTCTCTATCTCTGTCGAATAAATAAATAAAATCTTAAAAAAAAAATCCACAAAGTAATAAATAAGGCTTCAAGTAAAGGAGCTATAGGAGGATACCTGGGTGGCTCAGTTGGTTAAGCATCTGCCTTCAGCTCAGGTCATGATCCTGGGGTCCTGGGATCAAACCCCGAATCGGGATCCTTGCTTAGCAGGGAGCCTGCTTCTCCCTTTCTCTCCCTCTCCCTCTGCCCCTCCCCACTGCTCGTTTAAGTTCGCACATAGTTAAATTTACCAATCTTCTTTGTGGTATTTGTTGAACCTTGTTTAAGAATTCATTCCCTACCCCAAAGTCATAAAGATATTCTCATACATTTCTTCAAAATGTTTCAGTTTCAATTTTGGACTTCTACATATTAAGATTGTACCTTGTATGATAAAACAAATTTCATCTGATCTTCTAAAAATATGGATTGTCAGTTGCTGCTAGACCATTTGCGGACATGTCCACCCCGCCCCCTCACCCCCAATCTGAATGCTGCCTCTAGAAAGGCGTGTATCCACCTATGTCTGTTGTGGACTCTCTTCTGTCTCCTTGGCCTGTTCTTCTGTTTGCTGACAAAACACTGTCTTAATTACTTGCAGGGGTCCACCTCCCTCTCTGAACTTCAAAAGTGCCTTGGTTATTCTTGGTGTTCCTTATAAATTTCAGTCATTTTGTTGAGTTCCAACATTTTTTTTGTGATTTTTCCTGAAATTTCGTTGAATTTTATTAATAGGTTGCAAAAGGGATTGTAACAGGTGGTTTTCAGAAGGCTTTAGGAAGACAAAGATTCAAGTGATAATTTTTGAGAAGTAGATTTAGGGTTCTTGTTTCAATACTTTTTTTTTTTCTTTTTTGGCTGCTGTAAATTATTTCCCTGTGGTAGGTAAAACATTTAAGACAAAGTAGCTGGTTTTAAAGCCCCCATACGTCATTGGGATCTACTATTCAGAGCTGGTAGGGTGGCAAAAAGAGCTCCTAATTCTCCATTCCTGGCACTGAGAGCCACAGGGCTTAACTTTTTTTATTATCTTTAGCTCCTACTTCCCTCTCAATTAGTTTCCCAAACTGTCATTTCATAGCACATTTTTCTAGATGTTATTAACAGCTGTGTCTGGGAAAGGAAGTTACAATTTAAAAAAAAATTTTAAATCCTGTATAGTAAATCTCTCACTTGGAGTTTTATAATGCACTTTAGTGTATCAAAGACTCTTAGTGGAATCCCAGCAAAGAAATATGTCTAATTTTGTTTTAACTCACCATTTCACAGACTTTTTTGCATGTGAGTACTTACTTCTTGTATACTGATTAACATCCTACCTAAGAATGTTCCATGGGACATCAATTTGGTAAATGGTGTATTTAAACTAACAAGGCAAAGACAAGAATTCAGTATTTTTTGACTTCAAAAGAGCTCAATCAGCAATGAGCAAATTTTTAAATGCCAACATCAAAATAAACTAATCAAAATGCACCCAGCAAACCTCTTAGACGCTTAAGCAATATTTTTTAGCCTGAGGTCTTAGTGTTGACCTATACCTGATAAAACTCCTCCTCTAACTTGACGAGAGTTATGCTTTCCTTCTTTAGGCATGAAATGAAAAGCACACATCCCAGATTTATTCGCTTCTCACTGGGAAAGCTATAGGAGCTTCTGGCCTTGTAAAAATACAAACAAAAGAAATGCATCTGTCTCATCCTTGCTGGGCGTTCAGCCCATCATTCTTGCTGCCAAGTGAGTGGCCTGAGGAGAACCAACAAAAATACCAAAATTAAGTGACTTTTGTTTATCTCCTCTTCTTTCCGTTCGGTGGATGCAGCAAGTATTAATCAGCCTGACGCACTGTAGGCCTGGCGAGGTATCCCCACTCGGCTGAGAATGGCACCGGGAGAACAGGTCACTGCCAATCTCAGCAGACATCCTGCCCAGAAAACAATGGCCTTTCCTGCAAAAACATTTCTCCTTTCTTATTAGGGCATTACTCCTTGCTATAGTTAAACAGTCAATAACAGCTACAGGCTAGCTTTTGAGAGTCAGATCCCTCCCAATTTGAAAAGAAGAACACTGGCATTTCCTTTCTCTCTTTGAACTGTAACTGGCATTTATTCAACATTTAGTTATTAAGTGCTTATCATGGACCAGGCACTATACTTAGTGCTAAGGCTACCAAGACTAGTAGCACAGTCCTTGAGAATCTGATGATATAAAATAGAGGTCAAAGATAAAATACTTTCCAAATAACTTCAAGAGTACCACAAGAATTGCCCGAAGCACAACGATGGAGACCGGGAGCCTGCCTTTACAGTAAACAGGTTCTGTGAGATTGGGAGTATCCAGACTACGGGGGCTCTATGCTCCATCCTGCTGGAGACATTTTCTTGTTTTCTATGGTACCCCAAGCCCAGATGAGGGCCTCTCCACAAACACCTATTAGGTGCTGAATGAGCAAGGGACTGGAACCATCTAGAATAGTAATTTAGCAATGTGTGAATCTTTTTATTCCCAGCACTAGCTTATCTAGCTTTTCCTTGGCAATGCTCCGTAACAGAGTAACCCATTCCATCTTTGACCAGCTATGTTAGGCAATCGTTCCTCACACTGCGCAGAAACACAACCCCTCAACTTCCGCCCACGGATACACATTCCGCCCTCTGGGACTCAACGGAACACAGAACAGTTGCTTCCACTGCTACTTTTTATCTTGCAATTTCAGGTCTATAGAGGGAACAGCACAATTAACACCCATATGCTTTTCATCTATTCACCAATTATTAATATTTTCCCCTACTTGCGGCTTTACCTCTTGCTTTTTTTTCCCTCAGGAATCATTTGAGGATTATTTAGCAAACATAAGACTGCATCACCTCCGGGCGCCTGGGTGGCTCAGCAGTTAAGTGTCTGCCTTTGGCTCAGGTCATGATCCCAGAGTCCTGGGATCAGCCCCGAGTCAGGCTCCCTGCTCAGCGGGAAGGCTGCTTCTCCCTCTCCCACTCCCCCTGCCTGTGTTCCCTCTTTTGCTGTGTCTCTGTCCAATAAATAAAATCTTTAAAAAAAAAAAAAAAGACTGCATCACCTCTATTACTTTTGTGTGTGTCTCCTAAGAGTAAGAATATTTTCACACATAACAGCATTTATTTCTATTACATACCTAAGAAAAGTTTTATTAATAATATATTATCTAAAATAAAATTCATATTTAAATTTTCTTAATTATCCCCAAAGTACCTTTTTTAAAAATCTGGATTTTAAAATTCCAGATTAAAGAAAAATTCAGTCTCTTTTACTCTAGAATTTTTTTAAGCCTTTTTGTATTTTTATTACATTATCTGTTTTTGCCGGGACTAGTACTACATAAGTGATACCTGTATGTACTGCTAATGCACTATGTGGAGACACCTGCTGTCAGGATATCTCACTAGTGATGATATATAAGTTGACCACCTGATTAAGAATGAGATCCCCAGATCTATTCACTGAAAAGTTACATTTCCCCCTTTGTAATTAAAAATATTTTAAGGCAGTGTGAATATTTGTCCAACAACTTTTTGTAGCCACTTGATGATCCTTACCTGAATCAACTATTATACTAAGAATTATAAAATGATGATTTTCTGATTCTATGAGCTCTTCTGCATGGATTTTTAAAACTCCCATGTGTTAGAATCCATTATCATTTGAAAATTTTTTTGATACTCAAATTGTCCCAGATTTGGCCAGTAGGAGGTTCCTGAAACTACCTCCTAGGCCTTTTTGATACGACCCATCAGTTGAACATTTCCCATCTTTCTGTCACAGCATGAGTCCAGGTCCACGTGTACCTTCCCCTCCCCAGAGCTGCAATTAGCCATTCCTGCAAGGATCCCTGGTTTCTGGTGGTGGAGACTAGCCTTTAGGGGGAACAAGTTTGCTAGTGCCTTCTACATACCAGCCTTCAGGGCCTCAAAGCTAGTTACTTCTGTCCCATATACCTCCCCAAACTTCCACACCTAGGCTAAATTCACCAAACCCTTTATATTAAGTCTTCCTGTGATTTAACTTTGATTTCCACCCTACTTTTCTCTTTCATATTCCCTGCCCCAACTCAGCTGCTGTCTTCTATTCCAGTGGCTCCCAACCTGGCTATACATCGGAATCACTGAGGGACTTCTTTACTGTACAGATTCCCAGGACCCACTCACCCTATACTTACTGAATAAGAATCTCTGGAGTGGAGCATGGGACTCTGTTTTTGATTTTGTTAAGTTCCTCAAGAGATATCAATATAGGCAGTCCACTGCATACTTCAATTTTTCAAGGCCTTGTAGATCCAAAATTGGATACAATATCAAAAAGTATGGTCTAGAGCTATTACTTTTCTTTTATTGGACATTCTATTTCTTTTAGTATAATTAAACTGACGCTGACATTTTGGGGGGAGGTGGAGGCAAAGACATAAAATTTTTGATTTATGACAAATTTACAAAGAACTAAATCCTCAAGACTTTTTCAAACATACTGTTAAGTTACAACTCCCTTACCTCCTTATGTTCCATTGGTCTTTCAGACCTAAGTGTAAGGATTTACATTTGTTCCAATTAAACCTTATATTGCCTGATTTATCAAACCTTCAGTGTCTTATGGATACTGATTTTATCATACAAAGTGTTTTTTTACCATTCCAACTTTATGCCATTCACAGTTAAAGTCTTGTCTATTACACTGCCTTTTTTTCTATTATTATTTTTAAGTATTAAAAAATCAGCCTTGGGGCGCCTGGGTGGCACAGCGGTTAGGCGTCTGCCTTCGGCTCAGGGCGTGATCCCAGCATTGTGGGATCGAGCCCCACGTCAGGCTCCTCTGCTATGAGCCTGCTTCTTCCTCCCTCTCCCCCTGCTTGTGTTCCCTCTCTCGCTGGCTGTCTCCATCTCTGTCGAATAAATAATAAAATCTTTAAAAAAAAAATCAGTCTTACGGACTTTTCCGATTGTGGTGATGGTTACGTAACTATATTTGTCAACACTCACAGAAACATACACCAAGAGTGAATTTTAATGTATGTGAATTACACCTGGAAAAAAAAATCAGCCTTACATTCCAAATATTCCACTGTATTTTTTTCCCAGATTAGGCCTCACCGACTTATTTTGATTGACAAATGGAGTTTTCATAGACTTTGTATTTTTATTCATTTGAGGTCAATGTATTCTGGGTTTGATACCTTGAAAAAGCATCAGGGTTTGGTTTTCCAACCCAGTGAATGCATTATTACCATTTTATCAGTTCCCACAACACAAAATACAAAGTAAAAGTGGTGGACTGTGAAATAAGGTGAAAATAATATTAAAGGAATTATGATCCCTCACAGAACTAGCTAAAAAAAAAATTGAACACAGGCCTATCATTCTTGCATAGGAGTAGAAGTCAGATTATTTTCCACCTGTAAGTTTGACAAGGATTTTAAAAAATATTCTTCAGTGCTGGTGAAGGTCCAGTAAAATACATGCTCAGACAGTGTGAGTGAGGGGCTTAAGTGAAACAGCCTTCCTGGCCTTTGAATCTATTTAACAAGAACTTAAAGAATCCGACTGGAATACATATATACTGAGAAAAACTAGAACAATTACATCAAACTTTGGCAGTAACCAGCCATCTCTAGCTAATGGAAGACAGGCTGTTTTGCTTTGTTTTTTAATGCTTTATATTAAAAAAATATTTAAAATATTTCTACAGTGAGCCCATGTTACTTTTATAATTAGGAAAAAAGAAAAACATATTTATAAAAATATCGGTCAAAGAAAGGGGAAGAAAATAAACCACCAAAGGAAGGAAATAGGGATTTTCTTTGTTTTGGTAAAGATTTAGGGGTCACTGATAGGAATTCTCAAGAAAGACATGTCTTTTAGGTAGTCAATAATTTCATAAAGAATTTTTGTTCAGAAAATGAACAGTATTTCCCTTGTGAAGCTTTTCTGAATGCCACAGAAGATTCAAATATACAGCAACTCTATAAGGGATACTTGCACTGCCTCCAAATATTTTCCAAATGAGAAGTGTTATACAGAATTATTAAAAACCATAAACTCATACCTTGAAGAACGATGCTCTGGTTTATTTCGTTCGTTGCGATCTGTAAAGAAAGGAGACAGCTACATGTCAAAATACTCTTCAGAAGCCCTGGAAAAGAACTTCTTAAATACCAGCTGCCATACCATAGATTTCACAAAGGACTGTTCAAAGGTTGCTGTGTCTTCCCCTGTATGAGGCTCTTCATCAGAGTTGAAAGGATTTGTCTGACAGAAGAGGTACAAAGGATTCAAAAAGATAGACCAGCACTGAAAGTTTTTACGGTTTGTTACAATCATCTACTTGGAAAGTGTATCATTACACACATTATTTCATTTTCAAAGATCTTTGCTGTTTTAAACACTATGCTAAAACCCAAACAAATTTAGCTAAGGAAAGAAGTAAGGAAACTGAAAAGCCACAGATTACTCAGCTCAAAAAAATCATTCCATGAATCATGGCTGGCAAAAGCTTCCAACAGGATAGGGAGGGGGGAAAAATGAGCAGTCAGCTACAGCAACATCTGCAAACACCCTAAGACCCATACAGCCTCATCCTTAACTCTCTATTGCCCAGAATTTTTCAGAAGTTGGATTTCAACGTTTCACTGATAATTAGGTCTAATGTGCTACACAGAGGGAGGTGGTTCTTGACCAGGAGCAATTTTACTCCCTCTTCCCCAGGGGACACTTGACAATGCCTGGAGACATTTTTGATTGTCACAACTGGGGAAGAAGGAGCTACTGGTATCTAGTAGCTAGAGAGACCAGTGATGCTGTTAAAAGTCCTACAATGCAGCCTACAACGAAGAATTATGTCACTCAAAACATCAATACTGCTGACGTTGAGAAACTCTGCCATAGGGTAAGAGACAGGGCATGGCTGCTTAAAGTTTTCACATGTGCCTCTTTGGAGGCTGCTGTAAAATGCTGTTATCAACCTGAAGACTATTATATAATAAGCGAAAGAACTACAAAATCCACAGGTTGTCTTTTTTTTCTACTCCAAATATTTTTTTCAGTACATGCTTAAGAATAAAAAAGTGAAAAGGTCTCAGCGTTACGGAAAAACTAACAACAGAAAGCAATGTGTAAGCCACAATAAAATCCTATGCAATGACTTTTTAAAAATACTATGCAGTGTTTAAATAAAATACAGTTTTCTAAAGTATCTTCTGCATTAATACTAATAATACAGAATTTAATGGCAAAACAAAGATTGGCCAGGAATTCTTTTTTTTTTTTTTTTGCCCTTAATTTTATTGCTCATGGAGCAGCATAAAGATACTAAAAACATACTATAAAACTTCTGGGGAGAATTATGGAAGAAAAGGCATAGGATTTACACAGTTTAAGTATTTATTATCAGTTCTTTTTGAATAGATTCATAATGAAAAATAAATGTTTTCTGAAACCAAGGAGTTAGTACACAGGAAGTATGTTTTCTGAAAGACGAAAAAGGAGGAAGATTCATAATAAAACATGTTTGTTTAGATACACTGCTCTCCGAAATGCACAATGTTAATATGCTTCTGGTTCCTGTTTCTCCCCACAGTGACCTAGTATTACTGCCCCTTTTCAAGCTTTTGTTTTAATTTAACTTTGTTTTACACTCCCTCAAATAAAAACATCATGGTTTCTCACTTGTGGAGCACTAAAAGTTTAAAGTCATAGCAAGACAGCGCCCATTTTTATCACTTTTTTCTAACGTTCCTCTTCAGCTTTAGGCTGCTAGTTTTGTTAACGAAAAGAAAATATCTCAAAACAAGGCTGGAAACTGGATGCAGATCAGCTATCCTCATATAACAAAGCAACAACTCTTACCTGTGGCTAAAGATGAGCTAAAAATCTGCCCGGGATACCATCTGATGTGGCTGGGATCCTAGTTTCGTAGAGTTTACTTAGGCATGTAATAGCGAATTCCCCCACAAATCTCCCTAGTGGTACAACACACAGGAGGAGGGGAGAAACAGAGTCACAATGCATGTAAACAAGACTCAGCATCTGAGGGCTTCCCTCCGGGGCCTGTTCTGATTGGCAGATGTGCTATGACCAGTCTGCACAGCTGGAATGTGTCCACTCAGGAAGCGAATGGCTCATAGCTCTCTCTCATTCTTGGTTAAAACAGAAAATTCTACAGTCATTTCATACTTTGTGCTCTAAGAAGATATAAATGCCTCCCCACAGTACTTCTCTATCGAACTAGTTGATAATCTGTTGGAAGACATTTTAAACATTCCCTCCCAAATTCCCTCAGTGTTATATACAAATATATATGTATATATATATGCAAATATACATACACAGTGATTGTAACTTTGCAACACTCTAAGACCCATATATTTGATAATTTGAGGANTCCTATGCAAATATACATACACAGTGATTGTAACTTTGCAACACTCTAAGACCCATATATTTGATAATTTGAGGAGAAGGGTAAATTATCCGTTACTCGCGATATCCCCCATATCCAGGCTCTTGACAATGGAAANAGAAGGGTAAATTATCCGTTACTCGCGATATCCCCCATATCCAGGCTCTTGACAATGGAAAACAAATTAAAACACATATTCTTGTCTTAATATTTTTTTCTCAAAGTGTAAAAACAACGGGGTTTCACATTTTGCCATAAGCTATCTTTTAGCTTGAATACATACATACGTAGTACGACGTGTCTGCTGTGTACGTGTGTGTCTGTCTACACTAATTTTTCTATACTTATTTTAAGCAAAGTAATTTTCATGACAGCCAAGACGATTGTGCAACTGTGAAGAAATAACACGAGTCGGGATGTAGAATTTCTGGCAAATTAATAAATGGTTATTATTTTGATCCAAAATCCAAGACTGAACAAAACAAAGCACGGAGGGCAGATTTGGGATCTGGATCTTGCCAACAATAATAAAACATTTGGAGAGAACTCCCTTAAGAAAAATGAGAACAGATCCACAGCAAATATGAAAATTTCATCTTGACTATATATAGTGCTTTAAGCATATGGATTTTATTTCAAATCAAACACTCTTTGGCATATACCCCCCAATTTTTTTCAGAGCTTCTAATTTTTAAATAATTCGGAGAGAATGTACTTGCAAAGGCTTCCTGAACTTTTACATACTTAGGAATCATACGAATAACCTACAAGACCAAAATCACACCATTTGTATGAAAAAAAGTTATTAAAAGATAAGAATGCTCTAACTCTAAAATTTCATTACCAAATAGTGCATTAGCCACAACAAATGGGCAGCAACTCCAGGGGCGCCCACCATGCAGTGCATGATGGTGTCAGTCACTCAAAGATCAGCAGGACACTCTCAGTGTGAAGGTCAGCATGGCTGGAGAGCTATGTAAACGTCTGCTGGTTCTGTAGGTGTATGGCTCTCTCTCTCTCTCTCTCTCTCTCACACACACACACACACACAGAGAGAGAGAGAGAGAGAGAAAGAGAGAGAGAGAGAGAAAGGCAGGAGAAAGAAAAAGAAAACATGCTTGCATTCCTGTTCCTACTCATCTGTGTGTCCTGGTTAATAAAGCCAAGTGAGGAAATGGAAGAATACCCCACAAACAGAACAAAAGCAGAACATGAGGCAGAACTGGTGCCAAGGGTGCTGTTGGCATGTGAGCGTAAATGTTACTGGGAGATGTAAAGGAGGAAATGGGGGAACCCAGGACACATCAAGGGGACTGAGATCAGGAGAGTCAGAGGAAGCTATCATGGGTTGGTGACTCTGTAGGAGAACTCCAGTTTACCACAAATTTCCTGCCATGATGACTTCTGGTTCTCAGTAATCTGGACATACATGAATCCAATGTTTATGTATTTAGGTGATATTCCATTGAGGCAGAAATGGGCCCCTGTTCTGGCAGGGACAGCTTTTCAGGAATAACTAGTCTACTGATGTGTAACCATTCAGGGTGATTCTGAATCTAATAATACGACAAACACTTTGAAACGAAGATGACAAAAATGCAAATGTCATCCTTTGCTTTGATTAAAACTATGAAGAATGGCCAACTTAGAACTTATTAGAATCCATGGTAAGACATTCAGGCTTTGAAGATTTGGCTTTGATCACTTAACTGGACAGAAAATCAAACCACATTGGGTAGGGAACTGAGACTACTAACTCAAGTCGGCAGTGAAAAGCCCTAAATCATTCTTTGAAATTAGTGGGAAGACTCAAGTCTACATGAATGAATACACACAGACATACTCACAATAGAGTAGGAAGTGGTATAATGGAATTTGCCTTGTACCTCATACTGGAATATTAAAATGAGATATTATCTTTAAAATTAGTATCACCTATGAAGCGATTCTGTACCATACTTCTAAGCATTACCATCAAATTCC
Organism: Ailuropoda melanoleuca; assembly: GCF_002007445.2. Classification (NCBI taxonomy): domain Eukaryota; kingdom Metazoa; phylum Chordata; class Mammalia; order Carnivora; family Ursidae; genus Ailuropoda; species Ailuropoda melanoleuca. The sequence continues at coordinate 104,651,158 of NC_048222.1, read as the reverse complement.
AGCTTGGGAGTACATAGTATATGTTACTTTTTAAAAATGGATCAATCCTACATAAATGCGTTGTGCCATTCGGTATTTTTTTAAAAGATTTTATTTATTTATTTGATGGAGAGAGCAAGAGAGCACAAGCAGGGGGAATAGTAGAGGGAAACGGAGAAGCAGGCTCCCTGTGGGGCTCAATCCCAGGACCCTGGGATCATGACCTGAGCTGAAGGCAGACACCTAATGACTGACTGGGGATGGGGGGTTGAGGAGGAAACTCATGGATCATGAATCTTACTTTGGTGACTCTTGGAACGATTGGGAAAGTAGTTCCACTCAAATAGCTCATGGATGGAACTGTACCTATATGAGATCAGAAAAGCTTTCTTAAAGTCTTTAAATGGTTCTTTTATTTAGGCAAAGAAAACTGCAAATATATGTCTACTTGAAAAGAAGCTAGGGTTCATTCTACAAAATTACTGACACTAATACTTACTCACCTCCTCCTCTTAGTTCATTTCACCACCCTTGCTCAGCTATGTCTCCAAATCGACTTTCAGTCATTTTTGAGACTCCCACAGTAAACAGTATGTTGCTCTTTCATCTTTTTTTTTTAAAGATTTTATTTCTTTATTTATTTGAGAGACAGAGAGAGAGCTCGAGTATGAGCACAAGCCCACTGAGCAGACAGCCCAAAATGGGGCTCTATCTATCACAACCCTGCAATCATGACCTGAGCGAAACCAAGAGTTGGATGGCTAACCAACTGAGCCACCCAGGCACCCAAGTATATTGCTCTTTCAAATGGTAGGTTTTCAATAAATATACATTTGCTGTTGCTGAACTTAAGAAAGTTACTACATCACCAAGAAATTAAAGACAGTATCTGTGAGTTACCACATCAGAAGGCATATTACAGAGTTTGTGACTGCTACCCATGCTTCTGTGGGTAAGTGGAAAAATTTAGTCTATAGCACTGTCAATATTGACACCTGTTATTAATTCTAAAAAGTCTAAACTCATTAAAGTGCAGCACCCTAATCACACAGGGAGGGAGAAACTAGAGAGGGAGGAGGTGTTTTCAAAAAGGAAATTATGCTTCAACAAAGCAGATTGTCTTTGGAATCTGTTCTCTCCTTCCCATGCCTACTGTCTTTACCTGTATTTTATGTTCTGATCAGCATTTGTCAGGATTGTTGCGTCTTGACTGGATTTTCTGGTTCTAGTCTCTCTCTTTTTTTAAAGATTTTATTTATTTATTTGACAGAGATAGAGACAGCCAGCGAGAGAGGGAACACAAGCAGGGGGAGTGGGAGAGAAAGAAGCAGGCTCATAGCGGAGGAGCCTGATGTGGGGCTCGATCCCACAACGCTGGGATCACGCCCTGAGCCGAAGGCAGACGCTTAACCGCTGTGCCACTCAGGCGCCCCTGGTTCTAGTCTCTTATCCTCCAAAGCAGCCATCCTGCCGGCCAGCCAAATCTGTGCCTCAGAAAAATTACAAATCACCTCATGCTTAGAGTCTAAGAGGACTACATGAGCTAATGACATGACATCCTCAGCACTTTGCCTGTGCAAAGTAAGCAGTCAATAGATGTCAGCTGCCATCTTGTTAAAAGGCCATCTATTTACTAGTGGTTTGTGACTGGTCCTGCCCTGTGGTGATGGCCCAAGTTACTTAGTCTCTCCAAACCTAGGTTTTCTCATCTACACAGTAGGAAAGGATGCTATCCTGACAGAGCTTTTTTGAGGATAAATGAATTAAAGGGTATAAAGAACTTAGCTTAGTACCTGGAACATAAATTCTGTGACCCTGTTCTGACTACTCTTAACTATCTTTAGTGCCTGGCTCAAAAACCACCTTCTTCATGAAACTGTCCCTGACTCCTCTTTCTTTTCAGCAACCTTGTATTCAGTTTCCTCTTGTTGCTGCAACAAATTACCACAAACTCAGTGGCTTAAAACAACAAAAACTGACTCTTCTAGTTCTAGTGGCCAGCAGTCAAAACAGGTCTCATTAGGTTAAAAGTCAAACTGTCTGCAGGGCTACATTCCTTCTGGGGGCTCAGAGTGAAATCTGTTTCTCCTTGTCTTTTCTAACTTCTGAGGTCACCTGCATTCCTTGGGTTGTGGCCCCTTCCTCCAACAATATGTCTTTCTCTCTCACTCTGCCTCTTCTGCCTCCCTTTTCCACTTAATGGACCTTTAGGATTATACTGGGCCCACCAGGATCATCCAAAATTACCTGTTTATATCAAGGTCAGTTGATTAGCAACCCTAATTCCTCTTTCCATGCAATGTAACATCTTCAGAGGCTCCAGGGTTTAAGACATGGACATCTTTGAGGGGCAACATTATTCTGTCTACCACATCCTATCTGAATTCTCATACTATCTGTATCACTCATTGGCCACTTAACATACATGCCTTATTACTTAAGATTTCAGGCATGTGTCTATCCCCTTCTCTAATCAGTGTGTCTGATGAAGACAGGACTCTTTTTTTCTTTTTAAGCGAGCTCTATGCCCAGTGAGGGGGGGGCACTTGAACTCATGACCCCAAGATCAAGAGTAGCATGCTCTACCAACTGAGCCAGCCAGGCAACCCAGCAGGACTTTAACTTAAACTCTGCTTTATAGTCAGCCCTCTGTAAATGTTTGTTGATAATGGTAATGTCCAATGCCCTTTCTGCCCTCTCATTTAGGCTACAGCTCGTTCAGTGACATCTCTACTGGTGAAAAATGTATCTTCCTAAGAATGCCCATACATTCTTTTTTACTTTTTATAAACACAGTAGTGATTCAAGAGTCACCTCTGCCCTTAATGACCCACATTTGCTCTACTCTTGTCTCAAAGTAGCTCTCACCAAACCAAACCATACATAGGAGAAAAAACTACAGCACCTTTGAACTCGAAGAAGAATCCCTGTTTGGCAGAGACTGCTACTTTTAAAATGATTTTTCTTGAAAATGGTTCAACTGAATCGCTTTGATTATTGAGTTCAACTCTCCATTGAACCAGGCTTTTTAAGTTAGTAGTTACAAAGAGATGAAAAATCAGAGCCACCATCTACACTGCCCCTCTTCACCCCAAGGTGCATTTGGTAGAAACCTTAGGAAGATGGACATTTTACCAGTGCCACTCAGGTCCTGGGAGCAAGGTGATGAGGCAGGAGAAATGGAAGCAGGCTGAGGAACAGGGTGCCATCAACTCTCCTTGCTGTTTCCATCTCAGGCTCCCTAATGATTCTCTTAATAATTACTCTTAGACCTTTCTTTGGTACAAAATCACATGTTTTCAGCAAGTGAAACTTGTGATTCAAAGAGGAACAAAAAGACCTTTTAGTTAAATTTGAATCTCTATTCCCCCAACTACCAAATTAAAAATATTAGACCCATATTCAAAACATGAGGTCAATCCTAAGGGTTTTTCTAAAGGAGTCATAAATTTTACCTAGAATAAGATATGCTACAAGAAAGGTAACCTGAGAAAGCGACCCAATATCAGGCATTTCTTTCAGTGTTTCCCAAATTATAATAACCTCTTGGATAGTCACAACACATATTAGTATCTTAAAGGCTCTGAGAAATCTTGCAACTAAAAAAAAATTTTGTTTAACTTTGTTTAACACAGCATTTCCCAAACTAATTTGAGGATAAAACATTTCTTACAAAATCATATTTGGTATGTGGTAGCCTGGCACACAGTGTGATCTTCTCATCACCATCCACTCCCCTGGAAAACCAAAGTCCCTTACACTGAGCTTGGTATGTGTAGCTCCGTGGCCAGACCCATGCCGGATAAGCAGGTGGTCTGTCTCTACTGAACTCAACTCCTATCGGTATGGGCCAGGCACAGGATCCAAACGCAAAGGAGAGTAGCGTTTCCAATCCTATCAGGTCAAGCCCTGATCTTTTTTTTTTTTTTTAAGATTTTATTTATTTATTTGACAGAGATAGAGATAGCCAGCAAGAGAGGGAACACAAGCAGGGGGAGTGGGAGAGGAAGAAGCAGGCTCATAGCAGAGGAGCCTGATGTGGGGCTCGATCCCACAACTCCGGGATCACGCCCTGAGCCGAAGGCAGACGCTTAACCGCTGTGCCACCCAGGCGCCCCAAGCCCTGATCTTTTAAGATTATATTAAATGTCTTTTCTATATTCACCTCACTTATTTATCTTTGGTTTTGCCATTGTTTAGGTTAATTTGTGCATCACAGAATTACGTGTTCCACAGAGATGAGTGCACTTTTAGTGGCTCCAGGTATCTACTACTGGGTCATACCCCTAATGGGAAATCGATAAATATTTCAGTGTGACAACCCAGACAGAGGTTAAGTGCAAGCAGTCTAGGTCAGACAGCTTTGTTTTGAGCTCTTGCTTCGCCATTTATTACCTGAATGGCCTTGTTAGCAAGATATTTACACACTATAAGCTCAGTATCCACATCTGTAAAGGAGGATAACAATAATACCCGTATCTCATCAAGTTGAATAAGGAGCAGGGAGTAAACGAAGAAATACATATAAAGGACATAGTATGATTGCTGACTAGGATAAATGCTCAGTAAATGTTTACTATTACGATGATAATACCAGGGAAACAGAATACTCATAGAGTTCACAATCTGTGAGTACATGATCCAAAAAGGTTAATTATTCTTTGTCCAGTATGGATTTTTTGATTCTGTGGAATTTTTTGTCTCTCGCTTATTACTGGTCAAGAGGGCAGGACTGTACTAATAATTAATTTCCAAACCTCCTCTTAACCAATCATCCAGCCTCTTACCCTTTTGAACCAAGGCCCAATATAAAAAAATTAATAAATCTGGATTTTCACTTTTCTTCATTTTCCCACTGCAGCCTCTGACAGACGTGATAAATAAGGTCTAAGTAAGCAGGAGAAAGAGAACTCAAAGGCAGACAGAGGCAGTCCCTTCAGGATGAAAACTATGCCAAGCACGAATCACCACCCCTCCCATTCCTTGAAGTCTTTCCCCATCCTTAGTTCATCCTGCAGGTATTAAGCCCTCGCATTCATTTTCTGAGACCCAAGAACTTTAAAATAAATTTCCTCAGGAGGATTAATGAGTGATATAAAAAAAAACTAAATAGATAAAATATTTCTATTTATAATATATTTATATTTATTTATTATAATATATATTTATATTTATAATATATGTTATAAATATATGTATTTATAAAATTACTGAAATCTGCTTCTATATCTTAGGATAATATGGATTTCTTCTACAAGAATCCAAAAACCGGGGCAACTGGGTGGCTTAGTCAGTTAAGCATCTATCTGCCTTCGGCTCAGGTCATGATCCCAGGGTCCTGGGATGAGTCCTGCATCGGGCTCCCTGCTTAGCAGGGGAGTCTGCTTCTCTCTCTGCCCCTGCTCATGCTCTCTCTCGCTCACTCTCTCAAATAAATAAAATCTTAAAAAAAAATCCATAAAACAGAACTAAAATTGTTATTTAATTATTTCAGGTGTCAAAGGACAGACAACATCTCTAACCACAGGTTGCTTTTTCAGCTGTTAGGGTAAAAATAAGAATGATTTTTTTTTTCTTTAAAGGGCAAAAGGCCCATTCTTACGGTCTCCTATTCCTTTAGTGTTGATTAATTCGCAGACGTTATAACAAAGTTTTACCTTTTTACACCTGTCTCTGCAAAATGAGCCACTATCAGAAACCACTCTAACCAAGAGACTCCTTCATCTGCAGGGAAGCAGGAATAAAAAGGGAAGATCCCCTTATTCCAACGACCATACACCTCACTCTGATGTAAGATCATTAGGCTGTGCAAATCTTTCCTATACAGGTAAGGATTTTTCTGATCTGAGTCCTCAAACAGATTTTTATCCACAGTGGGGCAGTCTTGGTCTCTAATCTAGAATGATGATTTTTTTTTTCCTTTTAATCAAGTAAAGGTAAAGCCACATCTGGCCTTGCCACATTACCTCACCGAGGGATAGAGAATGTATTCTCTGCACAACACCACATTGCATCTTGCAAATTCAAGCCCACCCGTCTCCTTCCTCTCCACTTTATTAACAAACTTCCATCTGTAAAACCACCTTCAAAAGGCGACTGGGACACAAGCAAAGAGAATGCGCAATTGTCTCCATCTATTCTTCAACTGTACAGAATGCCTCCAAAGTGAGTGTTCAGTTCTGATTTTTCACAGTTCTTTTTTTTTTTTTTTAAAGATTTTATTTATTTATTTGACAGAGAGAGAGACAGCCAGCGAGAGAGGGAACACAAGCAGGGGGAATGGGAGAGGAAGGAGCAAGTTCCCAGCAGAGGAGCCCGATGTGGGGCTCCAACCTAGAACGCCAGGATCACGCCCTGAGCTGAAGGCAGACGCTTAACGACTGAGCCACCCAGGAGCCCCATGATTTTTCACAGTTCTAAAAAGACACACGGGATGTCTAGGAGGAGACCTGAGAGCCATCTGCCATTTCAGCTTTGAAGCCTTATTTGATTCCCCACAGGCAGAAGGAAGGCTTCCCCAACTCCCACCCCCACCCCCACACAGTGCCTAGCACTGGCCAGCAATCAGCACATGTTGGATCACCTTATAATTCTCTGTATCTAGGTCATATTTGCTTCCACTTTGTAAGTTCCTTCAAGACAGGGCCTTTACATGCCTTGTAAAGGCTGGCAGAGCACCTTACACACAGGAGGAACAACCTAAGTGTCTATCGTTGAGTCTCCTGGTAGGAGTCCTCTCACCTCTGTGAAATGGGAGGCAGCTGAACGAACTACAAAAGTCTTTGTATCATCTGGTGTTCCTTTTGGGGGTGCGAGGGGGCAGTTGTTATTAATTCACGGAGAAGACAGATTGCACATTACCGTGCAAAGGCTTCAAATAATTTTGATTTGGAATGAAAGCATTTTGAAGTGCGGCTTCAGAGTTGCAGAATTCACAAAACACTCTTATTTGTGTAATGAAAAATGCACCATTTAACGGGAGGAAAAAGAAACGCAATTATTTCAAAGAAGCACAGGAAACTACACAAGGAATTCACCTTCTGCGGCTCCCAGGTCACAAAACACAGCTGAGATAAATTCAGAACTGGCGATCAGCACAGCAACAACGATGACAGCTATTATTCATTGAGTCTTCACTACATTAGAGGCATGCTAATATAGTCTCATTTACTCTTCATGGAAATCCCACCATGCAAGTCTTTTCCACTTTATTGATGAGAAAGCAAAGTCTCAGAGAAGCTAGTTAAATAAAAAGGGAGTATGAATTTTCAAACCTGGATCTGAAGAATCCCAAAGTCCCTGCTCTTTCCACTCTATCGAAGGCTGGAGGTCCCACTTGTTTGATAAACTACAAGGGTAAAAGTGTAGAAATGCTGTTCACCACAAGCCACACTGATATGTCAGTATCAGATGGTGTGTTGTTTAGAGACTGAACCCAGGACCTCAAATTCCTTCCAACTGTCTCTGAGGTTTTCTTCAGTTTCATAAAATAAGCACCCTTTCATAAATTCCTAAGAATACAGAAGATTTTGCCTTGGGTGTCTTATGACAAGATACCTGCACTGGGAGAACAGCTCCAATTCACTACCTAGTGCCATCGATAATCTTATGCTACTAACATTTAATTTATGGGTTCGACAGAGTATGGATATAGGTACATGATGATAGGGACAATTCATTATAAAATTAAACAGATTATGATACTATTGCTTGTTAATTCCTGTACCTGCAGAGTGCAATTTTTAGAAAAGAATAAAATGACCTAAAATAATTATTAAATTTTTATATGACACCAATCTGGGTATTGGTGATTTTCTTTTCAAATACAATTAGCCGTCTTTTAACTGCAACACAAAAGCCACTCTTAATAATGATAGCTAAAACATACATACAAACACTGGGCAGTGTGAGCCACATACCAGAAACTGGCTCTGGGGCAGCTATGTGTCATTTATGCAAACCAGACTTCCAGATACCTTGGGTTTGCCTGTCATCCACTACTGAATATTTCTACACTACTCCACACCCAGACTCACTGACACATCTGAAATATGTCTGTTTGCATCATTCCTGGGTTAACCCATGTACCACAAGCAATTATAAAACAGGTCTGAGAAACAGCGGACACTTTCAGTAATATGGAGATGAAGTACAGATCCGATTCTACTTTATCAGAAACCTGAGTATGGCGTTATAGGCTTTCTTCCCACGGAGCCATGGATGAACCACCTGCAGAGGCAGGTGCGTGAGATCAACCTCAGCCACTCTCTGGCTCAGCGTGCTCAGGTACAGACCTCTCTGGTCTACCCAGCTCTGGCCCAGAGAAAAAAGAATCAAAGGTAATGCTGACTGTCTTGGAGGATGAGAGACTGTAGAGTACTCCCGGAACACAACAAAAGCTACATTCAACAAACTTACAATCTATGTTGAGGCACAAGAGCAAACAATTTCTAATGCATACCGTGAGTGCAAAAAATGCAGAAGAACCTTTGATATGTCATGAGAATCCACAAAATCTTTAACAAAAATATTTGCACAAATTCCCAGACCTCTCTTAAATAACAATTCCACCAAAATCTATGTATTTCCTGTGCACATCCGTATAGCATGAGTTAACTGCATTTTCAACTTTCACTACAGTTTTATCAACCACTTGGACTGGTGTACTTGCCTTACACCAGGAATAAAAAATTCCAACATCAGCTGACACGAAAACTACTTGAACTTACAGGGTTTCGAGTGAATCGTCAAATGGTGAATATTAAATACATAAATGCCGAGGAGCTACTAAAATATAGGACTATAAGGGAAGGTTTAGTTGTGACTAAGAAATCTTCAAGGCTCGCCAGAACAGATAGCATTTGGTTTGAGCATAACTTTAAGTTCGCAAAATTTGAGAAGTAAATATGGGAAGAAAGGCATCTAAGTTAAGGAGAACTATATACTACACAATAGTAGTGAAAACACAAAGAACTACTACACAACAGTGGTGAAAGCACAAAGAACTGAGGGGAAGTACTGAGTAATCCAGTTGTAGGTAGATCCCAGAGTGTGAGGAAAATATACTGGGAGATGGTATTACAACATTAATTAAGGATCATCTGGAGCAATTCATGAATTTTATATGTTAGCATTTGTACTTTTCTGTAGGCAATGAAGAAAGGGTAGCCTGGTGGAAAGGACTGGGGTGGAGGGCTGGAGGATGAAAGAAGAGAGACACTGACAACAGTATAAACCAGGTGGAAAGCTTGATGTAAGGGAAGAGTAGGAGGAAATGAAAGTGGGAGGGCTGAGTGGACACAGACAGGATTAGGAATGGGCAATTTGTGTTGAGGGAGGAAGCGGGAGTAATGATATGGTGCATGGTATATGCTACCAATAACTGAGATTAGGAACAAAGCAAGATGAGACAATGGGCAGGAATATATCATGTTTAGGATAACATCCACTACTTAGTACTATCAATAATCTTATGCTACTAAGATTTATGAGTTCAACAGAGTATGGAGACAGGTTTGAGGCTAAAGTGAAAAATCATATGTAAATGTTTACTTGACTCATTCAAGATGGCTGGTTACATCCATCACCTCTCCCTATAAATTGAAATGACAATAAAAAATTAAAACCTGAATAGGACCATAACAACACTGAAACAAAACAAGAATGAGAGTAATCAATGACTCAGATATCCTAAGAAATTTGAAACCAATATCAAAGACATCAGAGGTTAAACATGAGTTCTCTCTAGCAAGCTCCTTCTGAGTCCAAGAATGAAAACTGACCCCGTGGACATCCATGAGGGTAGTTAATTAGAGCTCTATTCAGATCACCAGATTCAGGTCCTCAGCACTGTTCAGCCTGTTCCAGAACAAATTACACCTAGAAGCCTGTCAAGGCTTCCCTTTTGAGCTAAAGGCAGAAAACTGCTACCCATAAAAAGTTAGTGATCTGCCTAGGGAGAGTCCCAGTGGAGGACCAGCGACTTGAGAGGGAAAAAGAGTACAGTTTAGGGTAATTTAGGATTTTAAATTAACTTCAGACCCAGAAGTTGTTGGGAGATAGAGGAGACAGGTCCTACAGGTGAAATACAGTGAACCACTCCATTTCTAGATACATTTCACCCCTAGAATAACAACTTCCTTAACCTGGCAATTTTAAGGGTCTGAGCTTGTCTTCCAACCCTAACAGGAAAACCCACCAACACCACTGACACAGTTATGTCCTTCAGAGGAAAGCATTTCTGGAGAAAAGCCAATTTAGCCTTTTATTCACAAACATGTACCTACAACCAATGCTAAGCAAACATCTAAGGAAAAATCAATGATATAAGAGGGAAAGACCAAAATGAATGACCAATTCTAGATCAAAAAGAAAGAGAATTTAGAGAATAGGAAAGAATATTTAAAATATTCTAACCGAGGGGCGCCTGGGTGGCTCAGTTGGATAAGCGTCTGACTCTGCTCAGGTCATGATCTCAGCTCAGGGTGGTGAGATCCAGCCCTGTAGCAGGCTCCGCACTCAGCAGGGAGTCTGCTTGAGATTCTCTTCCTCTGGCCCTTCCCCACCCCAAATAAAGAACGGAACAGAATGGAAGGAAGGAAGGAAGGAAAAGGAAGAAAGATTGATTGNAGGAAGGAAGGAAGAAAGAAAGAAAGAAAGAAAGAAAGAAAGAAAGAAAGAAAGAAAGAAAGAAAGATAGATTGANGAAGGAAGAAAGATTGATTGTTTCTGAATTTCATATACTGGCCTGCCAACCTGATCTATGCCAAACTGAAAAGTAATGGTAATAATCAGAGGTGCATTTCCATTCTCTGTGCCATGTGCATCCACTAACTGTCACAGCCCTGCAATTATTCCCATTTTAAAATGTGGAGCCTGAAGTTCCCCGAGGTTAAGTAACCGGCCCAGGGTCACAAGACCAACCAAGAAGGGCAGATCTGGGACTAGAACTCAGCTCGATCTGACTCCAATCCCACCGCCAAGATGGCTTTTCACAACAGCACGTTCTTGATGTGCCTTTTTAAATAAAGAGAGATAGAAAATGAAAACATTACATCTCCATTAACAAGTCAGAATTTTTTTGTTAAAAGGAAAAAGTGCAATGGAATATAAAGGAGAAGGTATATTTAGGATAGGTTTTATATGACTTTATATGGTTTTTAATGCCCTTGGGTGATAGCTGATAGGGAAATTAATGACAATATTCTAAGACATAAAGCCTCCGGTATGAGGACTTCAATAATAAAGGGGGCTGTATTTAACTAGGACTATAAGATTCTTAATCCCTAAATACGATACGTGGGAAATAAAAAAGATAAATGATCTTCCAATAAAAAGCTGTAAGAAAGTCTCCCAGGTACAGACAGATTTGGCATTGACAGTACAACGAACAAACCTGTAGGAATCAAGAGGGAAAACAAAATAAGCAGAAAGTTTCTCAATAATAATTCCAATAATTGGAATATTATTCCAATAATAATAGTAACAGACACTGATAATTCTAGGAATACTGACTATTAGACAAACTATAAAAAGATTCAGAGAGAACAGAATACCCCAAACTTCTCTTCCACTTTCCCAGAAACAGACAGCATTGTAAAAAGGAAAGGACTCTCCCTGGTTATTTCTCCTTAATCTTTATGATGCTAATCAATTAAATGCAAACAAACGTGCAATCAAGAATTTGCACACTTCCTAATTTCTGTCCAAATACTTGTAAGAAAAATCATTTTGTATCTAATTTAAGAGCATACTCTGTTATGATCAAATTTAAAAGTATAATAAATAGTAAGTAAAAAGGTGAGACTTTATACTATATAAGGAAAAAATAAACTGGAGAAAGGGAAAAGGAAAAATGAAAAAAGAAAAAAGCAATGCCTTGTTTCTATTTCCCTCCATGAATACCATTATGATATGGGAGCCAAACCGTATGAACTGATGTCACAGACCCTCAAAACCAACATGGTGGTAAATAAAGTGATTTGTCTCTAGTAAGGATGTCACTGACAACAGGAAGTTCTCAAGTGTTTTAGGCATTCATATTATGTTGCCTACTGGCAGAAATTAAGTCATAAAAGGACAAGAGATTAACAAACCGCAATCATTAGTGTTATTATTTTGAAAGACTGAAACAAAGCATGAGACATCAGATCTGTCCCACATGTTTCCAAAGTTATTCCCTAAGTCAATGCACGACAACTGTTGGAGAAAAGCTGAACTTTCAAAAATTCTGAAGTTGTTATTCTTTTTCTGAGCACTGAGGAAAACTGCTTTCGCTGATATAAGTTCAGGGAAGACTGATGTGGTCTGAGAATGGGTGCTAAAAAGGAGACAGATGATAAACAGAGATTTTCTGATACTTGCTAGAGCAAGAACCAAACAGGGAACACATCTCCAGGTATGTCCTCTTCAAGGAGTGAAAAACTCAACGGATTTTCAAGACTCATTCTGGAACTGAATTTCCAATGTGTTACATATACTTCTTTAAGGCAGTAGCAGGCATTGACTGGTAGGGAGGCTAAGTGGTTTTTGTGGGTTAATATTTCACTAACATTGCTATTTTATAATAATATTATTATGCTACTTTATTATAATAGCTTTTGGCTCCTGAACTTAATAACTAGGAAACAAAAGCTGATTTGACCTTTAAGGGTCTAGAGTAAACAAGACACACACATCTTACCAAGGCGCCACAGTCTTCACATCTCTGAAAAACCAAACTGCTGAAGGGTTTTCTTTAGTTCAAACACATGCTAACACATGAGTCTGGGGGAACTACACCTTTAGATTTTAGAAAAATCAGGTCAAAACCTTGACAGCATGTAGAAGGAAAGCTCAACATCCAAGTTAGCCTAAGGAAAACAGAATTTGCAACAAAGTCAGGAAAGGAAGATGCGAATATCTGATTCTACATGGTTTCTTTCAATTTCTGAGGATCACAGGAATGGCTTTTTCTCAGAATTATCTTTTTAAAAAAAAAGATTAAAAGTGAGATTTAAACATAAATCCAGTGCTTATTTTTAAAGGGCTTGACAGGGGTGCCTGGGTGGCACAGCGGTTAAGCGTCTGCCTTCGGCTCAGGGTGTGATCCCGGCGTTATGGGATCGAGCCCCACGTCAGGCTCCTCTGCTATGTGCCTGCTTCTTCCTCTCCCACTCCCCCTGCTTGTGTTCCCTCTCTCGCTGGCTGTCTCTATCTCTGTCAAATAAATAAATAAAATCTTTTTAAAAATAAATAAATAAATAAAGGGCTTGAAAATACCATGCTATGGTCAGAGACTGTAAGAGAGACATGTCAGGTGAAATGCACATTCTGGGAAAGCAGAAGATGCAAACGGACATCAGAACCATGGTAGCTCTCAAGTTTTGCCATTCAATTTAAAATAATTAATTTGTACAGAAAAAGTGTCTCCAATGTTGCACTGAAATGTTAACCAAGTATCAATAGGTGTGGCTGTCTCTAAAACATAGCCATAGCAAAACTGACAGGTTAAATGGGAGAAATCTCTACTGTATAGAATCCAAATGTATATAAGAATAATTAAATTGCAGGGCACCTGGGTGGCTCAGTCAGTTAGGCATCTGCCTTGGGCTCGGGTTATGATCTCAGGGTCCTGGGATCCAGCCCCAAGTAGGGCTCCCTGCTCAGTGAGGAACCTGCTTCTCCCTCTCCCTCTACCCCTCCCCCCAACTCATGCTCGCACATGCTCTCTCACTCTCTCTCAAATAAATAAAATCTTTTAAAAGGAAAAGAATAATTAAATTGCTAAGCAGTTTTATCACTACTGACCTTTCTGATTTAGTCTTCAAAGTGATTAGTATATTAATATTAATTTGTTCAAGTCTTGAATAAATAGTGTAACAAGACACAGTCCCCTATTAATTTGCTTTTTAGGGGAAAAGAAAGAGGATATCATCGTTTGGTAAGATTTCAAGTGAATGATTTAATTCAAGAAAAGGGAATCCTCCCTTAGCAGTGTCAAGTCTTCACAGGAGAACAAATCCGGGACACAGATGGGTTATTTCCACCTTCCCAGCTTTTAGTGGTGACTGCACCCAGAGCCCTTTTAGATTTTCTTGAGGCAGACATACCCATTCCCTGTAAAAGATCAAAAAAGTTCCCAAATTTGCTCTAGCTGAAAAGTCATCCAAATTCAAATTCAATTGGATGGATTTGCACTGGCCCAATTGGGCTTATGAGTCTTTTCACTGGGAAGTGACCCATTCTCACTTCCCAAAGAATTTAAAAACTGGCATGAATTTAACTGGAGAAGGAACAATAAAGAGAAGGATGGAAAGATATACAACTTTATAACCATCTTGAAGACACAGAAACAAAGGCTGAAAATAGTTTTTCCCTAGCAGCATTTGTTTTGGGTAGATTATCTTTTAAAAATATTTTACTTACTTGAAAGAGAGAGAGAGAGTGAGCATGAGTTAGGGGGGGTGAAGTGGCAAAGGGAAAGGGAGAAGCAGACTGGGAGCCTGAGGTGGGACTCGATCCCAGGAACCTGAGATCATGATCTGAGCCAAAGATGCCTAAGCAACTGAGCCCCCCCAGTCCCCCCATAAACTGTTTTTTAACTGATGTTTTTAGGAAAATTTCTCCATCAGATTAAGTAGCTTGAAGCAAAGCTACAAGAGGAAAATATCCTAACATGATGTAAAATTTGAATGTGAAAAGCAAATCCCAACTCCAGGTATTCATCTAAGGGGCACAGGCAATATTTTATTTCTCAGAGTTTCAGGTGCTTTGTGGTAACATTTTTTTTTAAGATTTTATTTATTTATTTGACAGAGAGAGACAGCCAGCGAGAGAGGGAACACAGCAGGGGAGTGGGAGAGGAAGAAGCAGGCTCCTAGCAGAGGAGCCTGATGTGGGGCTCGATCCCAGAATGCTGGGATCACGCCCTGAGCCAAAGGCAGACACTTAACGACTGTGCCACCCAGGCGCCCCTGTGGTAACATTTTGAACTAAGTTTCTGTTCTATGCTCTCGATATCTGAAGGCTATAAAGTGCTAACATTCTATTTTTGGCTTATCAAATTACCTAAGATTTTATTTTTGATGATGATAGTTCAATACTGGTTAAGCAGTGTAGAGAGACCCTCTTACCTACCATCTGCAGGAATGGGTATGATCGTTCTGGAGAGCTATTTCGGACTTTAAAGTTTATAGCTTTTCCTCCAAAATTCTACTTCTAAAAATCTATCTTCAGGAATAGAAAAGTGAGGGAAATACCCATATGAAGGTATTTATTGCACTATCCTTTACAATAGCAAGTCCTAATAGTCAAAATTAGAAAAATGACCTAATGTTGACATATTTATAATATTTTATAAAATGTGTAGTTATCCTACTCAACATTTATTGTCAGGAACTTACCTAAAGTGCTTTACTCACTCAGCCTTCATATGAACTCTAAGAAGGATATTCTCTTATTTACTGACGGAAAAGGAAGAAGTTCAGTTACTTTGCTAAGGTCACGGAGCAAGAAGTGATTGTACTGCGATTCCAAACCAGTCCAGCTCCGGAGCCTAAACTATTCAGAGCTAAACTGCTGTTGTGTGTGATAGTTCTTCAAAGTGATACTGCATTATAATTTCTCTTCCAAAGATCTTTGCTTCACTATTCACACCCAAAATTGATCTCTGGTTTTCTTTTAGGAAACATATCTTTTCCTTGTTTCAATATCAATGTTATTTTCCCTTCATAAAAAGGAATTCGGAAATTTTCCTTCATTTTCTATGTTCTGAAACAGTTGAAAATAGCACTGGGGTGATCTGCTTTTTTTTTTTTTTTTTTTGTTTTTTTTAGATTATTTATTTATTTATTTGAAAGAGATAGAGACAGCCAGCGAGAGAGGGAACACAAGCAGGGGGAGTGGGAGAGGAAGAAGCAGGCTCATGGCGGAGGAGCCTGACGTGGGGCTCGATCCCAGAACGCCGGGATCACGCCCTGAGCCGAAGGCAGACGCTTAACCGCTTAACCGCTGTGCCACCCAGGCGCCCCTGGGGTGATCTGCTTCTTAAAGGTGTGGCTGAATTTCCTTGTAAACTTAAAGGAGAGAAAAGGGAGGGTAGCTCTTTAAAAATGTTCTCTATTTCATCAATAGTAACTGTTCTTTTAGATTTCCTATGTCTTCTGGGGTCAGCTACGGTCACGTATTTCCCATCTCATTTTTAAAAAAAAATCAATAGCTTTATTGACATATTTACATGCCATAAACTTGACCTGTTTGCAGTATACAATTCAATGATTTTTAGTAAATTTGCAGATTTGTGCAATGATCATCACAATCATTTTAAAACATTACCATCACCCTGAAAAGATGCCTTATGCCCATTTGGAATCAATCCCTGCAGCTATCTTCAGCCCCTCCAACCTATCTTAATTGTACAAGTCTGTAACCTTAATGCATATATGAACAGATGTATTCATTTTATATGGATTTAATAAAACAGAGCCAAATCTTGGATATATTGCATGTAACATGACTATATTAAATTATTTACTTCTAAGAAATTAATGTGGTGCTATGTAAAAGTGGTATCATTTTCTTATAGCTCATTAAAGTTACCTGGTATTTACGGAAAAAACAGACGCTATGATTGTTCTTATTTTCTCGTGTTCAGTACTGAGACTGCCATAAACATGTATCCTTAAATCCCCCAGGGGCAGCCAAGAAATACTAAAGTATGATCACAAAAACCACCCTACCTCTAGACATATCAGAAATTGCCATGTTTCCTTTTTTTTTTTTTTTAAGATTTTATTTATTTATTTGACAGAGAGACAGCCAGCGAGAGAGGGAACACAAGCAGGGGGAGTGGGAGAGGAAGAAGCAGGCTCCCAGCAGAGGAGCCCGATGTGGGGCTCGATCCCAGAACGCCGGATCACGCCCNAACGCTGGATCACGCCCTGAGCCGAAGGCAGACGCTTAACAACTGCGTCACCCAGGCGCCCAGAAATTGCCATGTTTCTTTACTTCATATTGCCTAACTATAGGATAGTTTTAAATGATTTTCTTTTTCTTAATTTCATTTTTTGATTTTTCCTAATGAAAGTATGGAAAAAAATCTAGCTATTTCTGAACTGCACAAAGTGTTTTCCCCACAATGTTCAGGACTTGAGTGCTGAGAATTAAGCCCAGCTGACTAGACGTCCGGCCAATATATTTTTAATTAGCATTGAAAAGAGATTTCTCTCATTAGGAAGCATTAGTGTCATCTGATTTCTGATCCTCGCTTCAAAGTTCTCCCCATATAATAGGGAACATTAAGTATAAGATTAAACTTAATTTAACAAGAAAATCTCTTTACATGTTCAAACATGCAATAATCCAGTCAGTAGCATATCTAGATCTAAGATTAGAAAAAATTACTTTGAGCATTGAAAATTTCTTCCAGTGATAAAGGTCAACAGAAAACAGACTCTTAAGAGAAGCAGAAATAGCACTGACTTTGGAACTATAAACATGGGTTCAAATCCATCTCCTCCTCCTTCTTCCCTTTTTCTCACCCTCCCCCCTTCTCCCCAAAAACAAAACGAAACAAAACAACGAAAACAAAAACAACAACAACGAGACAAATCACTAGCTAAAGACTTCAGTGGAAACACATCCCAGGACTTTCTTAAAGTGAATTATGTATGTATGTATGTGTGTGTGTGTGTGTGTGTGTGTGTGTGTGTATCTTTAACTCAGGAACTAAAGTAAATTAAGTGCTTCCCTGTCAATTTAATATCCTTGTTGGCCATCTGTTACTTTTCCATCATCTTCTCCTCAAAGACATAAAGTGAGCCTCAAAAACATTTAAGTGGGTATTGCAAGATTGTTTTAAGTTTTAAACAGATGTGTACTTATGTGAAAGCCCAACTATAAAGCACTCAAGGGTATGTAATTATCGTGCTGACAAGTACAAAATCACAGTAAAGTCATCCAAAACATACATACACTCTTGCATATTTTCAGAGTCTGTACATAAACTTTGTCCTAGGTATATCTCATCATATCCATAACATTTAAAAATATTTTCTTAAATAAAAAGAATTTTACATTTGAAAACAAGTTTCATACCTAAAACTTGTTTTCAAATGTTTCCCTAAAAAATTATCAGACAGTTATCAAGGTATCAATAATAAATATCTTTTAACTGGAGAGAGATCACAAATATAAAATTCTACACAGAATAAGCATGAGAAAATGAAAAGGCAGTACTAAATCTATACTGTTACATCTTAAAAATGAACTATTATAGGTCTCTCCCTCCAAAAAAGGCCAAAATTTCACTGAAAACCTGATCAAATAGAATAAAACTTCATACAAAATTTCTTTCCAGTGTAATCACCACAAACTCAGAATTAAACTCAGATAAAATCTGGAATCAATGATTTATAAGAGTTTACCAGAGAACTTGAAATCTTTATAAACTTGCTGTAAAAAATATATATATATGAAAACATTTTCAAGGACATCAGAGAAATCAAGTCTGCTCTTTTATTATGATGGCTTACATTACTCTACAGCCTTGCTTCTGATCACTTTCCTGTTTTTAGTTAAGGCCCTCTTTGTTTTAGCTATATCTTAGAATTTGGAGAAGCATTAATATTCCATCCCCTACAAAGGAATAAAAATGAAATATCTTATTTTTCTTATTCCCCAATTTCAGTTATTCCCTCCAAATTAGTACAGTATTGTTTCATGAAAAATGCTTTCTCCTAATAGTCCAATCAGATGAGGTACTATGGAGGAGTTGAGGAAATAAACAGTAAGTATGAATGAGGAGGTGGGAAAGGGGATGCTCTCTCAATCGCTCTAACTCGGTACCATCTTTGTGGAGGACAATTTGGCAACAGAGATCAGACTTCAAACACTAGGTCTTTTCTTTAGTAATTCCGTGTAAGAGCAATTCACATCAAAGCAAGTGCAGAGGTACCAAGAATACAGATATTGTTTAGCATATTCTACAGCATAATTTATAACAGCAAAAACCAAAAGCTAAGTTTCCATCGATATGGACATGATTTTAACGTTATGCTACACTTCTGTATTGTGTAATGTTATGCTGCTGTGCTAAAAACAAGTCCTCAGCTCAGTATATGTTGGTATGGAAGGACTCAAGGGAGAAAGGTAAGCAGCAAGTAGAACACTTCCACCTTTTCTGTGATTTACTCACACACACCACACCACACACACACACACACACAATGTACATACAGAACCCACACAAATATACATGCATAGGCAGAAAAAGAAGGAAAAGACATCTGGAGTGATGCTCAAAATACAACCCAAGAGGTGGTAGAACTGAAGAGGGTGTGGAAGGAATCTTTCTATTTTACTCCATATCTTCCTTTCTCTGTTCAAATTTTTTCAGTAATTGTAAAGAAAAAAAACCACTATATATTATACCTAGCATGCAGCAGAAGAGGGAGCCATACCTAGCAATATTTTAATAGTAACTATTAACTCTAGATTTCTTTCCATCTGCCAGCCTGGAGAAAAAGGGCATTAGGCTCTGGTCACAGGTGCA
Source organism: Ailuropoda melanoleuca (assembly GCF_002007445.2). NCBI lineage: Eukaryota > Metazoa > Chordata > Mammalia > Carnivora > Ursidae > Ailuropoda > Ailuropoda melanoleuca. The sequence continues at coordinate 104,631,648 of NC_048222.1, read as the reverse complement.
CCAGACCTAACACAAAGTCTCCCATGACGGTTTTGTGAACCAAACAGAAACCTGTGGCTGAAGAAAACAGCAGTTTAGCTGAATTGCCAGCTGAGGATGAGTCAACAAAGATGGCAACCGAGGGATACATCCCAGCCTCGAGTTTCAGTGGCCCTCCAGCCTGAGGTCTCAGTGTTCAGATCCGTACTCCGAAAGACCCAGAGAACAGTGAAAGAAAGGAGAACCATGGGCCTCCGCGTGCTCCTGGTAAGTCTCCCCGGCATCCAGGGCCTCTCCAGCATACTCTACCATCAGGACAAAATGATCTATCACCTGACCTCAGATGCTACCTCCGCGAACTTCCCCGGCCTTGTTATCACCTGTAACTGCACCTTCTCCGTGACCTCAACTGTAAGCATCTCACTTTCCCAGCACACTTACTAGCTTTCCTGCACTTCTTAGAGCAAGAACACCAATTCCAATCATTTTCAACTCCATGGGGATTTATAATCCAGTGATTTTTGCTTTGCTTTACTCTCTATAGTCCCCTCATTCCTTACTTCCCACCTTTCCAGCTCCAGTTCATGATTTCTCATTATAATCACTCCCTTGGCTGCCCCCCTCATCGTACCAACTTCAGAGAACCCCACCCTGGTTACAGCCACCACTCTGCATTCTCTCTATGCCTCCACCCGTGTTGCTGAACACTGCCTGTGAACAACGCAACTCTGCAATTTCACTTCAAATTCAAGTGGACGCTTTCTGCTGCCCAGCAGTGACACCATTATTTCTCTGCTCCATTCAGCTCCCACACTCGTACATCACTAGTTCACTCTTTCTTCTTCATACATGACTAGTTCACTCCTTCTTCTTAAGTCCTCAATACTTCCCCTCCCATCCTCACTCTTAATAGATGATTTTATTCCACTGAGGAAATGGAAACAATGAGCAGAAAACTTCTACCACCACATCTCCTACCAACTGGCATCTGTAGTCACATACTTACTTTTCTTCCTGTTGTCCAAAAGACCTGTCTGTGCTCTAATCTAGGCATCCTCATGCCCCAACCAATGCCTTAGGTTCAGTCCCCTCCTGTCTGCTCAAGAACACTTCAGCAATTCTCCCACTTTCTCTCCTGCCTTAATTTCTCCCTCTTCTAGATAATTCTATTAGCACACAAACATGAAATAATTTCTCCCATCCTACAACAAGAACAAAAAACTGCACCACCCAGGTTCTTCTGCCAACTGTTTCTCAATTTCTCTCTCTCTCTCTTTTTTTTCCAGAGATTTTATTTACTTGTCAGAGAGAGAGAGAGCAAGCACAAGCAGAGGGAGAAGCAGGCAGAGGGAGAAGCAAGCTCCTCGCTGAGCAAGGAGCCCGATGCAGGACTCGATCCCGGGACCCTGGTGTCCCGAGCTGAAGGCAGACACTTAACTGACTGAGCCACCTAGGCGTCCCAGTTTCTCAATTTCTCTTAACAGTAAAACAACTTTTAAAAATTGCCTTATTTCAGCAACCTATACGACATCGGCCAAAGCAACCTTTTTCATGACACATCTCCAAAGGCAAGAGAAACAAAAGATAAAATGAACTTGTGGGACTTCATCAAGATAAAAAGCCTCTGCACAGCCAAGGAAACAGTCAAAAAAACTAAGAGGCAGCCCACGGAATGGGAGAATATATTTGCAAATGATGCTACAGATAAAAGACTGGTATCCAAGATCTACAAAGAACTTCTCAAATCAATACACGAGAAACAAATCAAAAAATGGGCAGAGATATGAACGGACACTTTTCCAATGAAGACATACAAATGGCTAACAGACACATGAAAAAATGTTCAAAATCATTAGCCGTCAGGGAAATTCAAATCAAAACCACACTAAGATACCACCTTACGCCAGTCAGAATGGCAAAAATAGACAAGGCAAGAAACAACAATTGTTGGAGAGGATGTGGAGAAAGGGGATCCCTCCTACATTGTTGATGGGAATGCAAGTTGGTACAGCCACTCTGGAAAACAGTGTGGAGGTCCCTTAAAAAGTTACTATCAGTTTTCTAACTCCTGCTACCCTCTCAAGTCTCCTCTTGGTTCCTGTCTATCTCATCTAAACACTGGTGTGGTCAATCCTAAAACTCACAGTGGGCTCTATTTCTACTCATTCCCCAGGTGACCTTATCTCATTTCACGGCTTTGAACACTCTGACATGCTGGTGACACCCTAATCTAGCCCTTCAGTTTGTTGCAACCTCCTGATTCCACATTCATATACTCAACAGCCTACTAGACATTTCTAGTCTATCTACCAAGACCCACCCACCTACCAAGCATCTTAAACTTAACATGCCCATAAATGAATTTGTCTACCCCCAAAACCTGCTCCTCTTACAGAGTGCTCCATCTTAGTAAGTGGCTATACCATCCTTCCAGGGGCCCAGGCCAAAAACATATGGGTCATTATAGATTCATCTCTTTCTCTCACACCCACATCCAATTTATCAGCAAGTCTCATTAGCTCTACCTTCAAAATGCAACCAGAATCTACCACTTTTTTTTTAAAGATTTATTAAAGATTTTATTTATTTGACAGAGCGAGAGAGAGAGATCATAAATAAGGGGGAGCAGGAGAGGGAGAAGCAGGCTCCCTGCCGAGGAGGGAGTCCGACGTGGGGCTCGATCCCAGAACCCTGGGATCACAACCTGAGCTGAAGGCAGATGCTTAACTAACTGAGACACCCAGGGGCCCCCAGAATCTACCACTTCTTACCACTTCTGCCCTCACAGCTCTGGTCCAAAGCCATCATTACCTCCTGCGCAAATTATTCCATTTTCTAACTGGTTTCCCTGCTTCTACCCCTGACCATTCTCAACCTAGTAGTCACTGTGATCCATTTAAAACTTTAAGTCAGACCAAAATCTTCCCATTCTACCAAGAATAAAAGCCAAAGTCCTCTCAGTAGCCCATGAGGACCTACATGGTCTGGCTCATTCCCTGTCTGACCTCATTTCCCATTGCTGGCACCCCTCACTCACTCTGCTCTAGCTTTAGTGTTTCTCAAATGTCCAAATATACCCATGCCTTGGGGGCTTTGCACTGCCATCATTTGTGCTTCAACCCCTCTTCCCTCAGGTAACCACTGGCTCAATGTCTCTCTTTCCTCCAATACCTGCTCAGAAATTACCTCAGTAATGTCTTCCCTGACCACCATATTTAAAAGTCACGACCCACCATGGTATTCCTTTCCTGTTCTATTTTTCTCCAGAGCACCTGTCATGATCTAAAACTAGACCAGAAGCTCCATGAGGACAGAGGCCTTTCCTATGTTGTTGCTCCTCTTATTCTAGAACAATGTCTGGCATGGGCAATGAAAAAATGATTACTGAATAAATAAACAATGTCTCGTGGACTTGGGAGGCTGCGGTAGCATGGAGGGAAAGATTACTACACAAGGAGTCAGGAGATCTGGATCTGAATCTGATTACAGTAGTCCCCCCTTATCCACAGTTTCGCTTTCCACAGTTCCAGTTACCCCTGGTCGACTGTGGTCCAGAAGCAGCAGGTATCATCAGAAGGTCCGTACTAGCCTCACACAGTAGGTCACAATGCCTACATCACTCACCTCACTTTACCTAATCACATAGGCATTTTATCATCTCACAGCATCACAAGAAGAAGGTGCGTATAGTACAGTAAGATATTCTGAGAAAGACAGGCCACATTCACATAACCTTTATTATAGCATAGTGTTATAATTGTTCTATTTACCATTAGGTACTGTGGGTAATCTCCTACTGTGCCTACCTTACAAACTAAACTTTATCCTAGGAATGCATGTATAGGAAAAAACAGTACATATAGGGTTTGGTACTATCGGTGGTTTCAGGCCTCCACTGGGGGTCTCAGAATATATCCCCCAGGGATAAGGAAGGGGGACTACTACAGTAGACTAGGAAATAGAAGCAATTCCCAGCTTTGCTAGTGTACAATAATACAATTAGTTCAATCATTTAACCACCAAGGTCTTCAGTTTCCTGATCTACAAAATAGAAATGAAAACCCTCACAATCACGGTGTGGAGGAAAATGTTATGCAAATGTAAAATACTGTCAAGCTTCTGTAACTGATCACATGCTAAACTATTCGGAAATCAATTTCATACTTCTAGACAAAAGTTTATTCTCTTTGTAAACTAGAAGGACAACTTGAATTATAACAAAGACTTTAAACTGCCCTTCTTGGGGTTGGGGTGCCTGGGTGGCTCAGTCGTTAAGCATCTGCCTTCGGCTCAGGTCACAATCCTAGTATCCTGGGATGGAGCCCTGCATGGGGCTCTTCACTCAGCAGGAAGCCTGCTTCTTCCTCTCCCACTCCCCCTGCTTGTGTTCCCTCTCTCACTGTCTCTCTCTGTCAAATACATAAGTAAAATCCTAGAAATAAATAAATAAACTGTCCTTCTCTCTTTAGAGTTTGTAATTTGTCTACATTATTAATTACACACATTAGTACCCTAATACTAGTATCTAACTTCTGGGCATTATGGCTAAACTAATTTTTGCTTTCTATCCATTTCACCCAGGGCCAGGCACTGAAGGACCAGACTTCAGAAGTATGTCTGGAAGACCCCAGGGGGAGCCGGGGAACTGAGGTGCCCCCTGCTGTCCAGGGAGAGGTGTCTGGAGCCTCTGGGTGGGGGAGGGGCAGACTTTATCCATTCCCATCTAACAGGCGAGATGAGAGTTCATAAGTTGAGGTCTTTCCTACTTTGATTTGGTTCTGGAATTATCCTCCCCACCTGCCTTCCTGCGGCCCATAACCAAACAAAGCTGAGACAGGCTCTCATAGAGGCAGAAATACAAACCGCGTTCCTTAGTCAAGAAAATAAAATGTCGATAAAATGTCAAGACAGTCTCAAGGGTGTCTAGAAAATACAGACCTCACCAAAGCACAGCTGGAAAAACTGGTACTTGAAAGAGGAAAGAGGCATCTTCTCTAAATTCTACTTTTGATTCAAGTTATGTAACAAGAAATATAAATACTTCATTTAAGTTAGTTTAGTTCTTCACAGAAATGCCTTAATCATGACTCAAAATGATGGCATTAGCATGTATTAAGGGAATATAAAAACCAAGGTGTGTTTCTCAGTTCTCTAGAAAACTTGTTACATTAACCCCTGTACTTTTTATAATATTATAACAAACTCACTGAATTTATTGCCAAGGGGGGAAAAGTTACCTCCTGACTAGAGTTTGCTTATGCTTATCAGTATGCTTCAGATGATGTGAGCTATGCAGCTCATCCTTTTTTTCTTTTCTGCTTTGGTCTTCAGAAAGTTTCAAGTTAAATTAATTCTCGACTTTAATAATCTCATTCTTTATTTTTAGAAGCATAATCTCCCCCCACTCCCCTTTTCTGTAGGCCTTCTAATCCCATTCATTTTTAGTGTACCCATGATGTCCTCCTATGCCAAGCACCAGCTCTGGAATTAAAGAGTCTAAATAATGGTGTCATTGTCATCATCATTATCATCATGGTTTTAAAAATAGCAACCAGGGGCACCTGGGTGGCACAGCGGTTTAAGCATCTGCCTTCGGCTCAGGGCGTGAAATAGCAACCAACATCTGCTCAGCACTTGCCTCATGTGCCTTATCCAAGTTCCTTCAGATTTCAGAGTCCCCTACTCCCTTTTTTTAATGAACAGGAGATCAATTATTAACAAAAACCTCCTGAGTTATTTCCTTATTCCACTCCTCTCCAACTAGATTGCCAACACCTTGAGGCAGGCAGCCGCTGTAATTCATGATTCTTTATAGATTCTGCCACATTTAGCACAATACCTTGCACATGATGAAGATCCAGTAAGTATTTGCTGACTTAGGAAAGCAAAGGACAAATTACAACAGGTAGAGACTGACACAAAAAGGGGAAAAGGACAAAACAGAAAATACTGGTCAGCTAACCGACCGGCTTATTTCCTCTTCTTCATTTTCTCTTGTCAATTCTGCAACTGGTCAAGAGGCCAAGGACTTAGGGCACAGCCCTTTGGGATCAAAGCTCAGGGATCTGCCCCAGGTTGGTTCACCTATGACCAGGGGGTAATTCCATGAGAACGACTAGGGCAAGTCCCTGAGATGTGGCAGGCTGGACAGAGGGAGGACTGTGAGCCTGGTCTTGCCCCACACCAGGATCACTGCACTGACTGAGCCCAGCTCCTTCCAGTGCCCACCCCCAATTTGCCCCTCTTCCTATAGGCAGAATCCCAGACATCCTGCACTCCAGCACAGCAGGGGGCGCCTAAAGCCCCAGCTCCTCCCCTCTGGGTCCTGAAGCTACGCTTCTGAAGTCTGGTCCCTTCAGTGCCTGGCCCCTGTGAAAACCAAAGGAGAGGCAGGGTGAAGCGGACGAATCCATCCAGGAGAAGCTGGTCTTGCCCCCCTTCTCCAGCTGCTCCCCAGCTGGCCTCTTCCTGAGAGCCTGAGTCCAGAAAGAAGGAAGTGCTGATTCTGAGGAAAAAGACATGGGCCCCGCTGGTTGTATCTTCCTGCTCCCCCTTCTGCTGGGGATCTCAGGTGGGTTCCTGGGGTGAGGAGAGTCCTAGGCGGGGGTAGGGACTCCAGCCCAGGAGAAGCTGCACAGGGCATGGGCTGTGGCTCTCCTGTGGCAACAAGAATTCATCATGGTTGTCTCCCTCATACTCCCTTTTCTCTCCCTAGGTACCAATGAGGAGGAACCAGAGAATCTCCTAAAGTCAAGTAAGAGGCCCCAGCCAGGGCAGCATGACTGGGTGGACTGAGGGAAGGGAATCTGTGCCAAGTTGAAGAGAGGATACCAGTCTGGGAAAGCAGCATGGAGGGGTGGGGGCAGAAGGGTGGGTTTCTGGGCAGATCTCCCATGCCTTTCTCTTTGTCGGCAGTCTGTGGGCGGCCCGCAGTCTCATCTGGCATTGCCTCAGGCAGGGAGGCCAACGTGGGCCAGTGGCCCTGGCAGGTCAGCATCCGCCAGGGCTTGCTTCACACCTGTGCAGCCACCCTCATTTCAGAGCAGTGGGTGTTGACAGCGGCAAGCTGCTTCCGGTGAGTGCTGGCCCTACTTCGGGGAAACCGGCCACGGGACTCGGGTGACTGGAGCTCCTGGGCTAAGGTCAGACAGGAGTTTACCCTGCACTGCTCCATACAGTACACTGTGCCTTAGACGTGGGTCCAAATGTTTCCTGCCCTAGCTCTCAGTTCAATGCAACTACTCTTAAGATTTCAGGCATCTTCATATTTGACAGTCACCCTGACTGAAATGAATGCCTGAAAACAGTTATTCCCTGCCTCCCCCCCAACTCAGTCTCTACCCAAGGAGATATTCCCCGGGGAGGGACCCTCCCTTTCCAGAATGCCACATCTTCACACCACTCTGGATGCACGCTCTTGAGCCCTCTTTACTTTCCCCAGGGACCTCATCCTCTCCTATGGTTTAAAAATGTCATATATTTGCTGATAACACCCACATTTACATCACTAGCCCCAAACTCTAGTTCTGCTGCATTTCCATTTGGAAGTCTCACTGGTACCTCAAAGGTCACATGAGCAAAACAGAGCTACAATTTCACACCACCATCACCCCCAAACCGACTGCTATCTTCCCTATCTCATTCAACAACATAACCAGTTGCTCAGGCCATACTCAGAAATGTAACTCCCCCCCCACTCTCCCTCACCCTCCATATCTGCTGCGTATACTAATTCTGTCAGTTTTACTTCCGAAGTCTACTTTGACGAAGCATAGCTGTCCCCAGACTACTACAGTAGTATAACAGGTTTTGCTACTTGATTCACATACAGAACAAAGTGATTTTTCAAAAAGTCAGAGGCAAGATCATGTCAGTCCCTCCTTCAAATCCTTCAGTGGCTGCCCAGGCAACTTAGAACAAAACCCAGATGCCCTACTGTGACCTATAAGCTATAGATCACCAGGTGGCTGCTCATTTTTCCAACCTCATCTCGTTCTACTCCAGGTTTATTTCAATTCCTAGAAACTGCCAAGTTCTTTCTCACCCTCCAGGCCTCTGCACAGTCTATCCCCTCTGTCTGAAATGCTATTCCTGATACTCTTACCTTTTGGGACTCTCTTCGATGAGACCTTTCGTGACTGCCCAATCTAAAGACTCTTCCCCTATCCTTTACTCTCTAACTTAAAATCCTGTTTTCTTCATAGTATTTATCACAGTTTAAAATGCTGTAGTTAAATTGTTGTTTGTTTGCCTTCATTCCCTCCCTTCCTCACTCCCCTTTCTCTCACATACACTAGAGGTGCACACAAGGTTGTGCGTGCAAGCACACAATCCTATGAGGGCCAGATCTCACGTCTAAGTCTCCTTTGTACTCTCAGAAAATGCTGAATACTTAGTGAAGGAACAAATGCTTAAGAAGAGTCAGAGGAAAAATGCAACCTCCAGAACAACAGGCTCTGCTGTGACACCCCACTCTGCTTCTCTTCTCAGGTCTAAGGACACCAGAAAATACAATGTGTTGGCGGGGTCACTTCAGGTCTCTGGTCGCCTGGGCTCCAAAACGACGCTAATCCCTGTGTCCAGGATTATCCCCTACCCTCACATCCAGGGAAACACAACTAGTGCCATCGCTCTGGCAAAACTGGCCTACCCCGTGTCTTTCACCCCTGTTGTCCTGCCCATCTGCCTCCCCACATCTGCAGTCCAGCTCAAGAACTCAACCTCCTGCTGGGTGACTGGATGGGGCTATTCTGGAACACACCAACGTGAGGATAAGTAGATTTTCTGAGCCCTCTTGCCTCAACTGACATTCTTTCCCCCTACGCTCTACCCCGGCCCTAGCCCCAGATATATTGCACTCTCCAGGCAATTAATGAGACGCCGCAGACTTCAAATTCTCCTTGACCCTATTACCTCCCCTTAGCTTTCATACCTCTGCTGTAATCTCTTTTGCTTATTGGTATCTGTTTTTGTTCTTGTTCAGCAATAGTGCTAAGACCTTGAAGGTGAGAAGGACAAGACAATGAGCTTGGGGAGAAGGTAGCTCTCAGTGTGAGATGATGTAATGGAGCTCTCCCTCTGCACCTGGGTAGTGCGTGTGGTTAGATAGAGAGGTGAAGGCAGGCATGAAGATGTATTCAAAAAGGTCAGGCTGCTCAGCAAGTCTCAAGTCAGAAGAGGAGAGTAGAGTTTCATGCCTGAATCAACAGTCTTCATTTTTCAGAGTATGTGAGATCTACCTCTTCATATTCTATGGAATATAATAATATATTCCAAGGCCAAATGAGGTAATTCTGTGTCATTCATTGTTTTGGGTTTTCCTGAATCACAAGATTTTCTGTTATTTGTGGCATCTGAGTGGGAGCAAATGCCTTCAGCCCTGTTCAGACCCAGAGAACTCCACCCTTAGGCTATTTCCCCGAACTGGAAAGCAGAGCGCCGCCTGATATGGAGGCAGAATGTTTAATATCAGAGCTGAAATCCCTGAAACCCAGAGGCATGAAATCTGTATCCCCAGCTGAAAGTTGCTTCCCAATTTTTAAAGACAGCTCTGATTCTTTTTGATCTCACAGATATGAAGCCATCTTATATCCTGAAGGAGCTAGAAGTGCCCCTTACTGATCTCCAGACATGCAGTGACTACTACCAGAAAGCAGACTTGCATGGAATCAAGCCCATCATCAGTGAAGCCATGATCTGCTCCAAAATCCCAGTGTGGCAGATGGATCAGTGTATAGTAAGAATCTATCCTGTAGGCACCTTCCAGAACCCTCCCCTTTCCCATGTGCTAATTCCATGTCTCACAGCTTCAGAATCCCTGGGTGAATCCAGCACTGCCTGGACAAGCCCTAACTCCACAGTTCTTCACTAAATGACTGGGAGAGTTACTGTCTTTGCCCTGTGCATGGCCTAGTCATTTCTTCTCTCCCCAGGGCAGCAGAGGAGATCCCCTGACGTGTAGAGTGGAGGATTTCTGGGTCCTGGCAGGAGTGGTCAGCTGGGAATCAAACTGCACCCGAACCAATGAGCCTGGAATATATACAAACATCAGTTTCTACAAATCTTGGATTGAGAAGTCAGCCATTTCACAGACTGACTTTTCTGCTGTCCTCAGTCTGGACTTCTCTGGGCTCCTCCCTGTAATGCTTCTGCCTCTTATTTTCCTGGGGCTACCCTAACTGGCTGAGGTTAGTATGACCAGATAAGTGACAGGAACGAGGAAAAAAAGGGGGGGAAATTCTAGAAGTTGACGGCTTTTATTTTTGTTTTTTAAATAGGCTCCATGCCCAGTGTGGAGTCCAATGACCCTGAGTCAAGACCTGAGCTGAGATCAAGTCAGAGGCTTCACTGACTGAACCACCCAGGTGCTCCTAGAAGTTGATGGTTTTGATGAGAGATTTTGAAGATTCACCAAGACAGATGTAGTTCGCTACTTCTGGCTAGTCAGTAAGCCTCATCTGTTTGTTGCCTTATATCCAAGTCAGCCTGGAAAGCAAGAGCCCCCGTGTTAATAAAGTTTGGTTGATTCCATCTGTTATTTCTTATATTCATTCTTTTCATGAAACTGGAGACAAGAGCCTGGGGAAATCCAAAAGCACAGAACTTTAGGGCTGAAAAAGATCTGGAAATCACCTGGCCCAACCAATCCCACATTCTACAGATGAAGAAACTGGAGTCCAGAGAGGTTAGGAAGTTTGCCCTTGCTGAATTCCATATGAAAACCATCCAATATTGGCCTAGACTGGGTTCTGAAGAAAAAGCAAGGACTCAAAAGAGTAGGTGTCAGTGGAAGCACAGCAGGAAAGAGGAGCCGAGGGCAGTGTATTAGTTATTCCCGTACAACAAATCACCCCAAAACTTAACAGCTGTAAAAACTCAAACACTGATAATCTCACAGCTTCTGGGGTCAGTAATCAGGGGAGGCTTAGCCAGGTAGTTCTGGCTCAGGGCTTTTCATGGGGCTGCTGCTCTATCAGCTGCAGTCATCTCAAAGTTCAACTAGAAAAGGAGCTGCTGTCGAGCTCATTCATAGGTCTGTGGCAGGCTCCAGAGGATCTGCTTCTAAGGTCACTCACACTGGCATGTCTGTAGGGCTGCCTCGTGGCAGCTGGCTTTCCCCAGAGTGAATAAGCCAGGATAAAGTAAAAGAGCACCCAAGATGGAAGCCACAGTCCTTTTATAACCCAATCTCAAAACTGACCGTATTCTAGTCTTTTTTTTTTCTTCCCCCCACATCCAACATGGAGCCCAATGCAGGGCTTGAACTCATGACCCTGAGATCAAGACCTGAGCTGAGATCAAGAGTCTGGTGCTCAACCAACTGAGCCACCCAGGCTCCCCTATTATAGTCTAGTCTGTAAAAAAGTAAGTCAATAAGGTATGAATATCAGGAAGCAAGGATCACTGGGCCTTGGATCTTACAGGCTGCCTTCTATAGGGAAAGTCAGGGAAAGGTGTGGACTAAGGGGCTACTGGAAGCTAAAACTGACCAGCGTTTAGTAGTCAAAGATTAAATGGAGGGATAGGGACTTTAAATAGAGATATTCAGGGGAGAATACCTTCTGAGTCTTCGGTTAACTCCACCCACTGAAAGCACATCATGGTTGTACTCCTAGGTGTACTGGGGTCAAGGGAAGGTGTTTATTAGATCTCCAACTTGCAATTTCCTGACTAAAAAGTGGTGTAAGAACACGTCTCATGTAAGAAATCTATGGCTGCTTTATCCCTGTCCTTTTCCTAGGCAGGTATACAAAGACTGGTTAAGAACATGAGATCTGAGGGGAGCCTGGGTGGCTGAAGAAGTTAAGCGTCTGCCTTCAACTCAGGTCATGATCCCAGGGTCCTGGGACTGAGTCCCGCATTAGGCTCCTTGCTCGGTGGGGAGCCTGCTTCTCCCTCTGCCTGCCGCTCCCCCTGCTTGTGCTCTCTGACAAATAAATAAATAAAATCTTTTTAAAAAAAACAAAAGCAAGAACATGGGATCTGACGCTGGCCAATGCTGACGTAATCTACGATTTCATAAAAAGATGATTAAAATAATAACAGGATTCTCTGTATTACTAGGCAAATAATAGTAAAAAATAATTGGAAGAAGTTCTGACAACACAGTGGAATGAACAACAACAAAGTGGACATCCCTTGCTCAAATTTCATTAAATACCAATAAAATCATTGCTTTAAAAGGAAGATTTTCATTAATAACCACAAAGATAATTACATAAAAATACAGAAATTAAATCTGGGCCATTAAAAAGCTTTCCATACATATGAAAATGGTAACAACTTTGAAAAAAATTAATTCCCTAAATGAAAAAATGATACAAAGTATAAGCAGTACTCAAAGGATGATTATAATTTATTCTCAAAGACACACTATTCATGTTAATAAGCTTTCCTCAGGACTTTTTTTTAGATGACAACATTACAGAATGGCAAGCAAGGACATAGTAACATTAACAAACAAAATTAACAAAAGATAAACTCACTAAACATGTGAGATTCTAAATAAGTAAAAAGATAACAGTGTGAGAAAAAGACAATGGATCTAGATACAAGAGCCAAGAAATCCAACAAGGAGGTAAAGGTTTTAGAATCAGGAAATAAAATAGTTGAAAGGCATCTTACAAGTTATCTGATACAACTCTCAACTCAAGGCATTAAGTCTGCTTATTTAACAGACCCAGGGGATGATCCTTACACGTCTTCACACAGCAGCACTGGAAAATCAACTAAGTGAGTAACTGCAGGGAATGGAGAATGGCAACTATTTTCACTACACAGCACTGTCCCACCCCTTTCCCACCAGGACCCTCTAAAACTGAAACCTAACAGGAAAATTTATACATAACGTCTGAGATGAAATGAGATAATTAGCTGTAAAAAGAACCCGCCAAATTTCAGCAAATACTGCCTTCTGTGTTTTAAGACTAAGCTGACCTTGGAGATCTGGGTATAATGTCAAAGCAACAGAAGAGGCATGAAACCATAAGTGAGAAGCTTCAATCTAATCAACAGCACTAGGCACTGACTATAATCGGAAGGGGACGGGTCAGCATGGAATCCAAGGCAGCAAAAGCTAGATAACTATACGTGTTCATTAGACCCGAGGCTGTTAAGGGGGAAAGAGACTCTGCCTGATGAATACAATTGCTGCATTTATTTAGAAAAATACGTTCTGTTATGGAGAAGTGCTCTTTCACCTAGCTTTCATAAAGAAGGGATATTTCATCCCAATAAGTGAAATGCTTTGGAGATTAACCACTTCCATTTATTCAGATCCTAAGTCTCTTCAAACCACCACCCATTTACTAATTTGTCCCTACTCATATCAAGAAGATGTGCCCTGGTTAGGAAAAATGAAAATTCCAAATAATGGAAATGAATAGCCCTCAATGCAAATAAACATTCTGGCTCATACACAGGTCTCTTAAAATTTAGTGAGTTGGTCTCTTGAATTTGATGTATTCTAGGTGCTCTGACAAACCCTGAATTTCTGAGGCTAAAAAGCTGAGGCCCCAAAGCCTAAATTGAGAGGATTTGTGCAAAGTCATGTTGCCTGGGAAAAATCTGGCCAAGTGGACTCTCTGCGTGACATGACATCTTTATCTCATCTCTGTAGCAGGAATTTATATTTACTTTATGCCTCCTCTGTATTGGCTAGTACTCTCATCACTTTATTTTTTTCTGAGGATTGATTTAGAGAGAGAGCACACGTGCATGCATGAGAGAGGAGCAAAGGAGAGGGGCAGAGGGAGTCTCAAGCAGACTCTCTGCTGAGCATGGAGCCCTATGCAGGGCTCGATCTCACAACCCTGAGATCACAACCTGAGCCAAAACCAAGAGTCAGACTCTTAACTGACTATGCCACCCAGGCACCCCCTGATCACTTTAAATATTATCTTACTTAGTCCTAAAATTCAAGAAGGGAGTATTTATCCTGCTTTCACAAATGAAAATACACACACACATACACACACACAACACAGCTGAGGCTCAAAGAGGTTAAGTAACTTGCCAAAGATCACACAGCTGATATTTGATTAAATAGATTTATCCAGGACTGTCTGACTCAAAAGAGCTGGCTTATACCAGATTACCTCTACTCACTGTGAGAAGGCTCTACTAAAGTTTCATCTTTATACTATGCTGAAATAACACTGCCCTTTGGTTCTAGTTATTTGTACCTCTTATACTCTTAGCTCCATTTGTCATTATTTGGGTGTACACAGCTTTACTTCTCCTGAATAGATAAGAACAGCCTTGAGAAAATAAGCAGCTATCCTATTCATTTTCTTGACCTTCTAGCAGCATCTAATATAGAGACTTGCAAAAAACAAAGCATCAAATCTCATTTTCTGAAAAACAAAATGAGAGCTATAGACTATAGAAAACCAGTTGTCAAAACCATAGGAAGAATTCCTTTAGTATGAGTACAAGTAAACAAATTTAAAAAGGGAAATATTTTTTCTCTTAGTGATCAAAAGAACAAGACCAACAGCTCTTGCAAAGGGCACCTGGTAGATGGGCAGGCAGCAGGGCCCTGGGCATGTAGGATGGAACTCAGAGCAGATCAGTCCCTGTGGAGAAGGTGAGTGCAGGAGAGGGAAACTACAGATTGTTGGCCAAGAAGGCCAAGAGCTGGGAAGAGGAAAAGGGTGTCTCTAAAAGGTTGTCCAGGGATTGGCCCTAACATAATGGATGCCAAGTATATGGACTAATTCTAGGACATATTGGTTAGTGTAACTAAAGCTGGACTAAAAATGTTTTTGTACAAGTTCAAGAACTAAGACCAGACTGGATCTTTTTAGGCCTAGGGTCTATTGCTGCAAGGTGACAGAAAAGACAAAATGCCAGAGTAATCAATTATTCTTTAAAAGATTGTTTTATAAGGGGATTTATTCATTTTTCCAATATAATACATCAATCTAATGGGCTGAATTAGAAGAGAGGCAATGGAATCCATTTGCTCTTCCTGGAAATATAGACAAAAAGCTACAAAACTTGCAAATCTGCCGCTGTCCCTATTTTGTTCTCAGGTGCCCAAGAGAAGACTACATCTCCAAAGTGGCATTCCCGCTCTACAGCAGTGGTTCCCAACTGAGGGTGATTCAGCCTCCCAGGGTACATTTGGCAATGTCTGGAGACAATTGTTTGTCACAAATGGAAGTGGTAGTACTCCTTGACATCCAGTAAAATAAAGGCCAGAGAGGCTGCTTAACATCCTACAATACACAGGACAGCATCCCACCCCACAATGAAGAATCATCTGGCCCAAAATGCCAATAGAGCCAATGCTGAGAAATTCTTATCCATGGGCAGCATCAACATTAATCTAAGCCATCACCAAGAAGACCGGTTGTCCAGAATTTAGTACTTAAGATGGAGATATTAGTTCAATACAAATAAAAACAGCAGCTACTATTTATTTTTGAATCCTTAAATAGGCCAAACCCAAGCTAAATACTTTCACTTTTTAAAAAAAAAAGATTTATTTATTTATTTGAGAGAGAGAGAGCACGAGCAGGGGAGAGGGGCAGAGGGAAAGGGAGAAGCAGACTCCCTGCCGAGAAGGGAGCCCAACATGGGGATCGATCCCAGGATCCTGAGATCATGACCTGAACCAAAGGCAGATGTTTAGCCGACTAAGCCACCCAGGTGCCCCCGAGTACTTCCACTTTATCTCATTTAGTTTTTACAAGAATTTTGTGGAGTATTATTACTCTCATTTTGCAAGGATAGAAAAGTTCTAAGTTGACCACAACTAAAGCTCGTACCACTACACCACACTGCCACTTTCCAAACCAACAGTTACTGTGTAGAGCAGAGGTATTTAAAGATAATTTTAATGTTAAAAGGGTGATGATCTGGGAACACAGAATCTAAGACCTGGAGACAGAGCAGGATGAGAAAGGCAGAAAGCTAAAAGAGTTGTCTCAGCAAAGTCTCTGGAGTGCCACCAGCACCTACTCTCTTGCTTCCAATTCCGTGGCACTTCCTTACCTGAGGAGAAGAAAGGGAGGAGTAAAATGGCTTCTTGACTGCTACACCAAAAAAATAAGAAAATATTTGTGGAGGGATAACTGGGGCATAGACAAAAGTAAATAAATAAAGATAAATAGATAAATAAGCAATGCATAATTCAATGTTACACCTGTAAAGAATGAATGTGAGATCAAATGATTCCAATGCCTTCACAGAACAGGAAAACACAGGCCTTAGGAGTAAAGTGACTTGCCCAAGATCATATAGCCATCCCCATGAAAACAACAGAATAGTACTATGGGTTGAAAACCAGAGGAAATTTCTCTAATATGATTTTTTTTTTAATTAGCTTAGATTTAAAAAGGACTCATAAGTTCCAACTCAGTAAAAACAAACATTTTCTGGAGAGGGTCCAAGATGGCAGTGTTGAAAGACCCTAAACTCACCTCCTCCCATGGACACACCAAATCTATAGCTACAACATACGAATCATCTCCCTCTAAAAAAAAGACCTGAAAAGTAGATGAACTGCTCTCCACAACAATGGATAAAATGAGCACATCAAGATACGTAAGAGAAACAGAGATACAGTATCATAAAAAACCCCACCCCTGGCATGCTGGCAGACAACAGGAAGGGATCTCATCAAACTGGCACTTCTGGGGGAGGGGGGTGCCCCATACTAGGCAACCTACCCCTGGTATCCACATGGGAGACAGAAGCCTCCAAAACATCTGGCTTGGACAACCAATGAGGCTGACGTCTGGGGTTCCCAGAGTTGTTACAGGGAACAGATTCCCCTCTTAGAGGGCTTGCACATAGTCTTATCGGCCCTGAGACCCAAGGAAAAACGGGTTTGAAGTGCCTACGCTATATGTGAAGAGATTCATTTGCTAATCTGGGGGCACTGGCTGGAGGAGTGCAAGACAGCTGAGATGCTCACCAGAGATCGAGGCACAACTGGATGCCACTGGCACGCTCCACATAGCCGGCAAGCACAGGCAAGTCTGGATGTAGTACCCTCCTGCTACTTTGCTGGGACAGGTCGGGGCAAGAAGTGAAGGCAAGAGCAACACTCCCTTGGTTCCCTGCCTGGGACAGGGAAGACAACAGGTCACAGAGCTCTCCCACTGTCTGAAGTCTGTGAGTATGGACAATTGCAACACTCCCCTGCCCCCTGACTGGGGCTGGTGACTGTGAACAGTCGTGGCATTTTCCCGCTGCCAGCCTAAAGCCAAAGTGTGCAAACAGAAAAGGCACTTCCACTGAACACTGAAGCCCACAGATGCACTCAGTCAAGACATTTTCCCATTGCCCTTCTGC
Organism: Ailuropoda melanoleuca; assembly: GCF_002007445.2. Taxonomy (NCBI): domain Eukaryota; kingdom Metazoa; phylum Chordata; class Mammalia; order Carnivora; family Ursidae; genus Ailuropoda; species Ailuropoda melanoleuca. The sequence continues at coordinate 104,614,365 of NC_048222.1, read as the reverse complement.
AGCCAGTGACTGTGCCCTGCCCCTACACTCTCCAACTGACTCACTAAGGCCAGCATGTGCATGCAATCCACAGAAGCAACACCCTTTAATTGCCTGGTCCTGGTGACCAAGAGGACTGGTGTTCCAAATCTCCATGGAACTGTTAACAACTGGAAAGGCAGTTCTTGGCAGGCTCCGACCCCCAGGGCACTGCACAGACAGTAGACTGAAACACAACCCCAGTCTTCCTGTCAATAAAACCTATTCACTTAGTCTGGAGCTTCAAAGGATAGACTTCAGGTTTCCTTCACATATAGAAGCTAAGGACTGGTCCCAAGGAACGTAAGCAGGGAGACACCGTTCTTGTGCACCCTCCACAAGGCTTCACTACAGTTAATGAGACTTAACAGAAAGGAGCTTATATACTCATCTGGAGCCCCAATTTTTCCAACAGTCATCCAGGGGACCCCTCCAAATCTACTGGTCTAAAGACCAGCAGGGATTACAACTGTGGCCCCATAAGACTGTGTATATTTGCATACTTTAAGAAGCTGCCTGAGATCTGGATTCCAATCAGCCTAAAATTAGGTGCTTGGATTACTGACAGGTCTTGGCACACTCTCAACAATGGAAGAGTATCAAAAACAACTCAGGCAGCTTAGGCAATCACAAAGGTTCCAGAAACAACCGATAGCTAAAGCAAGGTAGAACAAGAAGGATCGTGCCTGCATAAGGCCATTCCTTCAAGACTGAGAGGGGTAGATGCTTGCTACTATAGAGAAACAAACACAAAGAGTCAAATAAAGTGAGGAAACAGAGAAATATGTTCCAAATGAGATAACAAGGCAACACTTCAGAAAAAGACCTTATTAATATGGAGATAAGTAATCTACCTGAGAAAGGAATTTAACATAATGGTCATAAAGATGCTTGCCTCACTCAAGAGAAGAATGGATGAACACAGTGAGAACTTTAACAAGGAAACAGAAAACAAAAAAGTACCGAACAGGGGTGTCTGGGTGGGCTCAGGTGGTTGGGTATCCAACTCTTGATTTTGGTTCAGGTCAAGATCTCAGGGTCCTGGGATCAAGCCCCACATCAGGCTCCGCACTTAGGGCAGAGTCTGCTTGGGATTCTCTCTCTCGCCCTCTCCCTCTGCCCCTCAAACAAAGACAAATACCACATGATTTCACTTATATGTGGAAATCTAAAAGATAAACAAAACAGAATAAAATACAGACTCAAAGATATAAAAAACTGAGAGGAGGAGGGTTTGGGTGGGGAGGGAGCAGAATGAGTGAAAAAGATTAAATATAAACCTCCAGTTATAAAATAAATAAGTCATGGGGATATAACATACAGCACAGGGAATATAGTCAATAATACTGTGTTAACTTTATAAGGTGACAGGCAGTAACCAGACTTAACTGTGGTGACCGTTCTGCAATGTGTGAAAATGTCACATCACTATGTGGTACACCTGAAACTAATGTAACAGTGTATGTCAATTATACCTCAATTTAAAAAAGTGACAACAACCAGAAAAAATGAAAAAGAGGACATTTTCACCAATAACTCAACGCCATTATCACATATATCAAGACTAGTAACAATTCCTCGATATCATCTAATAACCAGTTCATTATCAAATGTCCTTGATTGTATCAAAATGGCTTTTTAGAGTTGGTTTGTTACAAACCAAACAAAGGCCACACATACTTATGTCTCCGAAGTTTCTTTTCATCTAGAGGAACTTCCACCCCTTTTTACTCTCATACCATTCTCTTATTACAGAAACCACATCAGTTGTTTTATAAAATGTCGCTCATTCTGTACTTGACTATACACTTGTATTATAATTAAACTTACGCTCTATTCTCTGTATGTGCGATGAGTGGAAGCAGCTTTAGACTCAGGTTTCTTTTTTTTTTAATACAAATACTTCACTGGATATTGCTTCCTACTTTGTCACATCAGGAGACACATGTCTGCCTTTTTCTACTTTTCATGATGCTAAGATTGATCATAGAGTTCAAATGGTAACAGGCTGAGCGAACTCTATCAACTTCTCATCTAAAACTTTCGACTACTGATAAACATTCCCTGAATCAATGATCTCATGAGGGGCTACAAGTGGTGTTTTTCAAATTCCATCAATCCAAGCACATTTATTAACTGGAATTCTTCCCTCTCATCAACTAAGCCCATTTTTTTTTTCTACTCTGAACCACCATTTGGACAGGAAAAGCAAGATAACTACTTAATACTTTCCTTTTACTTCCAGTTTTCAGAGGAAGGAGCTGGTGTCTTGGTTACTTCCAATAAAGCGTACTTCTAACTAAACTGGAACCAAAATAGAATATATTTTTTTACAAAGCATTTAAACAAAAGGGAAAAGAAGCGATCTGTAAGCAATGCAACTAATTTTAAAGAGTTAACCAGCGACTTCAGATTTATCCAGGGATATGAAAGTTCAAAGATCTAGGACAACCACAAGACTCTCAGAGGAAAAAGATTATCTGGTCAAATTCTTGTTCCTTTGATAAATCAACAGAAAGACCTGTCCACACCTTTGGTGTCTTAGCAAAATGACTACCTACATTCCAAACATGACTTGAAGGCAAACCTCAAGCTGAGATCTTTTTAAAAAGCTATACTTCCTGCGCTGACTAAATAGTAAAATTTCCTGTGAACACCACCAATTAACTGGAATACCCTGAGATATAGTGAATCTGGCATGGGTCCCACCACAACAGCCCCTTCTGCTTAGCTGGCCACTATTTCTGCATCCTCATCTTCCCCACTACATGCATAAGGGCACTTACACCAAAGACAATTAGTCCATAGCCAGGGAACTACGTCCTGGTAAGACAAGATAATCTGTTCAAATCCTCAGGAATTTGAACTGAAAATAAGGAAAAACTTGGGCAGTTTATAGTAGAGACAAAGAAAAGGCATGGACTGTGGCTGAGCCATACTAATGGCAGAGGACCCAAGTGAAGGTCCTGAATGCCCTCCAGGAGCTCTTGAGTCCTCCTGAATCCAAAGTTCCCTTCCTGCTCTGGTCTCCAGGTCTGTCCTATGATAGCTTCAGATGTCCTTGTTACTCTGTTCTCCTTATTGTTCCACAGATATCTGTATCTGTTTGCCAGGGCTGCCATAACAAAGTACCACAGACTGGGTGGCTTAAAAACCAAATTTATTTTTCTCACAGTTCTAGAGGTGAGACGTCCGAGATCAAGGTGTCATCAGGGTTGGATCCTCCTAAAAGACATTCCAAGCTTCCTGGGCTTGTAGATAGCCGTATTGCCCCTTTGTACATGTCTGTGTCCAAAGTCCCTCTTTGCATTAAGGACGCCAGCCATACTGAATTACGGCCTACACCTTATGACCTCATTTTACCTTAATTACTTCTTTAAAGACACTATCTCCAATGGCGAAATTCTTATGTACCAAGGGTTAGGACTTCAATGCATGAATTTTGGGGGATACACATTTCAGCCCATGACAACATCTTTAAAGTGATTCCCTCTTTACTTAAGCTAGTTTAAGTGAGTCTTGTTGGTTGTAACTGAATAAACCTTACCAAAACAGCTACATTTTCTGGTCTTCTATTATTTAATTATCCATGTGTTTCTTTCAAACCTCCCAATAGTTTGAGCTATAAGAGAGCAATAACATGCTTTAACAGTTCAGCGAATTCTGCCTCCACAGACCTAGTACCCTACAAACAATCGGTACCAGAAACATAAAGGGCGCAGAGAATTCTGTAGAAGATGCTGTGCTACGGCACCCAAGATCTCCTTTCAGGACTGAAGTATTCATTCTCCTAGCAACCAGGAGGGTTGGCTGCTGTTAGTTCACAGCTAAATCCTATCCCAAGAATTATCAACAGAGTCACTTCACCCAAGGTAATGCCCATTCCTTACAGGCAACCTACATCCAATCATGCAGAATTCCAAAGGCCTAGCCTCCTTGTCTCCATTCAGTACATCTCTAAGAGCCACCCCAGCTCCTGAGCAACTTGTGGGATTGGCTGTGGCCCGTATGCAAATGAATTACAGTTCAACTCTCCCTCTGCCCAATCCTGCTTCCATCCTGCTTCCGTTCTCCCAGCCCACGGTGTTGATCCTGAGACCACTCCCCAGTAACCTTCTGGCACACAATCTCTTAATCTATTTCCCAGAAAATCTGATTTCCCCTATATTATATGGCTAACACTGTGACAAAAATGAAAACAAAAAAATTGGAAAAAATTAGGTACTAGGTTAATTTCCTCTTTTCCTTTTCTTGCTTTTGAAGAATCCTGCCCATCTTCTATTTCCCTGCTAGAGAGCAGGTCCATTCCTTCCAATCCCCTCTGACCTGCCCTGTGCAGACAGCTACTGCAACCCCCGCCCCCATCCTCCAATCCACAAGCAGGAACCCCAGACCTCCTGCTTTCCCGGGACAGTAGGGGGCGCCTCAGGCCCTAGCTCCTCCCCCTGAGTCCTGCCACTGCATTTCTAAAGTCTGGGCCCTTCAGTGCCTGGCCCTGGGGTGAAAACCAAAGGAGAGGAGGGGGTGAACCAGAGGAATCCATCCAGGAGGAGAAGCTGGTCCTGTCCTCCTTCTCTGGCTGCTTCCCAGCCGGACTCCCCTTGGGAGCCTGAGTTCAGGAGACAAAGTACTGATTCTGAGGACCAAGATATGGGCCCTGCTGGCAGTGCCTTCCTACTGTCCCTTCTACTGGGTAAGCCTCTGGGGTGGGGGGCACGGGGGAGGGGGAGGGGCAGAGGTTTTTGGCTGAAGAAGTTATCATATAGAATAATATGACACTTCACCATGGGACATTACCTATGAATAGTGTGTCCTGGGGAAGTCCTGAGGCGATACTATATGTGAAACAGTAAACAAAACAAAGACCCCTGCCCTCATGGAACTGATAATCACTGCACTTACTAAATAAATAAATTTTAAAACAGGTGAGAAAGTCCTAAATGTTATGAAAGGAAAGGGGCAGCAGGAGGGCAGGGGCAGGAGGTGTGTTGTAATTTTAAATAGGGTAGTCAAGGAAGTTTCACTAAGGAGTCCTCTAAGCAAAGCCCTGAAGGAACTGAGTGACTTCATTACAGGCATCTAGGAAAAGAGCATTTCAAGCAGAGGGAACCAGAAGTATCAATACTCTGAGTGATTTCAGGCATAAGCTTGTTCACTTATTTTTTCTGGCCCACAATGATTTAAAAGCAGGGTCGGTTGAGAGCAGCAAAAAGATAAAAGGTAGCAAAAAAGATACACAAATACTGCAAAATCCCAATTCAGATAAAGAAAACCACTCATAAACCTCAAAAGCACCTGAAGGCATCATTGTGTTTACAACCTAATATACTTGATATTTCTGATAACAACCCTGAATCTTCCAGTAAAAGTTATATTACGTTCCATGTATGCTGCTAAAGAAAGCAGGTAAGTATGCAATTTTTGAATTTCCCACTAACAGACGTTTATAAAAATCTGGCCTTTAATACAAATATGAGAAATTTAAATATGTGGAAAGCTTCTCTGTTCAGTGAATCTAGATATAAGATGCATTACTGTATATTAATGATATGATGTCTGTCTTAGGGTTTTGCCCAAGCTCTTCCCCCAAAACAAAAGATCTGCAATCAGGTGAGTGGTTTCTACCTAGACGGCTGGGTTTGGAACTGGGATAGGATGGAGGCTGGAGGAAGGGAGGACTCGGGTTCTAGGAACAGATGGGAATTATGAGGATAATGAGAAGATGAGGATCAGGGCCGCCTGGGAGGCTCAGCTGTTAAGCATCTGCCTTCGGCTCAGGTCGTAATTCCGGGGTCCTGGGATCAAGCCCCACATCGGGCTCCCTGCTCGGCAGGAAGCCTGCTTCTCCCTCTCACACTCCCCTCACTTGTGTTCCCTCTCTCGCTGTCTCTCTCTGTTAGATAAATAAATAAAATCTTCAAAAAAAAAAAAGAAGAAGAAGAAGAAGAAGATGAGGATCAGAAGAACAGGACACTGAGAGCTCTACATGTCTGTCTTTCTCCTTTCTCTAGTGTGCGGACGACCTGCGTACTCAGGCCGTGTTGTGGGTGGCCAGGATGCTGTTGCAGGGCACTGGCCTTGGCAAGTCAGCTTGCACTTGGGCAAGAACCATGTCTGTGGAGGGTCTCTCATCAGTGACAGGTGGATATTGACAGCAGCACACTGCTTACGAGAGTGAGTCCTAGCTGGTGGCTAGCACACACATAGGTTCTCGGTAAATACTTGAATGATTTCATGAATGAACCAACAACAGACAAATGAATGTGCTAAGACGGGTCGGGGCGCCTGGGTGGCTCAGTCAGTTAAGTGTCTGACTCTTGATTTAGGCTCAGATCATGATCATGAGATTGAGCCCCTAGTTGGGCTCCGTGCTCAGTGTGGAGTCTACTTGAGATTTTCTCTCTCTCTCCCTCTGTTCCTCCCCCCACCTGCTCGCTCGTGCTCTCTCTCTCTCTCTCTAAAATAAATAAATAAATAAATAAATAAATAAATAAATAAAATCTTTTAAAAAAGAAAATAAATAAAGTGGTAATACAGGGAGGCAGAAGGAAACCCTACATCACCTTGGACTTGGGACAGGACCCAGAAGTAGAGAAAGAAATGAGAGAGATAGGCACTGTATTAGAAACTTCTCTTACTTTGTGCCAAATCATTTCCTAAACATCAGCCAGGGAACTTTGTCTTAAGCTTTTCTGGAACACAAACATAATCTGAACTCTCTCTCAGAGCTACTGCTCTAAGAGGAGCAAAGTGCCATGTGGAGAGTAGTCCTAGGGAGAGGCTCATGTGAAACTAATGTCTCCAGCCAACAGCTAGTGAAGACGTGAAGCCTGCCAACATAAGGGGGTTTGGAAACACATCTTTCCAGAGTCAAGCCTTGAGAGGACTGCAGCCCAATGTGATTGGAACCTCTCAAGAGATGAGTCAGAGGCACCCACCTAAGTCACACCTCATCCTTGACCCACAGAAACTGTGAGATAAATGTTTGTTGTTTTAAGCCTCTAAGCTTTGTGGTAACTTGTTATGCAACAACAGATAAGTAATATATATATAGAAATCAAAACAGCAGAACTTCTCAATAACAATACTGAAAGCTCAAAGAAAACGGAGTAAGAATTTTAAAATGCTGGGAGAAAACCCAGAATTCTACCCATAGGCAAATCAGTGATCAAGTGTGGGATAGAAACAAGACATTTTCAAATATACAAAGCAGCAAAAATATTATACCTCTCACGTACATTTTCTCAGGAAGCCATAGGAGAATGTGCTTCCCCTAAAAAAACGGAGAGAAAAACAAGAAAACATGGAATCGAGAAAAAAGGGGATATAACACAGAATAGGAAAATACAGGACAAAACTCTGGCCATAAGCATATAAGAGGGGACCACAGAGATAGGAGACAACAAAAGAAGAGTGGTTAGGGAGAGAGGAAAGGAGAAAAAGCAACAAATCAACCCTAGTCCATGTTGGAAGTAGCCTGGTTCATTCCAGGTCCATTACCATCCTTTCTTGCCTAGAGACTTAGTGCTCCCCATAAGCAGCTTGTCTTCACCCAACTGCAGCACCTAAGCATGCTCCACTTTTATTCTCTCTGTTCTATTCCCCTTAGGAGCTGGATTCCTTTGTTCTATACTGTACAGCTGGGATCAATTCATACAGACCAACCACGTCAAAGTGTGACGCATCGTGTGTTCAAAATTATCATCCATCCCCAAACTGAAAATAGAAGTGCAGACATCGCCTTGTTGAAACTGGTCTCTAGAGTCACCTTTACTCCTTTCATCCTGCCCATCTGCTTGCCCAGTGTCACAAAGAAGTTGAAAATTCCAGCCTCTTGCTGGGTGACTGGATGGGGAAAGGTTAAGGAACGTGAAGGTGAGAGTGGGTACAGAAAGGGGTTGTTTTATCCACCATCCTCCTCCTACACATTCTAGAACATGTGCATTCTAGGCATACCATTACTATGGCAAATATTTTTTAATAAACCCCAACCTATTGATAGTATCTATAAGTTTTCAAATGTCTTTTTTCACAGTTATTATGTTTATTTACTTTCCTATCCTGCCTAGAGTCTAGCTATAGCTGCAAGAGCAGATACTAACAATCTGAACACATAATTATTTCTTTGAAACAAAGGTTAACAAACCTGATCTAAAGTCCGGGAGAATCTAGTGTTTTTGAAAATCTGTTTTTAAAAGTGTTGTGTCAACTCCTTCCCAGGAGGAGTGAAGACAAGCAGAAAAATAGGAAAGGAAGAAGTTTTAGAGTACTTCAATTACTCACATCTTTACTAAATCAAACTGTATCAGAATTTCTCTTTATTTAGAACATTAGGAATACCCCACATTGGCACATTAGAAAAACCTTAAAACAAATAGAAATAACTTTGAATTACCCACTGTTTTAGATCAAGTTTACCCAAAATTGCTTGCATTAGCAAATATGATTGGAAAGTGATCATAGTCTGCTTTTGGATTCCCATTCAGAGATTTCTGCAAATCATGACTCAGCATTGTCCTTACAACTTTCCAGATTGCTTTTCCTTTCATTCCTGTCTGTCTTTACAGGTAGTGACTACCCCTCCATCCTCCAGGAAGCAGAAATACCCACCTTTGACCGCCAGGCCTGTGAACAACTCTACAACCCAATCGGTTCCGAACTGCCAGAATTAGAGCCAGTCATCCAAGAGGACGAGATATGTGCTGGTGATACAGCTCAAATGAAGGATACTTGCCAGGTTAGGGTTTGCTCTTTTTTTTTTTTTTTAAGATTTTATTTATTTATGTAACAGAGAGGCAGCCAGGGAGAGAGGGAACACAGCAGGGAGTGGGAGAGGAAGAAGCAGGCTCCCAGCGGAGGAGCCTGATGTGGGACTAGATCCCGGAACTCCAGGATCACGCCCTGAGCTGAAGGCAGACGCTTAACGACAGCGCTACCCAGGCGCCCCATTGAATTTTTTTTAATACAAGATTAGATCCGGGTTTTCCTGTATGTAAACAACAGTAGATTGGGAATCAGGAGACAAGGGTTCTGACAATAATTCTTGTGTTATACAGAATTACCAATGAATTTAATCTCTTCAACTTTTGATCTAGAGAAATGGTAACCACTGGTTACTGGGTTTTCACAGACTTGTATATTTTTATAAATATATTAAGAGGTTGACACAGAATTACCAACTTTATTTTTTCAAGCAAGAACATTTCACTCTACACTTAAAAGATGTCATTCCACTGTCTCCTGATCATAACTGTCCTAAGAAAAATCATCCATCATTTTTGTCTTCCTCCATTGAGTGTGATGTGTTGTTTTGCTCTGGCTGCTTTCAATATAGAATTACCTTCATATCTGACTGTCAGAAGTTTCAATGTGATGGGGCACCTGGGTGGCTCAGTAAGTTGAGCATCCAAGTCTTGGTTCCAGGTCAGCTCAGCAGTGGGTCAGCTTGGGATTCTCTCTCTCTCCTCCCTTTTGCCCCCCCCCAACATGTGCAAGCACATGTATACACACTCTCTCTCTCTCAAATAAATAAATCTGAAAAAAAAAAAAGAAGTTTGAATGTGATGTGCTAGGTGTGTTATTCTTTGTTTTATCCTACTTAGGATTCATTGGTTTTGTTTTTTTAATCTGTTCTTTATCTTTTATCAAAACTTGAGAATTTTTTCATTCATGACTTCTTCAAATATTCTGCCTCATTTCTCTCTCTTCCTCTTCTGGTTGAAACAGAAAACGTAGGTTACACCTTTTGATATTTTCACATAGTCTCTGATACTGTTTTATTTTTACCTTTCTCTGCTCTTCAAATTGGATACTTGTAAATTAATCTATATTCAAGATCATTGCCTCTCCCCTGTCATCTACATTTTAGTGTTCGGTTCATCTAGTGAAAGTTTTCTTCATATATTTTCACATATTTTATTTTTTAGTCCTACAATGGCCACTTGGTTTTATTTCCTTTCCCTTTCTCTCTCCCCCTTCCTCTCTTCTTCTCCCTCACACACGCGTGCGTGCGCATACATGCGTACACACAAACACACATGCTTTTCTCTATCTCTGCCAAGATGTCCTATCTGTAATATTCATTATTTGCAAATCAAAATAACAGTGGAACATGGGTTCACACCCACTAGGATGACTATTATCAAAGTAAATAATAACAAGAGTTGATGAGGATGTGGATAAATTGGAAGCTTCGTACTCCTACTCAGAATGTAAAATGGTACAGCTGCTTTGGAATTATTTTTCTTCAAAAGGTTATATACACAGTTACCATATTACCCAGGAATTCCACTTTAGGTATACACCTAAGACAAATAAAAACATGTCCACAGAAAAAATTATGCATGAATATTCATAGCAGCATTATTTGTAATAGCAAAAAAGTGAAAATAATCCAAATGCCCACCAACTGATGACTAGATAAACAAATTGTGGTCTATCCAAACAATGGAATAATATTCATCCATAAAAAGGAATGGAGCACTGATAGACACAACAAGGATGAACCTTGAAAAGAGTATGCTAAGTGAAAGAAGGTAGACACAAAAGATCACATATCATATGGTTCCATTTATACAATATGTCTAGAATATGGAAATCCATAGAGGCAGAAGCAGATTACCAGCTGGCCTAGGGCTGAGAGGAAATGAGGGTGACTGTTAATGGGTATGGGATTTCTTCTGAGGGTGATGAAAATGTGACGATGGTTGAACAACATTGTGAATATACTAAAAACCACTGAACTGTGCACTTTAAACAGGTGAATTGTGTAGTGTATGAATTATATCTCAGCAAAGCTGTTAGAAAAAGAGGTAGCAAGACTAAGAGACAAACCATCAACTACCATCACTATCATTTTACATAAGAAAGGATTACTGTCACATTAAAAAAAAGGCAATATGAACCTAAGAATGGAAAAGGACAGTTCATTCAATTGAAATTTACCTTTAGGGAAAAAAGTCATCACATTAATTTCTCTTTTTTATCACAGATGAGTATTTTGGATTGGGGGGCTTTTTTGTGTATCTTCATTGCCTTTTTTTAAGTTTATTTTTTTTATTATTGTTATCAGATGAGTGACACTACTGGTATATTCAGCTAAGGTCTCTGTCAATTTCAAATTCTATGATTCTAGAATTCCCAAGATCATCCCCTAATGCAGTGAGAAGTCTAGCTCCCTCTAGAGTTCTCCAGCTCCATGGGTTCCACTGCCCTATCCCAAGGAACTCTCCACCTTGAGACCATTTTCCTCTTCAAGGTCCCTTTTCACTACACTCATGACCTTTATCTTTCCTCAGGGTGATTCTGGAGGACCTCTGTCATGTCATATTAATGGTGTCTGGACCCAGATAGGACTGGTAAGCTGGGGAACAGGCTGTGCTCAATCTCTCCCTGGAGTCTACACCAGTGTGATCTACTATCAAAAATGGATTAAGACCACTATCTCAAGAGCTGAGGTCTTGGGTGCCAATAATTTGGACTTATCTGACTTCCTATACCTTACTGTACTTTTCTCTCTGGCTCTCCTGGGACCCTTCTGTGCCTTTGGGCCTAACATTTTACCAGGACAGTAGACATAAAGCCACTGGCCAAGTATAGGGTTAGGGTGGGAATACACAGAGATTAAGGCCCAGGAGCAGAGAACTCACAGAAGAGTCACTGGGAACTCTGGATTACGTCATTAAAATAATCAGAAATGATTCTGGTTTTGAGGTTCTTTATTCTCAAAGTATGTTTTAGTGGTAGGAATGTGAATAGCTGAGAAATAAGGCTGCTGCTTCTGTGCATGACATTCTTTGTCCCTGACTATGAATCTCACAAGGCAAGAAAGTTACCTCCTATGAATAATACGGACACAAATAAAATGGCTACTAGAGAAGTGGGCAAGAAGAGAAGTATCTGTGAAGGCAAAAGGTAAAGTCCTCAAGGAAATATATTAAGAATTTACTTTGGGGGGCCTGGGTGGCTCAGTCAGTTAAGCATCTGCCTTCAGCTAGGTCATGATCCCTGGGTCCTGGGATTGAGACCTACATTGGGCTACCTGCTCAGGGAACTCTGCTTCTCCCCCCGTCTGCCTGTTGTTCCCCCTGCTTGTGCTTTCTCTCTCAAAAATTGAAAAAAAAAAAAGTTTACTTTGGGCCCATGGTTTGCATTATGGGCTTCTTATCTATATTCCTCACTTCCCTACTATCCTACACTTTGTCTCTGCAAGGGGTCATATAAAAAATGTGTCTATATAATTCAGCTCTGTATTTTTCTGAAATTATTGCTTTTTGAACTACCAGTGTGACCTACTACTAAAAAATGGATTAATGTCATGATCTCAAGAGCTGAGGTCTTAAGTTTCAACAATCTGGACCTGCCCGGGGTTGTTTAATGTTACTCCAATAATAAAGTACTTTAAATGTTTAATAAGGACAGGATAACATTCCTTGCTTAACTAGCATGCTTCTTTTTGTTAATCCATCCCATGACCTACTATTTCCTACTTTTCCTAGGCTTCCAAGAGCTCAGAGCTAAGTTATATACTCAATTTCAGTCATTATCTTTATCCTAGATTATCTAGTATAATTCTATTCACATCCCTTTTTATTTAAATCATCCTTCATTTCTCATTTGAATGAACTTAAGTTTCATTGCATCTGTGTCTTTCATGGTAAGTCAACTTACAAACAACAACTTTTTGGATAAACAAATACCTTTAACAGTAAATGAGGGTAAGTTTGGAAACTTAAAATCCTTGAGAGCCATTAATCGCTCCCCCTTCTGTACTGCCACTAGAGCCTACGTCCCCTCCCTCACTTACACCTACCTATGCTCAACTCCATTTATTCTCCGCAGCATTCAGACCAGTGTTTTAACAATGAAGATTTTTTAATACATTTCTCCCCCCATTTTCCCTGCTTCGGCACTTCAAAGACATCTCCTTGCTCACAGGATCAGGACCAAAGTCCTTAAGAGGGCTGACAAAGCCCTGCAGGTCCTGATTTCTGCCTGCGTCTTCAGCCTCACAGCACCCTGCTCTCCATGCCTTCAATTCTTCAAATGTTCCAAACCCCTCTTGGGGGCCGGACTTCTGCATCTGCTATTCCTGCTCCCCTACTGCTTTGCCTAGTTAATTCTTATTGTGCCTCAGATCACAACTCATCTTTCCCTTCCTCGAGGAAGCTGTCCCCAACTCTCCCAGCCACAACAAATCCCCCAATACATATTCTCATAGCATGATGGAGCCCTCCTTCGTAGGACTCAACACAGCTGTAAGAGATTATTCACCTGCGTAATTGTCTAGTTAACGTACGTCTTACCAAAATATAAGAATCTTTGTTTTTGCCAACTACTGTATCCAGTTTCAGTAAATACTTGTTGAACAAATGAATGAATGAATAATAATCACTCAACCTCTTTGTTTCCGCAACTAAGAACCTGGCTATTTTGTTTATGGAGGTGGCCCAGAACCTGACGCAATGTCTTACACAAAACGGACCTTCAAATATTAGTTAAATAAAATAATGAAGGAGAGAAATGTTTCAGTCTCATTCTCCTTCTCGTATCTCTCCAGCCATAACAAACAAAGGAGAGAAAAAAGCACATGAAACAGGTAAACTGGAAGGTTTCTGGAGGCAAGAATTTAATCTAGGCAACTGCTGGAATGACACAGAGGGCAAAGCAAAATGGCAACTGACAAAAAAGAACAAGAGAGAAAAAAGGGGCAAGAAAGAAAAACAGAGGAGCAAGGACAGACTAAAATCAAAACAAACAGGAAGAAAAAGAACACAAAAGTATGGGCCAGGACAACACAGCAAGAGGACATAAAGAAGCTGAGTCAAGACAGCAAAAATCCTGTTTCCTATCATTTCTCCAGACTCTTGGGAAGCACTTGTTCTGCAGCATGGGAATCTGGCAAAATTTTTCTCATGAACCAAGAGGTGAAACTTAAAACTTTTGGAGGGACCAGACCATTCAAGGGGCAAGAAAGATACACTGAAAGAAGAGGACCACATGACCTCACTGTCCTGGCCACTTCTGGTTGGATGTACCAGGGATAAGCACCTGATTTAATAGCTGTCCACAGTAGTTAGGGCAGTTGGCTTAAATTCTTACCAGACAGATGCACTCAATACTGGACAACCCAACAGATCTCTTCTCCTGGGAAGTGTAAATACACATCGTATGGTATTCAGCATGCACTCAAGAGTATTAAGTGCCCACCATGTTCTAGGCACCATTCTGGCCACTGAGGATAATGCAGTACATTCAACACATCAAGCCTGCCTTCAAGGAGTTTACATTCTAGTGGGTGAGAGGGACCATAATCAAATGCAAAATAAATGTTTATTATAATGTCATGTGTAGGAAAAGTCTGATAAAAACAAAAGAGAAGAAATGGGTAGAGAACCAAGGTAGGGAATTCCACTTTAGACAGGGTGGTCAGGGAAATTTCTCTTAAGAAGATGACATTATTAGAGGCCCGCATAAAGGAGGATAGAGGAAAAAAAATACTGACAAAGAACATTCCAGGTAAAGTGAATACCAAGTACAAAGGTCCTGAATTGGAAATATGCTAGGTGCATGTATGAGGAGGAACAGAGAGGTCAGTGCAATGCTAGAACACTGTGAGCAAAGGAGGAGAAGGGTATTAACTGAGACCAGAGATGGCACTGAGGGCAGGTCCTACAGAGCCTGGAAGGTTCAGTAAGGATTCTGAATTATTCTCAGGGCAATCGGAAGGCACTGGAGAGGTAAGAGCAGGGAATGATGAAAGAAGAGAAGAACAGAAAATCCCATACCACAGTGCATGGGAGTATGCAGAAGCCATGAGGGGGCTAGTCAGATGGCAGCAGAGTTAGACAAGAAGCAGAGACAGTAAGAATCTGATACCAATGTATTAATGAGCAAAACACAAGGGCTACATGCAGTATCCTGGAGCATCTGTGAGGAAGGTTTGATTCCATAAGGTTGTTGTATACACTACTACCCAGCTGCACCCTTACAATAGGGCCCCATTAACCAAGGTGAAGAAAGGCACAAGCCCAAGTTTCTTAGCATCTACTTATAATTCATCAAGACACCTACCTAACTTCCTATTTGCCTTTTTTCCCTTCTTACCCAGACCAATGATCTCATTTCCTTCATCCCACTTCTACCTCCCCGCCTTGTTTGACCTGCCGTTTATTCCTGAAACACCCTTCTCTCATAAACCTCAACCCACTTATTTCTGTCTATTGATTAAGAGGCGGTGAATATCTAAAAAGCAGACTGAAAGGACCCTAGGAAATGGCTTTAAAAATTAACAGGAAATGGGTGAACTATATGGTGTGTGAATTGTATCTCAATAAAGCTATTTTTAAAAAACAGGGAAATTTTTCTCCTGCTTAAATTCAACAAAAATGATTAGTCTGTAATTTATTTAGGACTCTCTAAAGATCTTCTAAATAATCCATGTGACTATTTCAAAAAAAAAGGTTCAAACTAACTACACTCATTTTCTGTTTCAAATGCTAACACACAAAATGTAAAGTTTAACCCAATATATGATACAGCAACTGGTACACATTACAAGAAGGAAAAAAATCAATAAACATTTGTATTCACACAACTAAAATGTCAAGTACTTACTGGTAACAAATTTAGTCAATGACACCACAAATGACCAAATGGAGAAGAAATAAAGAGGGACACCTTTACACTTTATTTCGGAGGGGGGTTCAGCAGCATTTCTGCTTTAAAAATCGATTTTAATTTGTAGAATACTTTATTCCTTGGAATACCTGATTCAATATGCTACAATTTTCACTTTCACATCTTGAGGAATTTAACTAAGGTGGGATTTGCTAAGATCACATTTAACAAATAAAGCTGTACACTAAGGCTGCTGAAAATCTAATCAGCAATTTTTAATCCTAAAAGTGAGGGGGAAATAGCTATTTCCAGATCTTCTATTATTATTAACAAATGGACTATTTCAAGTAATGACCCATTTTTCCTTTATTTCACTAAATTGTAAAGTCACCCTCAAAATGTGGGGACATTATGGAAAAAGAATTCAAAATAATAAAATATGGAGGTTGCACTTTGATGTTATTTCAATAGTGGCTATGTTATCTTTTCAGATGCTTGACTTCATTCTGAAGCTGTACTATTCTCCTCATCACATTTGACTGTGTAGTTTATTTACATACCAGAAATCAGCTACCTGAGAATTTTATTAAACATATTCCTTCTTCAGGAAAGGGAGGAAGAGGAAGGAGTCTCTCAAAATAACTGGAGGTTAGACTAATAATATTCCCTACTATCAACATTAAGAGAAAATGCTCACTGTCATAAGAATAAAAAAAGACTGAAATCTTAATAGGAAATTTGAATTGTCGTTCAGGATAATCATCCTCAACCCAAATTCTCTCCACGGCATCTTTTACCATGTAAGTGTTCACTTCTCCTCTCCATATGGTTGGAAGAGTGTGACTGGGGTCTAGTCCTGTGGCACTTTGTGCCACTCTTATGACACCTAGCCCACACTACCTTGTACCATAATTAACTATGAACATCCAGGAGTGAAAAGAATAACATAGGATGAGAGCCTAGGGCTCCAAAATGCTAAGTTTCTGATTTTAGTGAAAATTAGTGAGAAGAAGATAGATTCTAGATGCAGTTGAGCAAAACTGAGATAATACTTTCAGAGATAATACTTTGACTGGATTTAGATATGATGTGATGGACTGGATATGGATGATGAGATAGGTAATTGGGATATAAGGATGGGAAAGAGAAGGACCTGAAAAGAGAAATCAAGAATGACTCCTATGTTACTGGCTTCAGAATGGTCATACTATTAAATGAAATGAGGAAGGATGGAAGAGGAACAGATCTGATGGGCTACCTAATCCAGTGGTAGGCTGAATTCCCCCAAGGATGTCAATCTTGGAATCCCCAGAACCTGTGACTATGTGACTTTATCTGGTTTAAAAAAAAAAAAAAAAAAAAGACTTCCCATACATAATTAGGTTAAACATTCTGAAATGGAGAAATTACACTGGATTATCTGAGTGAGCCCAACAGAATCACAAATTTTCTTGTAAAAGGAATGCAGGGAGTCAGAGCCTGAGGTGTTGACCAGATTATGCAGAAGACACAGGACTAAAGCAGAAGGGAGAGAGGAGCAACTATACTTCTGGATCTGAGGACGGAGCAAGGGGCTACAAGCCAAGGAGTGTGGTCAGCCTCTAGAAGTTAAAAAAGGCAATGATGGTTCTCCCCTAGAGGCTGCAGACGGAATGCAGACCTACGATACCCTGGTTTTAGCACAGTGAAACTGATTTCAGACTTTTGACCTCCAGAACTGTGGATGACAGAGTCATGCTGTTGGAAGCACTAAGGTTGTACTAATCTGTTAATAGCAGCAATAGAAAGGAATACATTCATCTTAGATTTGAGAAGCCTATCAGATACCCATCTAATCATGCTGAGCAGGCAATCTGAAGCTCAGAGAGCGCAAGACTAGAGAAACAGACTCACAAGACTCTGTTTTAATTATGGACCCTTTTCCCCACATCACTCTCACTCTGGGCCCCAAAGAAAACACTTATGTGCACATACATTCTCATGTAATTTTAAGATGCTCAAGGATTCCTTTATTTATTCATAGAACCTGAAGAATATTGTAAGTACCACAAGGCAGCCTGCTCTAACCCTGAAGAGAAGACTGTTCCCTCCCTAAGGAGGAGGAAACCAAGTAACTTTTCATTAAAAAAAAAAAAAAAAAGGGTGCCTGGGTGACTCAGCAGCTTAAGCATCTAACTCTTGAGCTCCACTCAGGTCTTGATCTCAGGGTGGTGAGTTCAGGAACCGCATAATAGAGATGAACAGAAATATCGAATATAGAAAGTTCAAATCCCCCATGTAACCACTGTATTCATCACTACCACCTTTTACAATCCTCATGCTTAAGGATGTGGTCAAGATGCTTCTGACTCCTTTTTAACTGTTTATACAAATGTACAGTTGTGTTTTTTTAAACCTTGCTGTAAAAAACAAAAATTAAGCCTGCTTTTTAAAATTAGCTTACAATAACACAAAGCTGTGGTTACAGCATCTGCAAAGCTTCAGAGTTGAGAGGTATCAGGTTCATTTTATTAATAATTCCATATAACCAGACTAGATAAAAAGAAAGGATAATAGTTGGTTGATCAAAGAAATTTTGTGTCAATGAATTTTTTAAATAATGAAAACATCTGGCCTTAAAAAACTAAAATCACTAGATCATCTTCAAATCCAAGTATTTGGATGTCAGGAGAAATCTCCTCTCCCCCTGAGTTCAATGAAGCTATTTTTACTTCTGAAACAGAGACCTAACATGAAAGAAGACCTCAAGGAGACAGTATTTAAAACATGCACTTTTTTCCACATTCTTTTGTCCAGAAGCTGCTGAGTTGGTATCATAAGGAAAAATATGTTAACTCACTAAAAGGGGCCAAATAAAGGACTCGGTTCCAAAATGGATACATTTTAAACTTCTAAAAGCAGGTCACAGAGAAAGCAAAATAATACCAATGTCAACCTACCTTTCTTTGCAGCTCATCAGGCCTAACCAAGCTCTTCCAAGAACGAACAATCACTGAGCATCAGGACAGGAGCACCCTTGCTATTGGATCATGCTGAAAACTACACCATCAGCATGGCACCTGGGTGGCTCAGTCGGTTAAGCTTCCAACTCTTGGTTTCAGCTCAGGTCATGATCTCAGGGTCCTGAGATCAAGCCCCTCGTGGGGTTCCGCTCCAGTCCGCTTGTCCCTGTCCCTTCCCCTCTGCCCTTCTCCCATTCGCACAGGGCTCTCAAACAAAATCTTTAAAAAAAAAAAAAATGCACGCAGTCGGCTTTCCACAATACCTGTCATCAAGTGTTTGAATCTCTACAAATGGAAAACATCTACCAAATACTGTGTGAATTCATAAAATGGGCTCTAGAAAAATATTTCTTGAACAAAGACTTTTTCCAGTCATGAAAATAACTAAGCCAAACAGGGCATCTGGGAATTCCCAGGAAAGAAAGGTGCCAAGCCACATTACGAAATCTGAGCTTTTAGGGGACGATACAATATACAAGACATTGAAAGATTTTTAATGCTGGGGAATAATATGGACAATTTGCATTTTAGAAAAATCATTTTGATGGATGCGTAGTGAATGAATTACAGAAAAGCAAGTCTGGAGGTAGAAAAGCTAGGTATAAGGCTGTTGCGAATGGTGAAAAATATCTGGACCAGGATGGCAGCAATGAGGACAGAGAGAAGAGGACAGGGTCAAGGGCTACATAGGAGTGCATGCTCAACAGAATTTGGTAAGAGATGATTAAAAAATGTAAGCAATCATGGTGAGGGAGGAAGTTAAGAACTTTACCAAGGTTTCAGGGTAAGAAACGTAGGTTAAAGACATCAAGAGTCTATTAAAAAAAAAAAAATCCAGACACATTATATTCTTACATTAAGGATTTATTAAATAAGCAAGTTGAGAGAATCAGAATATATTCCAAAAGCTCAATGGGCCAATTTTTAGTTACTTACTAGTTACAGAAAGTTCATGAAAAATAACACACAAAGAATCCTAAAACCCAAGTTTCTGCCATGATTCTGGTCTGCTCACACTATCAAACCTTTTAAGGAGGCTGTGGTAGATGACGATGTTCCCAGTGACTCACAGCCCTCCCTGGAGAAGGATTATCCACCCACTGAAGGTGCCAGGTGACTTGCAGGGCCTTCTGCAGAAAGATTACACTTCCCCGTACCACTAACATTGTTGGCCAAAGAAATGTGAGTAGACGTAATATAAGCTACTTCTTTTTTTTTTTTTAAAGATTTTATTTATTTATTCGACAGAGATAGAGACAGCCAGTGAGAGAGAGAACACAAGCAGGGGAAGTGGGAGAGGAAGAAGCAGGCTCACAGCAGAGGAGCCTGATGTGGGGCTCGATCCCGTAACGCCAGGATCACGCCCTGAGCCGAAGGCAGACGCTTAACCGCTATGCCACCCACGCGCCCCTAATATAAGCTACTTCTGAACAGAAGTTTTAAGAGGTGGCACATGATTTCTCCATTGTTCTTTTTCCCAGTTAGGGATTGCTCCTTCAGCCAGGATCCCAGAATGCACAAGAAAAGTGAGGCTGAGCTATAGCCCATCAACTAAATATAATTGTTTTAAGATTCTGAGCTTTGGAAGTTGTTTATAACCACAGCATTAACAACAAAATATGACAGATTTATCACAGATACAGGTGTCTCACAAATAACAATATATGATTTGTTTCCCCTCTTCCAGTTGAGCTTTTCTGTTGATCTGCTAAGAAGCAATCCGATGGTTAAAAACAAAAGTTGGCCCAAGTATCCCAAAACTAAAAGAACTTTTAACCTGGAAGGAAACTTGATAGGCTGTTACAGCACACTTTTCCCATAAAGGGCCAGACAGCACATATTTTAGGCTCACGGGCCACATGACTCTGTCAGAACGACTCAACTCTGCAGACACACCACAAAAGCAGCCACAGACAATATATAAATGGATGAGCATGGTTGTGTTACAATAAAACTTTACTTACAAAAACAGTGAATCAGATTTGGCCCACAGGAATATAGTTTCCAGATCACTGGCCTAAATCTTTCACACTATCGATGATGAATTTGAGACCCGAAGAGATTAAATCAAGGTCATACAACTGACTAGTTGCAATTTGAGCATTAGAACGCAGTCTCCTGAATCTAGTCCTCTACAAAAGGTTCTGCTGAGCCACAAGATGGAGATGAGATATACAGGCAAGTATAAGGCAGAGAATGCTAAGGGTAGGTTTTGATTATATTTAATAGCTTTCAACAGTTTGGTTATAAAATGAGGATTTGCTTTTCAAGTGATTATGGCTTTCATATAAACAAGTGAATATCATAAGCTCGAATAGGTGAACAAATGATAAATTCGCCAATGCCTGAAAAATTATCTTCACAGGGAACACAATTATATGCCTCCTTCCTATTACCATGTCCTCACTTTATCTATCATTTCTTTCATCAACAGGACAGCATTTGCTATGATCATTGCAATAACTCATCTTAAGACTATTTTTTAAAGGCCATAATATGAGCAACAAATACACTAGACCAGTAGACAGTTATTTCACATGGTATTTTAAATTTATTTCTTAAAGTAATACTCATTGGAGGAAACTCAAACAATACAGAAACATATAAAGTGACACAAACTATGCCCTCATCAATTCCACTCCCCCGAGTGTTAACACATGACTGATTTACATCAATCACAACAGTGTCAACAATGCATTTCTACTTTCTCTTGGGGCCCTGGGTGGCTCAGTCTGTTAAGCATCTGCTTTCAGCTCAGGTCATAAGCATCTGCTTTCGGCTCAGGTCATGATCCCAGGGTCCTGGGCTCGAGTCCTGCATCAGTCTCCTTGTTCAGCCTGCCACTCCCTCTGCTTATGCGCTCTCTCTCTCAAATAAATAAATAAAATCTTTAAAAAAAAAAAGCTACTTTCTCTTTTAACAACAAGAGCAATATGGAGTTTCCCTGGCCAGATAGCCCTTAGCAAGCATGTTTTTAAAAAAAGCAACAGAGAGATTAAGGATTGTCTATGGTCTAGAATTGAGAAAAGCATACTGCCTACGCAGGGTTTAAATGGAGGATCTTGGGGGTGCCTGGGTGGCTCAGTCATTAAGCGTCTGCTTTCGGCTCAGGGCGTGATCCCAGGGTCCTGGGATCGAGCCCCACTTCGGGCTCCCTGCTCTGCTGGGAGCCTGCTTCTTCCTCTCCCACTCCCCCTGCTTGTGTTCCCTCTCTCTCGCTGTCTCTCTGTCAAATAAATAAATAAAAATCTTTTAAAAATAAAAAATAAAAATAAAAATAAATGGAGGATCTTGACCCCAGCACTGTAACCCAATGCACGAGACTCCTGAAATACTCTGATAATGCTATTGTACAATACACAAACACTCCAAAATGAGCAAGAATATCCACACCTTCTCTTTTAGTATTAACTGGGAAAACTTTGGCTAACTTGCTCATAAAAAGACCGACGATCAGGGGCACCTGGGTGGCACAGCGGTTGAGCATCTGCCTTCGGCTCAGGGCGTGATCCCGGCGTTATGGGATCGAGCCCCACATCAGGCTCCTCCGCTATGAGCCTGTTTCTTTCTCTCCCACTCCCCCTGCTTGTGTTCCCTCTCTCGCTGGCTGTCTCTCTGTCAAATAAATAAATAAAATCTTTTAAAAAAAAAAAAAAAAAAAAAGACCGACGATCAGATGTTCTAAAATCCATACCTGAGTAACATCAGTGAAAATGGCAGAGTAAGGAGCTCCAAAAGTCTGTCCTCTATAAAATTAAAAAAAAAAAAACAAAAACAAAAACCTGGCAGAAACTGGCAGAGCCAACTTTTCTGTAACGCTGGAAACTAACCAAAAGCTGGCAACAACCTCTTACTACACTTAAGTCCAGCGAAACACTTAAAAATAATCTGAATTTTGGTTAATGAGCTTTGTAACATTTTAACTTACCCTGGCTTCATCCCCCATCCTCCAGCTCAGTGGTAGCCTTGAAAATAGCTTGCCTTCCTAGTACCAGTATCAAAAGAAGGAAAAAAAAAAAAAAAAGAGTAGCACAGACCTCACTCACAAACTGTAACACTGTGGACCCTTGAACAACGTGGGGGCTGAGGATGCCAACCCTCCATGCAGTTGAAAATCCACACACAACTTTTGACTCCCCCAAATCTTAACTACTAAAAGCCTACCATTGACTAGAAGTCTTACTGATAACATAGTCTATTAACACATTCATTATATGTTACATGTATTATATACTGTATTCTTACAATAAAGCTTAGAATATGTCACTGAGAAAATACATTTATAGTACTACACTGATAAAAAAAAAAAATCTGTGTATAAATGGACCCACACAGTTCACACCTGCGTTGTTCAAGGGTCAACTGTAAAATGGGTGCCTTGAAAGACTAGCACAAAAAACTTGCCTTTATCTTGCTTAACTCAGAACTCTCCAAGTGCTAAAAAGTGGCTAGCTGGAGGAAGTTTGTTGAAAATATTTACAGGCGAATAAACACATTAGTTGTTGCTGCATGAGACAATGGGTAACAGTTGGGGGAAACAACAGACTAACCAAAGACGTTGGGAGGAAAGCCTGGAGAATAAAATGCTTTGGGGAATAAGGGCTTTGAAAAGCTCCCGCATATACCTGGGAATCTAGAAAGCCATGTGTGTGTGTGGGGGGGTGCTCAGAAAAGATCTGAAAAGGCCTAAATTCTCATTTGGGGCTGATCTTCAGGCTCTGCACAAGCAGGAATTGAAGGCTAAACAAAGTTGTACACTGCCTGCTGGGCCTTGAAGGTGTGCTTTGATATACACACAGAGCCCACTGCAAAGACTGAGAGATTGGGTTGGGGGGTGCACTAGAGATTTAAGGAAAACTATCCAATCACTAACTGATCGCTAAGGTAATGTAACTGAAACTTCAGTGTCACACGTCAAAAAGAATACATACTTTACAAAATTAGTTCAGGAAAGTCACTGAACCCAAAGTAAGCAGTAATAATAAAACCTGGGGTGGGAGAAGAATCAGATTTCCAGAGTTGCTACATTGTAATATTCAAAATGTCCAGTTTTCAACCAAAAATTACAAGGAATGCAAAGAAACAAGAAAGGATGGCTCACATGGCGGGGTGGGGGGATGACAATCAATATAAATGGTTCCTGTGGAAGAACAGACACTGGACTTACTAGACACTTTATTTTTATTTTTTTTAGATTTTATTTATTTATTCGACAGAGATAGAGACAGCCAGAGAGAGAGGGAACACAAGCAGGTGGAGTGGGAGAGGAAAAAGCAGGCTCATAGCGGAAGAGCCCAATGTGGGGCTCGATCCCATAACGCCGGGATCACGCCCAGAGCCGAAAGCAGACGCTTAACCGCTGTGCCACCCAGGCGCCCCCTTACTAGACACTTTATATCAGCTATTTTCAAGCTGTTCAAAGAGCTAAAGATACTGCGAATAGAATGAAAAAATTAGCTACAGACTATAACTATCTTCCAATCTTATATCCAGCAAAAGATTTGAATGTAAAATATATGAAAAACTCTTAAAAACTCCACAACAGGAAAACAACCAATCTAATTTTAAAATGTGCGAAGACAATACACGAGTATCAGTCAGCCACATGAAAAGATGCTCAACATCATTATCCATTAAGGAAATGCACATTAAAGCCACAATGAAATATTACTATACAACTACCAGAACAGTGAAAACAAACAAGAAAAACTGCCAATACCAAGTGCCAATGAGGATGCGGAACAAGTGTAACTCTCATACATTCGGCAATAATGCAAAATGGTATAGCACCACTCCGGAAAATAGTTTGGCAGTTTCTTATAAAGTTAAACATACATTTACCATATGACCCACGAAACGGGTATCTAGGTACTTAAACTAGAGAAATAAAAACTTCTCCACAAAAAACTATGTATGAATATTTATAGCAGCTTATTCATAATCCCCCCAAACTGAAAACAACCTAAATATCCTTCATCAGGTGAGTGGATAAACAAACTGTGGTATGTTCATAGAATTCTACTCAGTAAAACGAACAAACTATTTTAACAATACGAATGAATCTCCATAACATTGTGTTGGGTGAGAGAAGCCAGTCTCAAAGGTCAGATGCATAAGGGTTCCATTTATACCCTATTATGGAAAAGGTAAAACTAAAGAGACAGAGAATAAATGAGCAGTTGCCAGGGGCTAAGGGTGTAGGGAAGGTTTGACTGTAAGGGGCAGCACAGGAATTTCAAGGTGATGAAAGCATTCTGTATCCTGACAATGGCAGTAGTCACATGAATCTATACATGTATTCAAATTCATAAAAGTATGTACCAAAAAAGAAGTCAATTTTACTATATATAAATTTTTTAAAAGATTTTATTTGAGAGACAGCACAAGCAGGGGGAGGGGCAGAGTGAGAAGCAGACTCCCTGCTGAGCCCCAGGACCCAGGGATCAAGAGCGGTGCTGAAGGTAGACTCTTAATCAACTGACCCACCCAGGCACCTCTGTATATAAATTTTTAAATTAAAGCAGAAAAAAGACTGCAGGGGTTCAAAGCTCAGCTCCACTTAATTTTTCTGCCTCAATTTTCTCATCTGAAAAACAGAATCTGACTTTGTATTAGGGGGAATTACATGAGTTTTTGACATATTTTAAGCACTAAACAAGTGACTGATAAAGTATTTTGTTCAAACGTGCCAAAAAGTTCATACTTTTTAAAAACCTACTACAGGACTAAGAAATCTAGTTTTCAATTAAGTGAGCAAAGAATTAAAGAATATTAGAATTAAAACCCATAATTCCTCATTATCATTAAACATTCTTTGGAAACCTATGAAGTGATTAGCACCAAATTACCTTGCAAAGTGTGAACCTGTGTAAAACCTCTGAACATGAGCCGCTTTATTTTAGGGACTAAAACGTCATCCTGTTTTTTGAAACAGTAACTACTCTGGACTATTGAACTGGGCAAAAGCACATGACTGAACACAAGACTGCTACACCTATATTCTCAAAAAACTGGACACTGCAGAAAATATTTTCTTAATAAATGGACTCAGAATACTAATTAATTGTAATGTATCCAGAAAACTAATTAATTGTAAAATGTAATTATACCTTCCAATCCATCATTTTTGGAAAACAACTTAAGTTTCCTGCTATTTCCCCAAATTGCTAATACAGACTCTTAGCTCTTATTCCTCAATGGGACACAGTCTGAATTGCTACCCGAATCTTTGCTCCCTTGAACTTCAACTCTAAGACCCCAAATAAATGCTTGTTTTATTTCAGCGCTTCCTCTCTTCTCAGTGAACGAAAGTTTCCAAAATCCTTCTGCTCAAGGAGCTGTTGAAAGGTTTGTTCCAAGTACTATGTTAAGTACTCGTCATTTTACACTAACAGCAAAATGCTCTAATTAAGACTTCGTCCTAAATGTTCAGTATCACTGCCCCTCTCCCGAAGAGGCTATCAAATGGCAACCTCCTCTTCCCCAGTCAGGTCAAGTTGGCAGCGCTGAACTTGTTGCTCGCTTTGACGCCCTACAGCCCATCTGTCACTGGCCCCGCTCGTCACTCCTCCCTCAGGGGCCTGGGGCTTTTCAGCAGCAGCAGCAGCGGCTGTAAGTAACGAGATTCCTATCTTCCCAGTGTCGCTCTCCTTACCTGAAAATTAGCCTCCTTTCCGTGGCCAAGTATCCAAAATCTATGTCTGAACTTTAAAAGCGGGTTCAACGGGGACCCAAGATGGCGGCGCCCTGGGCGGGGACGAGCCGCTCGCCCCAAGAACCCACCACCGTCCGCGGCGGCCGCGCTGCCGGCCTGCTGAACTGCCCGCGAGTTCAAGGCCCCGCGGCGCTGCTTTACTACCCCGAGGCCAAGACGAACCGAAGGGAGGCCGTTAGGAAGGGCTCCCGGCCCTGGACTGGACATCCATCTGCTGCCCTTTCAGACCAAAGCCCGGCATCAGCTGTACTGATGACAAGTGGCAAACATCTAAAGCTCTGAAGACTGAAAAGGAAACAGAACACTGTGAAGTTCCTTGGTATCAGAGCACATCCTTTCTTCTCAACAGGGTAATCCATGAACAAAGTAGGAATTTGCTTTCCATCATTGTGTACGTAAGGATTTGGGTCAAAATAAAATGTAATTAAATAATAAAGACCACATTAAATCATTTCTTTAAAGTTCAGTTGTATTCTATTTGGCAGATATGTAGTGACCATATGCGCCAGTCACTGTTCTGAGTTATGAGGCTGTAACAATGAAGAAAAAAAAAATTAAGTCTCTCCCCTCATGGAACTCATTACCGGAAGTCAAAGTGTTCAGGTCCTGCATGGGGTCTGCCAATTTTATCCTCCACATTCTAATAAACCTCGTAACATCCCCAAGATCCAAAGTCCTATCTGATAGAAGCAGCCGCAGGTGATTCTCAATTTTTCTATGCAGCTACCCCAGGCCCCTAGGACACTCCTCCAGGAGAAGGGATCTGAGATGGGTCCACAAAAGGTAGCTAGCTAGTTGTCTATAGTTTGTCCTGAGCCTGAGGTAAACTGGCCTGAGAACCCTACCCAAAAGGGTGCAGGGCAGTAGCTGGCCAACCTACTTAGAGCCTCTTTCCTGAAGAGGCTGACTGTAAGAAAAACAAGACAGCCAATTCTCCACTAACTTCAGTAAGTCACAAAAATGGTAGTGTCCTGACATACAAGGAACAGTTATCCCAACTTACAAAGAAATGTTCTCTGGAGTCGCTATTTGCTATGAGATTCCCAGAGCAAATCTTATTTCCAAATGACTTCTGAGGCTATTTCCTGCGTCTTCCAACTTACTTACCTGTGTATCCTTGTAATAAGCCTCTATCAGCTGAGGTTAGCCAAACAGGCCTCTACTTCTTGCACTCTGAAAATACATTAACATCACATACACTGCTTTCCAGTTGCTTCAATGATAGTGCCTTATAACATTCTTTATATGCAGCCTCCTTATGCTACAAGGTAACAGAGGGATTAAATAAAATCCCTGTATAAAATGCATGGTGAAGTCTGTTTATTTCTTCTGTTTGACTACAAGTCATCACAACATGAATTACTTATGATGGAAAAACGTAACGGTTCAAATTACAAATCACACTGAAACCACTCAGCATCACATTTTTTAATAGGACACTAAGCCAGTGAGTCTCACCTCTCACATGGAAGTTCAAAAATCCAGCTCCCCAGCAACTACACCAGAAGTAATTAAGCAGGAAATCTGAAGATGGGGTCAGGAACGTATTTATTTTTCAAAGCTCTGCACCTGGGGGCACCTGGGTGGCTCAGTCAGTTAAGCGCCTGCCTTCGACTCAGGTCACGATCCCAGGGTCCTGGGATCCAGCCCCACATCGGGCTCCCTGAGTTGCTTCCTCTCCTGCTCCCCCTGCTTGTGCTCGTTCTCTCTGTCAAATAAATAAATTAAAAATCTTTAATAAATAAATAAATAAAACTCTGCACCTGATCTGATTCTGATGCCTAGCCAATGTTGAGAACTTTGGCACTGAGGTGTAAACGTAATTATAGGCATTGTGACACAAAATGTGGTCCAGGGACCAGCAGCAGCAGCATTACCTGGAGCTTGTTAGAAATGCAGACTCTAAGGCTCCACCCCAAACCTATTAAATTAGGGATCACATTTTTATAGGATTTCCAGGTGATCTGCAGGTATATTGAAGTTTGAGAAGCACTGTTTATAGCACCCATTGCTACAGAAATGTAAAAAATACTACACGCCATGTACTAAAGTTTAATAACAAAAGAAATTTTCTAAGAAGAAAAGGAGCAACAGTATAAGAAGTACAATGTTTGTGGTATTAGGCATTTCACATAACAGTAATATTCAAATGCAATCCTTATTCCAAATGAATTCTACTTAAAAACCACACCCTCCACTGGTAAGAGTTATACCTCAACTGAGTAACACAACTGTACTTTATGATCCCAGAGCTCCAGTTATCTCCACTGAACTAGTGTGTGTTGAGGGGGGAGTCCTTCTGGGGAAATAAAGGGATCATTTACATGAGCGGCCCCACGCTGGGGGGGGGCCTTCCAGTTTTTTGCCAACATCTCTGTACGAGTTTCAAAGGACTATTTGGAAATGATGATTTTTATTGATAGAAAAACTAATTCCCCACATGTTAGGCAAACCTTGTCTTCTGCGCCCCCTTGTTCTTGGCCAACTCTCAGAGAAAAAGCATTTAGTTATCTTCCAGTATAGTGATTCCTTGCTTAATGTATCTTCAGGAAATAATGCGCCAGTACAATGAAGGCAGCCATATCGAACACAAATGAACTCTGAATCCTAAGCAGCACACCTGGCACGCATTGTAGGGCTCATCAGGAATGCAATTGTTAACCTGCTCCTACACAGCAGAGGAGGGACAAAAATCACCTCCCGTCACAGCTTCCATTTATTTATTCCCTGAGAAATACTCTGACCTGGCAATAAGCAAAATGACAACATCAGAAAACTGTTCTCAGATCCTACAGGTTTCCTTTTCAATACCCTCCAACTTGTCCTAGGAAGACCATGACCCTCTTCAAGAACTATACATCACACAAGAGAACTTGGAAGTTCACAAGCACCTTCCCTAGAATAAACTTATAAAGCAGTTAGAGAATGAATAATTCCCTTTCAAAAGACGACAAAAAAAAGACGCAAAGGCGGAGGGGGGGGATGCTGTAAGTGAATTTTCAGTGGTCACATTATAATAAAGAACAAAACAGTAACAAGAATCTAGGTATCCTAAGGTAACCTCATGTTACCAAAATGCATTAAGCCTGGTGGTAAAGAGAGAAAGAAAGATAAAATTAGAATTTGTATCAGTCAGGAACTGCATTCAACTGCTAGCTGTACAGGCCTAAGATAACAGTGGCTTTAACCAGATAGTTTATATTTTCTCAAATAAAGGAGCCAGGCAATCAAAACCTCGTACGATGACTCTGTTGTCACTAGGAACTAAGTAAGCGTCCAGCGATTTTTCTGCTCCACCATTCTCAGTGCATGGCTTCCATCCTCAAAGTAACCTCATGGCCAGGATGGCTACTGGGAGCTACGCCTCCTTATTCCTGGTAGGAGAGGGAAGGAAGGGAAAAAGGATATTCTGTGCAGCTGAGTCCCCCCCCCTTTTTTAAAGATTTTATTTATTTATTTGAGAGAGAGAAAGAGTGGGGAGAGGAGCAGAGGAAGAGGGAGCAGCAGACTCACCGCTAAGCAGGGAACCAGACAGAGGGCTCAATCCCAGGACCCCAGGATCATGACCTGAGCCAAAGGCAGATGCTTAACTGACTGAGCCACCCAGGCATCCCCCCATGTCCCCTCTTTAAAGCACTTTCCTAGAAACCCCACTCAACTTTTACTTGCATCTCATTAGTAAGCTGGTAGAAGTCATTTCATAGGTGGGCACATTGCCACATTTGGTAGCAGAGGGTTCCACTAACTAAGGAAAAAGGGGAAGAATACTAGGTAGGCAACTAGGAGAGTCTGTCACTTCCTAGCTGTGTGACCTTGAGTGGATAACTTACCCCCTCCTAGTCTCGCATTCCTCACCTGTAAACTTGAAGGGAATCGTCACGCCTACCTCATAGGATTGGCACCAGGACGAAATGTAAAACCACCACAATACTAGCTGATACCCACTGCACAATAAATATTAACTCTTTATTATCTGATTATCCTAGTGCAGCGCTATTCCAAATTCCTGTCGTACTCTAACTTCCTCTCCACATCCAAATTGAAACACAACTCATATCAGTCCTTTGTGCCTGCTGATCCTCTAGTATGAATGAGTTTTAATCACAGGTCACCTCGATCAGACATATGTCATTTTGTGCCTTTCCTTTCTAATTATGAAATGAAATTATGTGCCTGACATCAGCACACACCAGATATTCTGGGCAGAATTAGGGTTCAGGAATTGAGCCTACATTCCCTCCAAAGGCAGGGTCCAAAGACACCCCCAATGCATATGTTTAGAGAGCCTCAAGAAATGAAGGAGACAGTAAAAAAAGAATGGTCTCCCATGCAGAGGAATTCCAAAAAAATGCTGTAGATACTATGCCCTCAAGAAGTTAGAGCATAACTTCTTCCTCCTTAAGTATGGGCTGTGCACAGTGATTTCCTCCACTTCCTACAGGATGGAAAGGGGTTTGGGGGTGGGTACAGTAACCCTGAAGTTGAGAAACCTGACAAATACTAACTCAGCTAAACGATCAAGATCAACATCAACACCGAAAAATGATGCTAATATTATGTACGCTTAATATACAATAAAAATGTGGCAAGCATTCATACCTCCCAAACACCCATAGCTCCACTCTAAACATGAGAAAAACATATCAGACAAAACCCAAGAGTGACATCCTACAAAATACCTGACCAGTAACCCTCAGCACTGTCACGGCCATAAAAAACAAGGAAAATCCTTGAACCTATCAGAGCCGAGGACAGCCCAAGGAGATAGAACAACTACATGTAATATGGTATTTTAGATGGGATCCTGCAAAACAAGAAGGAATGAGGTAAATGCTAAGAAAATCTGAATGAAGTATGAATTTTAGTTAATAATATATCAACATTGGTTAAGATGTAAATAACAGGGGAAACGGGATGTGAGTATATGGGAACTCTATGTACTATCTTCACAATTTTTCTATAAATCTAAAACTATTCTAAAAAACAAAGTTTAGGGACACCCGGGTGGCTCAGTCGGTTAAGTGTCTGCCTTTGGCTCAATCATGATCCCAGGGTCCTGGGCTCAAACCCTGCATCGGGCTCCCTGCTCAGTGGGGAGTCTGCTTCTCCATCTGCCTGCCACTCCCCTGACTTCTGCACACTCTTTCTCTCCCCCACCCCGACAAATAAATAAATAAAATCTTTTTTAAAATTTTTAAAAAGAATAAAAAAGTTTATTTAAAAAGAGGGGTGCCTGGGTGGCTCAGTCAGTTCAGACTCTTGATTTCAGCTCAGGTCATGATCTTAGGGTTGTGGGATCGAGCCCTGCATCAGGCTTCATGCTCAGTGTGGAGTCTGTTTGAGATTCTCTCCCTCTGCCCCCCACTTTCTCTCACTCACCTGTGTTCTCGCTCTCAAATAAATAAATCTTTAAAAAAAAAAAAAGATAAGATGGTCTACAGCCTGTACCACCCAATGCCCCCCATACACCCATTCCCACCCCAAAGGCAAGCTTAGAGCTCCTGAAGATGAGGCGTACAGTTAATGCGAGACAGGAACTGATTTCTACCTCCTCGTAAACAAGAAAGCAGGCCAACTTCCTCCTTGTGTCAGGCTATATCCACTGAACCTCTCCAACCTTAACCCCGCCTCTGTGCTCTGAAGCTACTGAACATGGATTTTTTCATCTTGTACTTAATTGATAACGTTCCCATAATACCTACCTCCTAAGAAATGCTGACGACGCAGGTTTACCTCCTTCTTCACCAACTGAAACCGCATAACCTCCCCGTAATGAAGAAAAATGTGGATTCAGCTAAGTGTCAGCTATTTGAACAATAATAAAAGTATACATAAAGAATAAACACTAATAACTTTATAGGTATTCACTATCTGCCTCCTTACTATCAATTCCCTAGAACACATCTCATGTTTTCCATTTTCAAAGTGGATCATCACTTTATCAGTGGAGCTCCTGTCTTGAGCCTGCAGGACAACTTAAGCTAATGGAACTGCTCTCTCCAGGTGAGAAAGTATCTATTGAGCTTTGCACTTTCGCTTCTCCTTCATCAACAGAGCACTTCACAAGCAGCCCAGAGAAACCTGCCCAAGATCTTATCTCACACTTCGGCAAACTTCTATAAACCAAGTCAGAAGTTTTCTTCTCATCTCCTAGAACCAAGTGTAAAGTTGGAAGCCTCATCCTTTCAATTAATAAAGCAAAAACCAAGGCCCAGACAGATGCTGTAAATTGCTAGAGGCTAAAGCTAATTGATAGAGACTTGATTAAAACCCAAGTGTTCAGAGGATTAGTTTCAAAGTACCACTGAATGCAAAGCTGAAATGATCTAAGGGAAAACAGAGTATGTTGCCCTCAGAAAATAATGTGCCAATGAAGTTAGAAGCACCAATGAACAGCGTCAAAATTTAACAAAAAGAAGAATGAAGAGATGCACCCTGGTTAACTCTGAACTACATGAAAAGCAAGAATGAGCTTTTCATTTGTAATGATGAATAAAAGGTAAAGGTCAGTACAAGACACGTTAAAATTTTGTATGGGGCAAGGAATGTCAAATGAACAACTCCGCTCAGTCTTTGGGGGTCTTGTTAAATTGATGTATTTCTAAAAGATGCATGAACTCCAAAGCAAAGCAACTACATTAGATTAAGAAACGCTTGGGGTGCCCGGGCAGCTCAGTCATTAGGCGTCTCTGGGATCTAGCCCCACATCGGGCTCCCTGCTCAGTGGGAGGCCTGCTTCTCCCTCTCCCACTCCCCCTGCTTGTATTCCCTCTCTTGCTGCCTCTCTCTCTGTCAAATAAATAAATAAAATCTTGAAAGAAAAGAAAAGAGAAATGCTGATGACGCAGGCTTACCTCCTTCTCCACCAATTGAAAACCCATAACTTCTCCCAAATGAAGAAAAATGTGGATTCAGCTAAGTGTCAGCTATTTTAACAATAACAAAAGTATAAATAAATAAACACTAATAACTTTATAAGTATTCACTATGTGCCTAGCCATGTTCTAAGGGTATTAGCTATACTAATTCATGTAATCCTCAAATTCTATGCAATAGGCTTTATTAATATTCCCATTTTATAAATTAAGGAATGGAAACACAAAAGAGGTTAGATAACACTCTCAAGGTCACACAGTTAGTAAGAAAAAATGAACCATGACAGTTCGGTCCCCTTGGTAATCATCATGAACTACTTTATATTCTTATTTATCTTCATTAAAATTTATTAGCCTAGAAGACACAGATAAATTCGTAGAAACATATAACCTCCCAAAACTGAGGCAGGAAGAAATAGAAGACTTGAACAGACTGATTACCAGCAATAAAACTGAATCAGTAATCAAAAAACGCCCAACAAACAGAAGTCCAGGACCAGATGACTTCCCAGGTGAATTCTACCAAACATTTAAAGAGGAGTTAATACCTATTCTCTCAAACGGTTCCAAAAAAACACAGAAGAGGAAGGAAAGCCTCCATGTTCATTCTATGAGGCCACCATTACTCTGACACCAAAACCTGATCAAGACAACTGCAAAAAAAAAAAAGAACTATAGCCCAATATTTCTGATGAACCTAGATGCAAAAATCCTCAATAAAATATTAGCAAACGAAACCCACAATACATTAAAAAATATCATTCACTATGAACAGGTGGGATTTATTCCTGGGATGCGAGGGGGTGGTTTGGTTCAATACTCACAAATCGATCAACATGATACATCACATCCACAAGAGAAAGGATAAAAACCATATTATCATTTCAACAGACGCAGAAAAAGCATTTGACAAAGTACAACAACCATTCATGATAAAAACCCTCAACAAAGTAGGTTTAGAGAGAACATACCTCAACATAATAAAGGCCATATATGAAAAACCCACAGCTAACATCATACTTAATGGGGAAAAAACAGAGCTTTTCCCATAAGATTAGGAACAAGGAAAGGATGTCTACTCTCACCACTTTTATTCAACATAGTACTGGAAGTCCTAGCCACAGCAATCAAACAACAAAAAGTAATAAAAGGCATCCAAATTGATAAGGAAGAAGTAAAACTTTCACTATTTGCATATGACATGAAAAACCTGAAGACTCCACCAAAAAATTACCGGAGCTGATAAACAAATTCAGTAAGGTAGCAGGATGTAAAATCAATATACAGGAATCTGTTGTATTTCTATACCCTAATAATGAAGTAGCAGAAAGAGAAATTAAAACAATTCTATTTACAATTATACCAAAAATAATAAAATAGGTAAAAACTTAAGAGGTAAAAAACCTGTCTCTGAGAACTATAAAACACTGGTGAAAGAAATCAAAGATGACACAAACAAATGAAAAGATATTCCATACTCATGGACTGGAAGAACAAACACTGTTAAAATGTCCCCATTAGGCGCACCTGAGTGACTCAGTCAGTTAAGCATTCGACTCTTGATTTTGGCTTAGGTCATGATCTCAGAGTTGTGCCATCCAGCCCTGCAGCAGGCTCCATGGCTCCTGATTGGGATTCTCTCTCTCCCCGCTCTGCCCCGCGCCTGGGGACTGCAGGCTCTTGCTCTCTCTCCCTCCCTCTCCCTCTCTCAAATAAATAAATCTTAAAAAAAAAAAAAAAAAAGTCCATATTACCCAATGCAATCTACAGATTTAATGCGATCTCTATCAAAATACCAAGAGCATTTTTCACAACTAGAACAAATGATCCTAAAATTTGTATAGAACCACAAAAGAGCCTGAATAGCCAAAGCAAGCTTAGAAAAAGAACAAAACTGGAGGTATCACAATCCCAGATTTCAAGACATACTACCAAAGCTGTAGTAATCAAAACAGTATGGTACTGGCACAAAAAAAGATACAGATTAATGGAAAAGAATAGAGAGCTCAGATATAAACCCTCAATTACACGGTCAATTAATCTACAACAAAGGAGGCAAGAAAATGCAGTGGGGGAAGAAGTCTCTTCAACAAATGGTGCTGGGGAAACCGGACAGCTACATGCAAAAAAGTGAAACCGGACCATTTTCTTACACTATACACAAAAAATAAACTCAAAATGGATTAAAGACCTATTGTAGAACTGAAACCATAAAAATCCTAGAAGAGAGCACAGGCAGTAATTTCTCTGACATTGGCCTTAGCAACATATCACTGTATATGCCTCCGCGAGTAAGGGAAATAAAAGCAAATAAACCTACCAAAAAAAAAAAAAAAAAAAAAACCC